>NC_086006.1:4036250-4367500 GCF_030014385.1 Trichomycterus rosablanca | reverse complement strand
TGTACTTGCTCGCGCTCTCTCTCTCTCACGCACGCGCACGCACGCGCACACAAAGCCCGGTGAATGAGTGACCCTCATATAAAACTTGTAGCCACGAGCCCGCCACGCGCGTTTACCTCGGGTGTTGATGGGCGGGGCCTGTGGGCGGGACTTAGCGAGCTTCATTAGAAGCTCAAAGCGGAGCGGCGGCTGTTAAAGAGCGCTGAGATCCGAACGCATAAACACACTGAGAGGACTCTGAAGAGACAGGAGTGCTGCATGTTCGCCAGGACCTCGCAAACTTTTAATACGTTTTAGGAGTTACACCAGCGGGGTTTTGGGATTTCTGGCAACATATTGAGCGACCTGTGTGAGAAACAGGTAAGTAGTTCTTCCAGCATTTTGTCGCATATACTGTATTGTACAGCTTCTTTAACATAATACAAATCATTTAAATAAACCCTCAGGTATACATATCAGTGTTTTTTAAAAGGGGACAGGCAAATATGATGGTTCATGATAGTGCAATTTCAGTATAATAATTACCTTCAAATTCGTTTAAAATAAAAGAAAAAAGAAAACATGGACTAATTATGTTACCGTGTCTGAATTTAACTCCTAAAATCAGTACTGCAACAGTAATACATACACTGATCTAGTATCTCCAACTAAGCCTTTGTACCTCAATACCTTAAACCTTAATATAATCATATGCTTTGTTATTAATCCTATCCTGAAGTCAATAACTTCAACGTGTCAACATAAATAACTGCTTTTGCCTTTTTCTTATTTAGAAGGTTTTTGTATTACTACACAATTTGGACCTTAATGTAGCCCATGTGAAGCAATGCCATGTTACATCTCTTTAATTTAAAACATTTTTTGATTTTTCTAACGTCTAGGTTGATCATAAATCATTTCAGGATCTTAATGTAATTCAGAACACTTTGCATGAAACAAACTTTTACACTAAGAAAAATCTAGGTTGTGTGTATTGCATTTGTTTGTATGTCTGCGTGGTATTAGGACACTGCACATATTAAATCCGAGCTCTTTATCCTTCTGCTAAATCCTCTAATGTCCTAGATGAAGAGTCCACCCATACACAAATGAGTTATTCCTTGCAATGCCCCACATACTAATCATTTTTTTCATTATAATAAGTTTCAGCTACATTGAATGAGTTCAAAATAGTACACATCATGTTTATTGACTATTTTTAATATAGACACTGCTGTGTTTTAACAGGAGTCACTTAGGTAATTTATTAAAACTGCATCAACTGCTAGATAAAGTGCAAAAACATAATTCTGTTTTGAGGAATGAAAACAGTGCTTAATCAGATCTTCTATTAGACATAAAGGCAAAATAAAATGTGAAAAACCTGTGAGCATAGTTTCCAGCAAAGGAATGGAACTGAAAGCTGAAATACTCCAATTACACCACCACCAACTGTACTCAGAGCTGTCCATTTTCCAGTGCTGACTTTCCCTTCCTCTTCACAAATGTAATGACTTATAGTGCAGAATAAGAGCCAACACTGACCCTGGACATGTTACAGAATGCCCATTTTGTATTCTCTGGTGAATTAACAAAAATATGATCCTGTGTTTTAGATCACGATGATGACCAAACCATATGTAAAGCCTGGAGATGTGCCTGAGTTGGTCAGCACTTTGGGCTGGATCGAGGAGGATCTGAGCTCCCAGGACGGTGAGCAGACGCCGGACGCAGTGGATCATTATAACCTAAACAGAAGAATTAACCATGGCTCGATAGATCTCTGCAGTGAGGACATGGAGGAGGAAGAGGATGATGAAGAGTGTGGCGTAGATGGGGAGAAAGCACCTAAGCGCAGAGGACCTAAGAAGAAGAAGATGACAAAAGCCAGGATAGAGCGTTTTCGTGCTCGCCGTGTCAAAGCCAATGCCAGGGAGCGCACACGCATGCACGGACTGAACGATGCCCTGGACAATCTTCGTCAAGTCATGCCGTGCTACTCCAAAACCCAAAAACTGTCTAAGATTGAGACCCTGCGGCTGGCCCGCAACTATATTTGGGCACTGTCAGAGGTATTGGAAAGTGGCCAATCCACAGAGAGCCATGGCTTTTTGGAGATGCTCTGCAAGGGGCTGTCACAACCCACAAGCAACCTGGTGGCTGGATGTCTCCAGCTGGGACCTGCAGCCATGCTGCTCAACAAGCTGGATGATAAAAGTGGATGTCTGGTAGCAGGTGGAGTGGGTGGTCAACAGGCACACTCTCTAAGTTACCCTTCGCCTGGTCTTCCAAGCCCACCCTATGGCTCGCTGGAGGCCTCACACCTTCTACAACTCAAGGGATTCAAAGGGTCAGCATATGATAAACACTCACCTAACGAGTGCAACAACGGGACGCCACCATATGATGGCCCACTTACACCACCTCTCAGCGTCAGCGGAAACTTTGCCCCCAAGCCAGAGCCTGATAACGAGAGAAACTACACTTCACACCCCACACTTCCAGTCCACTATATATCTTCTCACCACTATCAAGCGTCCTCCATTGCTGGACTGCCGGGGTCTCAGGGCCACACTTTGTTCCCTGGCTCTAGATTTGAGCTACCTTTAGACATGGCATTCGAGTCTTTTGCTCAGCCACACATATTGACCTCACAGGTGGGCACAATTTACAGTGAATGAAAAGCTATGACCACAATAGACCCAGAGACAGACACTGTGAGAGACAGCAGATTTGATAAGTTTTGATTTATGTATTCTTGCATTTGTCTTCCCAAATCTTTTTGGATTGTTTGCTCTCCCACACTTGATACCCTTCTGCTCAAAAAGAAGTATCTTATGCTGTAAGGAATATACCTTTCCTAACCTATTTTTGTAGAGCATAAAGTGACTTTTATTCTTCTCAAATGCCTATTTTGATACCGTTTAAAAACTAAATTAATACATGTTGCCATAAGTACAGATGTGTTTATTTATAGTTGTATTTATTATTTATTTTGTACGACTGTATAACTTTAGAAACAGTCTGCACTGGTTTGTCATGTTTTCGAATACACTGCCAGTTACTGCTACCATTCCTCATGAATTATTTATTTTATTTATTATTATTTCGGGGTTTATGTGTTTTTCTTTTTCTTTTCTGTTGTACTTGGTATTTTACTAAATGGTTTGTAAATATTTACCTATTTCGCACTTAATAAAATAAATATTCTTATATTATATAAAATAACTTGTTCATGCGGTTATTCTTCATATTTCATTCAGAAAAAAATGGCACAAAAGTCTTACAAGTCTGTGGAATGAATTACAGTGTATCACAAAAGTGAGTACACCCCTCACATTTCTGCAGATATTTAAGTATATCTTTTCATGGGACAACACTGACAAAATGACACTTTGACACAATGAAAAGTAGTCTGTGTGCAGCTTATATAACAGTGTAAATTTATTCTTCCCTCAAAATAACTCAATATACAGCCATTAATGTCTAAACCACCGGCAACAAAATTGAGTACACCCCTAAGAGACTACACTTCTAAATGTCCAAATTGAGCACTGCTTGTAATTTTCCCTCCAAAATGTCATGTGATTTGTTAGTGTTACTAGGTCTCAGGTGTGCATAGGGAGCAGGTGTGTTCAATTTAGTAGTACAGCTCTCACACTCTCTCATACTGGTCACTGAAAGTTCCAACATGGCACCTCATGGCAAAGAACTCTCTGAGGATCTTAAAAGACAAATTGTTGCGCTACATGAAGATGGCCAAGGCTACAAGAAGATTGCCAACACCCTGAAACTGAGCTGCAGCACAGTGGACAAGATCATCCAGCGTTTTAAAAGAGCAGGGTCCACTCAGAACAGACCTCGCGTTGGTCGTCCAAAGAAGCAGAGTGCACGTGCTCAGCGTCACATCCAACTGCTGTTTTTGAAAGATAGGCGCAGGAGTGCTGTCAGCATTGCTGCAGAGATTGAAAAGGTGGGGGGTCAGCCTGTCAGTGCTCAGACCATACGCCGCACACTACATCAAATTGGTCTGCATGGCTGTCACCCCAGAAGGAAGCCTCTTCTGAAGTCTCTACACAAGAAAGCCCGCAAACAGTTTGCTGAAGACATGTCAACAAAGGACATGGATTACTGGAACCATGTCCTATGGTCTGATGAGACCAAGATTAATTTGTTTGGTTCAGATGGTCTCAAGCATGTGTGGCGGCAATCAGGTGAGGAGTACAAAGATAAGTGTGTCATGCCTACAGTCAAGCATGGTGGTGGGAATGCCATGGTCTGGGGCTGCATGAGTGCAGCAGGTGTTGGGGAGTTACATTTCATTGAGGGACACATGAACTACAATATGTACTGTGAAATACTAAGCAGAGCATGATCCCCTCCCTCCGGAAACTGGGTCGCAGGGCAGTGTTCCAGCATGATAATGACCCCAAACACACCTCTAAGACGACCACTGCTTTATTGAAGAGGCTGAGGGTAAAGGTGATGGACTGGCCAAGCATGTCTCCAGACCTAAACCCAATAGAACATCTTTGGGGCATCCTCAAGCGGAAGGTGGAGGAGCACAAAGTCTCGAATATCCGCCAGCTCCGTGATGTCGTCATGGAGGAGTGGAAAAGCATTCCAGTGGCAACCTGTGAAGCTCTGGTAAACTCCATGCCCAGGAGAGTTAAGGCAGTTCTGGGAAATAATGGTGGCCACACAAAATATTGACACTTCAGGAACTTTCACTAAGGGGTGTACTCACTTTTGTTGCTGGTGGTTTAGACATTAATGGCTGTATATTGAGTTATTTTGAGGGAAGAATAAATTTACACTGTTATATAAGCTGCACACAGACTACTTTTCATTGTGTCAAAGTGTCATTTTGTCAGTGTTGTCCCATGAAAAGATATACTTAAATATCTGCAGAAATGTGAGGGGTGTACTCACTTTTGTGATACACTGTATGTGCTAGACTTTATATTTTATGTTATAAGAAATCAGATTCTCTAGATTAAGTAATTCAGTAGTTGAAGTAACTATTCTACTTATGTTATAGTGGGGGTCTTTAAAAAAAAAAGTTGCACCGATTCTTGTTAAATCATTAAATAAATAGAAACTTGCAGCAATTACGACCCTACGCAGTCCTGCGCTCTAGTACCAACAGAATGTCAAATATTAATTATAAAATGAAATAAATACACTATTAGGAGTATTGCTGCTTAGCTCTTTCACATGAGAACTATTCAAGTTGATAAAGCCACAAAACAACCATATATGTTTATAAAACACCCTATATGCAAGCTTCGGAAAGAGAACTGTATTCATTAATAGGATAGACTCTCAAATTTCATTTCCACAGGTTGTGGAATTCATGCATACATTTCCACCAGTCTCTTATTTCTGGTCAGAGGAACAGTAACCCCTACACTGGGCACAGTACAGTAATATACACTGGACAGGTGTATATTATAAAACCTGCAAAACACCTCACAGAAAGTGATGGGAGATGGGATATAATCCAAGGACTTAAGGACCGAAGTAGTTGTGTGGTACCTACTTTACCAGCTGCTTTACCATGTCATTCCATTAAATACAAAAAGGTAAAAGCATATGATTTATTTTATACCACTAATTCTTTGTGGTGTGGATGCAATGTCTGAACTGGGGGTGCTCACACACTTATAGCCATAAAGTGTACATAAGGTTAGTACTGGCTTGAGGTAAATCATTCAGGAAGCTAGTAAGGGCACACTGGAAAACATAGTCATAAGAATAGTAACAACTGCATAAATTGTTCTTAGTATGGGCATTTTGGTCAGATATAAAACCAATCAATAAAAATAAAACTGAATATATCTACATGAAACATGAAAAAGAAATCAATAGATAATAGTTCCATTTATATTATTGAGCAGTGGAAAATCCATGAAGTGGCAGAATAAAAGAATCAAAGGCCTGAGGGTAAAATGTGTGTGAATGTGGGTACTGAGTGGAGTGCTGAGGTACTGAGTAAGGTCATGCTGCCTCAGGGAACCATGGGAACTCAGGCCTGCAGAACAGGTGACTGTCACAGCAGCTTCATTCACTTTCACATATTTTTTTCCCAGGCAGATAGCAAAACAAAAAAGTCCATACATTTTCAGCGAGCTATGTACAGTGGGGGGAAACATATAAACACTAGTGAATATGACAGCGTAGCAGCTATTGTGGGTGCTGCACAGCACTAGGGCCCTGGGGATTTGGGTTCAAATCCTTGCCTCCAGTCTTTAGATGTGAGGGGTTTGGTATGTTCTCTTGTATGTGTGTATGTGACTGAATGAACTGATTGGTGGCCTGTCACCGAACCCACTGTGAACCTGATTAGGTAACTACACAGAAGCTACAGGTGTGGTAGATTTGATAAAGTTTCAGCCCATTCAAACACTGTAAAATGTTTCATTTTCATAATCATATTATTATTGTAGCATTTGTGTTAACAGAGGATTTGTAGATGTTGCCAGCGTGCTGTTCAGCAAACCTTGACTGCTTAAGTCATCACATAGCTCTACAATTCTGCTCTCCTGTAAATTAAAGCCTCTTTTCTCCAACACATTTATATCACTGCAGTCAAACCCAAGAGCCATTCATCCTGTACAGCTTTGTGCTGATATTGGGCAACACGGAGGTTCTTCAACGACTAACAAAGCGCAGGGTAATGAAGTGTGTAGCTGGAGAGCAAAGCGAATTAACAAGAGTGTGTGTTTGTGTGTGTGCGCTAGTGTTCATGCATTATTTATTCAAGGCAATAGTAGGCACCTCAGAGGCTGTTGACCATAAAGTGGATTTTGCACACCAACATCTCTATAGGTTTGTCTTTTCCAGTCTTAGCACAGCAAGAGAAGTGAAGGGGAAAAAGAGGGCGATTGTTTTTTAGTGGGCGCCACTGGTCCATTGTAAGTGCAGCCTGTCTTTCTCTTGACCTCTGACCTGCATTGTTGTGGGGCTGCTCGTTCGGGGAGCAAAGACAGCTGGGAGATCTGTGGGGGGCTGACAGACAGCTGAGACTGAGAGAAAGAGAGGGAAGCAGAGAGAGATGCAGAGAGAGACGATTCAATATGCAGAATTAGGAAGGGAATGAAGTCTTCCTCTGGGTTTTTGGAGATGAAAACAGATTGGCTTTCCTAACATCCCCAAAACTGAACACATAACTCCACATGGTGGACTGGTGTGCAGAGAGGCAGGACAGTGTGTGTGGGTGTTGGTCACAGAGCATGACTATGGAATTGTACTTTGTTTCAATGCTTTTCATAAAAGTGGAAGTCTAGGCCAGACTGACATAAAATTAACATAGAACCATGCTAAATTACAAAAGTCAAATTAAATCCAGATTTTTTCTTATTATTGAATTATTTTTTATTATTGCTTCATCCTGGTTAGGGGTGTCATGTGTCAGGCTTGCAACACTGAGCACAAGGTGGGAAGACAGGGTACAAATCCATTACAGAGCCCCACACACTCATATGGACTAATTCAGGGTAGCCAAGAAAATACATCAGCGAAAAATCCAACTGTTTTTGGACACTGATGTTCCTTAATGTATGATGAGAATGCTGTTAGCTATTGCACACCTATCTACAACACATAATATTAAAAAAGTAAGGGACTTTACAAAAGATTTACAGAAAAGTGCAAAAAATGTACACACAAGCACAAAAGAGCAGACTTGCATAACAGAAGAATGACAAAAAATTATTGTGTCTTTAGTCCCTGAATAAATATTTGAAAAGATGCAGCTAGAATGAGAATGTGTGCCGATTAGTAACATGTCCTGGGAACCTGGGTTTGATCTTTGTCTTCAGACGCTAAAGTGTCCCAGAAAATGTTCTTCCCTCATCTTTGTTGGCTTTTATCAGATTATCTGATTATCTCCCACCTTTTAAAAAAACATGCAGGTAACTGACTATACATATTGTGTCCAAGTAAATAAATAATTTTTGCCTTCTGATAAATTGCCCCATGTCCTGTTAATAAAATTAAATAAATACAGAGGTCCAAAAATGTACTTACACTTTAACAGATGTTATCGATGATCTTTTCTGATCTGTCTATCTATCTATCTATCTATCTATCTATCTATCTATCTATCTATCTATCTATCTATCTATCTATCTATCTATCTATCTATCTATCTATCTATCTATCTATCTATCTATCTATCTATCTATCTATCTACAGTGTATCACAAAAGTGAGTACACCCCTCACATTTCTGCAAATATTTTATTATATATTTTCATGGGACGACACTGTAGACATGAAACTTGGATATAACTTAGAGTAGTCAGTGTACAACTTGTATAGCAGTGTAGATTTACTGTCTTCTGAAAATAACTCAACACACAGCCATTAATGTCTAAATGGCTGGCAACATAAGTGAGTACACCCCACAGTGAACATGTCCAAATTGTGCCCAAATGTGTCAATATTTTGTGTGACCACCATTATTATCACTGCCTTAACCCTCCTGGGCATGGAATTCACCAGAGCTGCACAGGTTGCTACTGGAATCCTCTTCCACTCCTCCATGATGACGTCACGGAGCTAGTGGATGTTAGACACCTTGAACTCCTCCATCTTCCACTTGAGGATGCGCCACAGGTGCTCAATTGGGTTTAGTCCATCACCTTTACCTTCAGCTTCCTCAGCAAGGCAGTTGTCATCTTGGAGGTTGTGTTTGGGGTCGTTATCCTGTCGGAAAACTGCCATGAGGCCCAGTTTTCGAAGGGAGGGGATCATGCTCTGTTTCAGAATGTCACAGTACATGTTGGAATTCATGTTTCCCTCAATGAACTGCAGCTCCCCAGTGCCAGCAACACTCATGCAGCCCAAGACCATGATGCTACCACCACCATGCTTGACTGTAGGCAAGATACAGTTGTTTTGGTACTTCTCACCAGGGCGCCGCCACACATGCTGGACACCATCTGAGCCAAACAAGTTTATCTTGGTCTCGTCAGACCACAGGGCATTCCAGTAATCCATGTTCTTGGACTGCTTGTCTTCAGCAAACTGTTTGCTGGCTTTCTTGTGCGTCAGCTTCCTTCTGGGATGACGACCATGCAGACCGAGTTGATGCAGTGTGCGGCGTATGGTCTGAGCACTGACAGGCTGACCTCCCACGTCTTCAACCTCTGCAGCAATGCTGGCAGCACTCATGTGTCTATTTTTTAAAGCCAACCTCTGGATATGACGCCAAACACGTGGACTCAACTTCTTTGGTCGACCCTGGCGAAGCCTGTTCCGAGTGGAACCTGTCCTGGAAAACCGCTGTATGACCTTGGCCACCATGCTGTAGCTCAGTTTCAGGGTGTTAGCAATCTTCTTATAGCCCAGGCCATCTTTGTGGAGAGCAACAATTCTATTTCTCACATCCTCAGAGAGTTCTTTGCCATGAGGTGCCATGTTGAATATCCAGTGGCCAGTATGAGAGAATTGTACCCAAAACACCAAATTTAACAGCCCTGCTCCCCATTTACACCTGGGACCTTGACACATGACACCAGGGAGGGACAACGACACATTTGGGCGCAATTTGGACATGTTCACTGTGGGGTGTACTCACTTATGTTGCCAGCTATTTAGACATTAATGGCTGTGTGTTGAGTTATTTTCAGAAGACAGTAAATCTACACTGCTATACAAGCTGTACACTGACTACTCTAAGTTATATCCAAGTTTCATGTCTATAGTGTTGTCCCATGAAAAGATATAATGAAATATTTGCAGAAATGTGAGGGGTGTACTCACTTTTGTGATACACTGTATCTATCTATATTCATAAATTATATTTATCTGTATAAATTACTATTACAAAAATCATTTATATACAGGTTTTCCTTCCTCTGTATTTTGGACCACTCTGTATATAATAAAACAGTATTACTGTTTGTAAAACCTCTTAAGGCAGTGGTATTTAAACTGTGGGTGACAGTTTGACGTAAAGAAAAAAACTTTTTATCTTAACTGTCATAGTATTCTCATTTGAATGTTTGCAAATATAATGCAAACTAGCTGTGATGTGTCTGGAGTGGATGTTTTTCATTCAGAATGATCAGCTGCTTTCTAGCTTCACCATTTAAAAGCTGATGGGAACTGAAACGTGTTGCACTGACAGTACGAACAGCCTGAAGCACTGACCTGTGGCTCTGTCCCAGGGGAGACCGTGCCATAACTCTGACCTCTGCCTGTAACACAATCTCTCGAAAAGATTGCACAGATTGATTCCCATAGCGAGAAGAGCCGATGACATAGCATGTGCATGTCTCACTGATTTCCTGAAGCATTACGGTCTATTTTGATCACTTCAAACTGTTCAACTTTGCCAGTTCATTACTATTTTGTGTTAGGTTGCAGGCTCAGAACACCTCTAAAGTAGGCTGTCAAAAATGAATCACAATTCTTCTGATCTGGATCAGAATTTGGAAACAGAAACAACAAGCAGAACAATTTATGAATAATAATCAAATACAAATATAATGGGGTATAGTAAAAAATGAACTCGGAATCTAATGTCAAGTGATGCACTAGTGCTGCTTATAAAATGTGTTTACTTGTATATTATATATGACCAATTTGAGGCTGATTGATTGTCTGCCTGTACCAAACGCTGCACTGTATTAAAGGTAACAATTTAGCATTGACTTATCTGACTCTTATGTCTTATGTGCACACAGAGTTTAGCTTGTTTACATAGTACGTCATCTTGTTACTAGCAAATTCAGTAACCGTGAGCACTAAAAAGCTAAAAATAAACATTTATACAAAAGGTAAAACATCTTGACTTTTCTTATGTGCCTTTTCAATGTCTACTGAAGTCAGAGCTTGTCTATACTGGACCAAATAAATGTGATGTTTGATAAATTAAAATGTAAGTTATTTTTCTTAACATTTCTTTTGTAGAAATATACAAAATCTCTTATGTGAAACCTCTAATTGCAGCAATTTCATTAAATAAGCTGGTGTGAAATGGTTAAGGATAGTAAAACTATTGACGTAGAGCAACAGCAGCTTCAGTGCTGCCACCTGTGGTAAAATGCAGAACTGCATAATAATCTGTTTACACAAGTACAGTAATTTGACTAGTAATTAAAATACTTTTTTTTTTTTCATTTATTTTCACCCTCTGCTTCATCCTGGGTATGGAATGAGTATAGAGGTCCAAACGATGGGTGCGAGGCAGAAATACACCCTGAGCAGGGCACCATTCAATTTGCGAGGTAGCCCACAAAATCTTAAATAGTTACTATCAAATATTAATTTATTATTTCTTTTTTTCGGCTGCTCCCTTGTTTAGGGGGCACCACAGCCAATCATTCTGGTCTGTACTTGATTTGGCCGGAGTTTTTATCTGGGCTTGTGGCCGGCATTAAGAGTGCACTGACATGTGCACCTCCCACTGGCTTGGCTTTTTGAAGACTCTTCTCAGACATAGCCAATCATGTTTGTGTATACGCCCGAACAGCCAATAGCAACACTAATATTCGAACCCCAGGTTTCAGAGGTAGTGGGCTGGTGTGATTTATCACTGTCACTCTACTGCCCTGGTTACTATGACAAAATAAGGTTTTCAGATTTTTGATCTAATAAACAGTTCCTATACAAAAAAACACAAATCCTTCTATAATCAATCCAAGTCACAGTGCAGATATTTGGTTCTCACATGAAAAGGACATTTGAAATGGCAGTCGTGGCTTCTGCATGAACCCGGTCACCAGCACCCTCTTTTGTTATAGTGGGCAGGCAGGTTGGGATTTAAAAAAGCGAGAGAGAACTGAAGGAAGAATGATTGGACATTAAAGTGCAGTCTCAGACCTCTCTCTCGCTTCCCCTCTTGTTTTTTTGTCTCACAGTGGCACTAATCCACTGGACAAACACCACGAACTCCCACTAAATGAAAGGTCCTGATCCGCAGGGGCGAGATGAGGGATAAAGCGGCGTGATTAAGATTGTATTAATGGGGCCAGAGGAGGCTGGAAGGCTTTAATCAGTGCTTGTGCTGCCCTAATCCCTTGCCTTTAAGCTGCTGCTAACACTGTGATCCTCCATCCTCCTCGGTCACTTGCACACACACAACACAACACTCGAAAAAGAACGATCAAGGTGCCAGAGAAGGAGCCCGGTGAAACTGAGATGGGTGAGCACGACCCAGGGAGCAGCTGGAGGGAGAAACAAGGGAGATGTGGGGCCTGAGGGAAGAAGATCTTTGGGAAAAGAAAGACAAAGAACTGAATGGTTAAAAACAAGTTGAAGTGAAAGGAAGGAAGAAAAAGACGGAGGGTGTCAAGATGAGAGATTTACTACATACAATATATACTGCCTGCAAAGCCTGTTTCATTATATCTGGTGATATACAGACAAGGGGTCATACCTTAAGCCCAGGCATAAGTATTAATAAGTTAGAAGTATTAATTTACAATGCTGATTTAAATATTTAAATATACTTTAATTTTAAGTAACTACACAAAATACAGTTTGTAATCAGGGAAGCCTGGAAATGATTACAAAGTCATTTCTTGATTCTGGGACTGCAGCAACCACAATTTTCCCCAAATGAAAAAGAAATAACAGAGGTAAATCTTTGCAGAGGTGTTTGCATATTACAACCACTTATTCAGAAAGTCACAAAAGAACCCAGATGAACATCTAACACACTGCAGGCCTCACCTGCCACAATAAAAGCTCGGCATAAGCTTAAACACGCTGCTCTCCAATGCTCAAGAATGTAAATGTGAAAGACTGATCTTCAGTTAGAAGCAAGAAGCAACTGCTAAAGCTGCTACATGTAGTTACTTTTCAAAACAAACAATATAGGTGTTGCATAACCTTTTTCTTTAATAAATGAAACAATCATGTATGTGTGTATGTATGCTTTTACAACTGTTCTGTTTATGTAACAAACTGATTAAATACATGTTCTTCTAAGTTCATTATGTATTGTCTAAAAATCTACTGTAGTATATCTCTAAATATATATTTAATGTCATTTACGTTGCTGATCACATAAACAAGGAAGAAAACAGAAATGGGGTTTGTTAATGGTAGCCTTTAAGCCCATGATCATGAAAAGCTTGCCTGACTGTAAACAATTTCAATCATGTTTCAGCAGCTGGTATTTAATGGCAAAACTCAAATTTGTGTTTTGGCTTTTTGGCTTTTTATTGTGTACCAACTAACAATATAATCCACTTAATTACAAATTATTCAATCAATGAAACAGATTGTGTAAATGTGTCCTGTGTTTCTGCTTTCTATTATTTTTGTGTGTCTCAGGAGCAAAGCTGACTGCCAACAAACACTGAAAAAGTTGAATTTTTATAGTACCTTTCTAATACCCGCTTAGTGGTTAGCACTTTAAACACCTCCAAAATCATATTGCATAAGATGCAGTGAGCCCATGCATTAAATGGTCGTTTATGCTTTTATTACAAAGGGCTTTACAGTCTCATCCAATAAACATAAAGGAAAAATATGAGCTCTTATCTGCTGAATATTACCTCTTATTGCTGCATCAGGATTTTAAAGCAACCAAACCATTCGTAAATGATATTGCTTACTGCTTTTCTGTGGTTCCCCAAATTAATTTCAGGCTATTAAAAGCTTATAAATAAGGTCACTGCTAATCATGCAACAAAACAATTCCCAGCCACATCCTGACTTCAACTGATGAGAGCCAGATGGACACACAGTACTGATTTTTAAATTAATGGAGCAAACTTTTAAACTTTTTGTATAAAATGTATCCAACTTCTATCCAAATAAATAATGCAGGCCAAGACTTCAATCTTGAGCATAACCTGTGGTACCGATTTCAGCTTAGAGTTGGCAATGCTGAACCATGTCGTTGAACTCTGGATGCATAATAGCTGTTTCCAGAGAAAGGTTTGGGATGAATGGGTCATACAGGGTGATATTGTGAGGTGAGGGTAAGAGGTTGAACCCAGGCCGTGAGCACAGGGCCCTGTGAGAGTGCCGGGGTGTCAGAGTTAAAGAGCTTCTAATGGGATGGGGATGCTGTCGTGTTTACCCTGCCTCCCCCTCCACACGCCCATAGCATTGTGGACGTGGCCCAGCTTTGAGCATTCACAATGGCTAGAGAGGAGGGACAGATGGATGGAGGCACAAAAAGAAGGCAAGGTAGGAGGGCCCGGCCGTGTGAGAGAGGCAGCCCGCCGTCCTGCTCACGCTGCTCGCCATGCAAAGAAATTGAGAAATAAAGAGAAAGCAATGGAAAAGAAAGAAAGAGACGGAAAAGGGGAGGGTGAGACGTCACACTGGGATTTGCAAAGATTATCGCGTATACACATTGGAATACAGTACACACCTAAATATGTGGATCCACAAAACTTTCATACACTTTACGGTCAGGTCAGTCTGGCAAAGGCAATGTGTTGATTGTCCTTGAGGTGCTACTAAACTAAAAATGATGATTATTTGATGTTCAGTTTCTGGAATAGTTGGGACAGTTTGTAAAATGCAGTAACAAGAAGGATCTGTAACTTGATAGATATGAAGATATGACTATATGTCATATAAGAAATGACTTTTAATATTTTGGTTGACTAACTTGATTGTATTTTGTAATATAAACATTGTTCATTTAATGTCTGCAACACACTTCAAATAAGTTGGGAAAGAGGCAAAATAAGAGTGAAGCATTCATAGAATATTCAAGTTACACTGTTTTACAGCATTCCAGTTTTTACAAGCAGAGATATGCTGTGGTTTACCACTTTGTGCCAAACTTTAGAATTGTCAGTTAAACACGAACATTTCTCAATGCAAGACTGCAGATAATCTAGGTCTCTCACCATCATCATCTCAACATATTTAATATTGTAAAAATATTTAGGGGATCTAAAGAAATCACAGTCAGTGTAGGGCAACAACAAAAAACACTGCTGTATGTGCATGACCTTTGAGTCTTCAGAAAGCATTGCACGAGAAACCTTCATGTAACAAAAATAAATATAGCCACATGGACTTGGGAGTACTTCAGAATGAGAAGGTAGTGAGAAGAAAACAGGAAAAAAATACAAGAAAAACACTGATATAAAAAAGTAATGTATAAAGCATTTAATTGTATAAGTTATCACAATTATACCACTGTATATTTTGTCTTTATTTTTTATTATAAAATGCTTTAACAAAAAATCCACTCTTCCTGTTTTCATATTTTCATAATTGTCTTTTGTTTCATGTTTTTAGGACCACGATATTTAAAAGCTTAAGAGCTTTATTGTGTTTTATCCTTTGGGATTACATCGTCTGTAATGGATGAATTGCATGAAGTACTTTATGTGTGATTTCATAATAAAAGAAATTCATCCTTTTATCGCTGTTTTGGCTATTAAATTTTTTAACTTACCCTGAAAGGACGAGCTTAAATGCATTTTGCTGGGCAAGAATAACATTAATCGGGTTAATGGTAACAGGTTAAAACATTAAAGCATTTATTAAAATTTTTATAACACTATTTACATCATGCATGTTTATCAATATTGATAAACAAGGTCTGAAGAACATGTCATGCCTGAATTTATGATAGTTTTATGATAGGCTTTTTAAAGCTTTAGGACTCCACTGAACAACAATGAAAGCCATAATATCTAGACTTGAGATGGTGTTAAATGTATGTGGCTGGCTTGCTGAAATTTTCCCCACAAGCTCAGTGACGGCTTCTCTAACTTCATTTGAGCTTAATGTTCATAAGAAGACAAAAATAAGGAAACAAACGTTCTTCAAACCAAGAAAAACATCAGACAATTGCAAAACGCTTGTGACTGTGTGTAAAATTTAAATAAAAAAACAGTGTTTTATGCATCTAATTTGACCTGTGTTTAAATAAACATTATAAAGACAAGATATTTAATGTGACATTATCAGCTTTATTGTTTTAAGAATATATTCATTCTGAAATCAATGCCTGCAACAAAGAAGTTGGGATGGGGCAACTCATGGCGATGAAGATAGTTAAATGTTAAAAAATAATCCAGCAGTTCCAATACACATTTCCGTATTTAAACCCAGTATTTAAAACATTTCAACCTCAAAATATGTAAATGTGTATAAAATTAATCTACTGATTTTGGGCCGCCATCATTGCTTTAGGTTCAGGACTTGAAGCATCACAGAAGAATGATTATCATTGGAAAAGTCAGTCTAACGTGCTTTACCCGGCTGAGACAAGTGTGCCGCCTTATTCAGCGACCCCCTGAGCTCTGTGAGTTTAACCCCACACCTCCAGGTGAGGCCCTCATCATTAATTTGCGCTGCATGTAATAAGCCCTGAATGGCTTTGATTATGGGGTTGGAGTGGCGCCGGGTAAAGTGGGGGGAGGCTGAGTGGAGGTGAGGGAGACGGGGACAGGCCCCTCCAGTGTAAGATGAGGAGAGCTGAGGGACTGGGAGGGAGGACCCACACAGCAACAGATGGGCCCCAATGGTGCTCTCAGGTTGTAAACTTTCTGTTGGGAACATCTGTCCGTTTGTCCATATGCCACTCACAACTCACTGGTCCAAAGCGAGCAGAATAGGTAGCCATCCAACTCTGAGACAGAGAGCAATTAAGGGATTTTAAATAATTGCTTTTTTAACATTACTGTGAGGACAAATGTGGGACAGTAATAGTTCATGATAACTGCATAACATCCGGACTAAATATTGCCCAACACCTGCTATACTTGGCTGGTACACAGCCTTGTATCCTCAGTGTACTCTTAATGCACAAATAATTGGAAGACCTCTTTTAATTATTCAATTAATGTGTTTCAGCCATAAGAATTGCTAATAGGTGTCAAAATTGGCTGCAATTAAAAACGTATATAAAATCATGTTCAGGTTTAGTTTTTGGTTGATGTAATACAGCTTTACTCAATAATGCTGTGAGTGTGTGGATAGGATGGGATAAGGGGGAAGGATTCTCCCTCTTCCTCTGTCCCGGATTAATGTCTAATGCAGGTCCCAGGACATAAAGCCCTGATCAGCTGCTTAATACGACTTTATCCCCATGCTACACAACAAATAAAAAATATTGATAAAAGGTAAGGTTCACGTAATAGTATATTTATATGCACACTGTATTCCATTCCCTTTTCACCTGAATACACTATATGACCAAAAGCATTTGAACACCGGGCCATGAGCTTGTAGGACATGCCCTTCAAAAACAAAAAGTATTAAAACAGAGTGACCTCTATGTGATCTTATCAGCTTTAACAGCAGGCACTTTTCTAAAAAGCCATTTCTCTGTGGGAATTTGTGCCCATTCAGTCAAAACAGCATTTGTACGACCGGGCACTGATGTTGCTCAGAAAAGCCGTAGTTGATGTTCTGGTTAATTTTAAAGCCTCTTCATGTCATTTTAAACCATGCTCTGTGCACAGGGGCACTAATGCTGGAACATGACATTCCCTAAACTTAAGCTGCTATAAAACCAAGCATCTTAAATAAAATGTATGCTTTTAACATTGCGGTAACAGTTTAGCCCTTTCCTGTAGCACTGTGCACAAAGCAAGATCCATAAAGACAAAGTTTGATAAGCTTGGTAAAGTAACACCAGTGGCCTGCAAAGAGCCCTGACCTCAACCCAGTGGAATGAATGGGAACACCTTTGAAATAAATTGAAACACTAACAGAAAGCCATGCCCTCTGGTACAGAATCAACACCTATCCCTACAAACAATTCTTTAACTAAATAGGCTCAAGTTCCCAGCAGACATACTCAAATTTTTACAAGACTGGAGACTGTTATAGCTACAACTTCTCATTAATGCCCATGGTTCCGGACTGAAATGTCTTTCAAACACGTTAGGCGTTCACATACTATAGGTTATATACTGTAGCATGTAGGCCTACTTTGTCAAACAGTTTATGCCTGTATGCTATGTGTTATACTATACTGTAGAATTATATTAATATGCATTGATCTGCAAAAATATTAAATTAGAATTCCGATGCTGGTCAAAAAGCCACCCTGTCCAGATGATGACACCTGTTCTACCATTATGGACAAGTGTGCAGTATGTAACTCAGTTTTGGATGCATGGTTGTGTCCCCATCCTCCTCAACACTCAGAAGTGTCTACAGTGACAGATGTTGCTGAGGCAACAGTTGGTACTGAAGGGGAGGGGCTTTAGACCATCTGCCCAGGGTCAAGGCTTGGATGAGTGGGGGCAAAAAAGACAAGAGTGGCAAGTTGAGCTAAACGGCTATAACTGTGCTAAACGATGTATTTATTCAGTTCTGTTATGTGCCTGCAGCTCTGCGCAGGTCAGCGCTTGTGAGGAGGCACAAATCTTTTTCTTCAGCCAGTGAGAACAGTTCAAGCTTGCTTGACACTGCCTCCCTGTGGCCTTCTGACCTACACCAAGACTTTCAAATGCCTAATCCAAACGAAAAGTGGACATACAGTGTATCACAAAAGTGAGTACACCCCTCACATTTCTGCAGATATTTAAGTATATCTTTTCATGGGACAACACTGACAAAATGACACTTTGACACAATGAAAAGTAGTCTGTGTGCAGCTTATATAACAGTGTAAATTTATTCTTCTCTCAAAATAACTCAATATACAGCCATTAATGTCTAAACCACCGGCAACAAAAGTGAGTACACCCCTAAGAGACTACACCCCTAAATGTCCAAATTGAGCACTGCTTGTCATTTTCCCTCCAAAATGTCATGTGATTTGTTAGTGTTACTAGGTCTCAGGTGTGCATAGGGAGCAGGTGTGTTCAATTTAGTAGTACAGCTCTCACACTCTCTCATACTGGTCACTGAAAGTTCCAACATGGCACCTCATGGCAAAGAACTCGCTGAGGATCTTAAAAGACGAATTGTTGCGCTACATGAAGATGGCCAAGGCTACAAGAAGATTGCCAACACCCTGAAACTGAGCTGCAGCACAGTGGCCAAGATCATCCAGCGTTTTAAAAGAGCAGGGTCCACTCAAAACAGACCTCGCGTTTGTCGTCCAAAGAAGCTGAGTGCACGTGCTCAGCGTCACATCCAACTGCTGTCTTTGAAAGATAGGCGCAGGAGTGCTGTCAGCATTGCTGCAGAGATTGAAAAGGTGGGGGGTCAGCCTGTCAGTGCTCAGACCATACGCCGCACACTACATCAAATTGGTCTGCATGGCTGTCACCCCAGAAGGAAGCCTCTTCTGAAGTCTCTACACAAGAAAGCCCGCAAACAGTTTGCTGAAGACATGTCAACAAAGGACATGGATTACTGGAACCATGTCCTATGGTCTGATGAGACCAAGATTAATTTGTTTGGTTCAGATGGTCTCAAGCATGTGTGGCGGCAATCAGGTGAGGAGTACAAAGATAAGTGTGTCATGCCTACAGTCAAGCATGGTGGTGGGAATGCCATGGTCTGGGGCTGCATGGGTGCAGCAGGTGTTGGGGAGTTACATTTCATTGAGGGACACATGAACTCCAATATGTACTGTGAAATACTGAAGCAGAGCATGATCCCCTCCCTCCGGAAACTGGGTCGCAGGGCAGTGTTCCAGCATGATAATGACCCCAAACACACCTCTAAGACGACCACTGCTTTATTGAAGAGGCTGAGGGTAAAGGTGATGGACTGGCCAAGCATGTCTCCAGACCTAAACCCAATAGAACATCTTTGGGGCATCCTCAAGCGGAAGGTGGAGGAGTGCAAAGTCTCGAATATCCGCCAGCTCCGTGATGTCGTCATGGAGGAGTGGAAAAGCATTCCAGTGGCAACCTGTGAAGCTCTGGTAAACTCCATGCCCAGGAGAGTTAAGGCAGTTCTGGGAAATAATGGTGGCCACACAAAATATTGACACTTCAGGAACTTTCACTAAGGGGTGTACTCACTTTTGTTGCCGGTGGTTTAGACATTAATGGCTGTATATTGAGTTATTTTGAGGGAAGAATAAATTTACACTGTTATATAAGCTGCACACAGACTACTTTTCATTGTGTCAAAGTGTCATTTTGTCAGTGTTGTCCCATGAAAAGATATACTTAAATATCTGCAGAAATGTGAGGGGTGTACTCACTTTTGTGATACACTGTACATGGACACAAACGTAATAGAAACTCGTTTATTCAAACAAACATGAACACAGACACACAAAACATCAATAAAATCTAGTTCACTGCACAATATCAAACAGAACTCTCAGACTTTTGCTGGTGTTTTCCACTTCGTCACGAAAGTACGCTATCTTCATGTGTGCAACTTTTCTCTATGGAAGATAAAACATTTTAAAGGCAACAAAACTCCCAAGATGTTTACACCCATTCCATACACAATATGAGTGCAGCACTACTTACTATGTAGTTTCGAATCCTCCCCTGCTCAAGACGAAAGAAATCGATGGCAGTGAGCTCATCAAACGGTTTCATCTGCAGAAATCCACAGTCAGGGGACCGTTTGGCATGCTCCGACCTTAGATGGGCACAAGGGTCAATCCTGTTTTACTGGGCAAATTCAGTGATGGAAAAAAACAATAGAACACAAAGGGAATACTGGTGTTTTACACTGAGGTGAAGAATTCAGTCATAAACAGCTGCACCAATGATTTAGATTAGATTGACAACAGAATAAATGATGAAAGCATTCATAAAAAAATCTGTGTTGTTCTGAATGCAAAGACTGGCCCTATGTTTTATTCTCCTCAAATGGGATATACTGATATGTGGGAAATCACCAAACTGCTGGAATTCAAGTCTCAGAAATGAAGTAAAAAACAGAACTGACCTAAATTATTTAAGATTTGTGATGACACTAAAAATCTAAACATCGATACTAATTGGGATACTAAAAGCAAGGCTTACCAGGGAATATCTTCTGGCTCCCAGCCCTCCAGTTCTTTTAGGCAGTAAAAACAGCAGGCCACATCAGGCTCATTCTCGCTGGGGCAGTGGACAAAACCAGCTTTCGCCATCTGAGAGCCAGGAGAGAAAATTAAATTATTGACTATAAAAAATGCATTAACAGTAAAATATGGGCTTTTAATAGCACCATCAGTAGTTAACCACAAAGGCTGGATTAAATTAAAGATGTATTGTAGCTTATGCCTTACCACCATTACTTCCACAAGACATTTTTCTGTACCAAGAAAGTGACCACTTTTGCTAAACATATTTTAATGAATGCTTTTGTCCATCCATACTCTTAAAAGTCTTTGAATATCAAGAGGGGGATTTTTTCCCCTTTTTCATGTGTTCTTTACTACAAATTTTACAAATTCTACAAAATTACTCAAATATACACACTAGTAGTTATGCATCATCATTGTCACAGAAGTCTACTGATACTAATACTGCAACATCACAAAAAATGTTTGTAAAACATTCTAAATGTTAACATACATTTAAATAGGTTTCATGTAGTCTTATGTTGAATTACAGGATTGATGAACTTAGGCTTTAGTATTTATGCTATTTTATTAGTACAGGAAAAACCTGAGAAATATTGTAGCTGGTACAAATACAAACATGGTTGTTAATGAGGATTAGAAACAGGTACCACAGACCTCTGGAGCAGTTGATTTCAGTGATGTACATTTTTACAAGTTTTGAGATCAAAGTAATTGTCACAGTATGAACATATCTTTTATACAAGAATATACAGTTATGAGAGCTTTCAGTAAGCAAAAAATCTAGATCTAAATCTAGTGTAATTTTAAGCCAACTCTCACACTGTAAGGACTGCTATGCTAATCACAGCTATTTACTAACCTGTTTGCTACTAAACTCTCTGGTATCAGTCTCTGGTAAGTCTTGGTCACCCAGAGTTGAGGCAATTGAAAGAGTTTAAAAAAAATTTTTTTTTTATATTGTATATAATTGCTTTTAAAATGTTTCAACAAATCCATTAACACATTATATAACTTTTTAGACTAATGCTTAAACCAATCACCAATAAGAAATAAAAAAGTATACATGCTCTTTAAGACAAGTGGCCCAAAAAGTTTGAGAGAAAGTTGCAAGCAAAGAGGTTGCAATACTAGACTGTATATTGTACAAAATATAGTTAATTATTTGGACTACTAAGGTTCACTAATTTACCATGTTATTCAGTATATCTGTACATAGTTAGGAGTAAAAAAAGAAATGTTGAAATGAATTTAGCACTTATGATTCTCAATGTCGAGGACTCATGGATGTTTCCTATATATTCACGTATATTTAGTTAATTTTAATTGTCTTAGATAGTTTTAGGATGTTTTTGTGCCTCACAGCTGAGTGTATAAGCTCAGATAAACTCACCAGTTCAGGTGTGCACTGACAATCCTCACGGAAAGGCCAGTCATTAAACGTCTGTAATCTTTTCTCATAGCTGTACATCTGATCAAAAGCCAGAAATCTGGATTCGATTACATCTGAATTAGACATAATAATACACAAATGTAAAAATCAGTCCAAGCTCAGAAAGTCAAGCTGATATAAAACCGCTACAGGTTCTGTGTGTGTGTGTGTGTGGTAACGAACACTGAGGGAGGGGCTAATTAAGCCGCCATGATTAATCACGAGTTCCACCTGTAGTACTAAACCAACACAGTTCAGCTTCACTAGGGCCAGTTTCATTTTAGTTAAAGATCATCAAAAATCTGATGATATTTCAGATTTTAACATATATTTAATAATGCAATTAGTTCAAATGTAAGTGTACAGTTTGTGATGTGAAGAAAATGTATATTAACAAGCCTAATAAAGTGCTGTAGGGGAGAACAGGGCTGGTTGATACCAGGTGGGCCAAGTAAAAAAAGTAGTTAGTTTAGTACATTTTGTGGCTACTTACACTTGACTTAAGTCAAATGTAAGACAACTTTAACTTGTGCTTCTCTGCATTTAAAAAGAAAAGACTAAGACTTTTAAAAGTGTATATGATGCTGTAAAGATGCTGTTGTCATGAAGTTACCATGGATGGTTGCTATATCAAAAACTGATGGGAACACTGGCAGATCCTAACATTAAACTAAGTGTGTGAGTTGGGGGGCATTTTGAGCACATCTGAATATTGGGAAGTAAATTGGCTACTGTCAGTAATTGCAAATTTTCATATAGCTCTTAAAATAGACAATGAATACTCTTATTAGGCTATATACGTGAACCTAATAAAGCAGCCAGTGAATAATTATGTAAGTGTTGTAAAAATTATAATAAAGCATCTGCTAAAATGTTCCAAAATATATTTGTTTGAAAATTTGTCACAATACATTTCAGCATTTTAATATAATTTTAAAAGGAAAATCGTTGTCTTGTTAAATAACCTAATTGCGTGCTTTACAACCTAGATGACCATGCTTTCTGAACTGAGAGCAGAATTTATGCATCCATCAGTCATTGCATTCCTTTTAATATTTCCCTTATAAATTGACTCTCTTATTCTTTTATACGGATTAACAGTCTCTTTGAAATGGTATGACAGTAAAATGAAGAGTAGAATTAATGCTTCTGATGACATTAATGTATTGCAAATGAATAATATTACTCGGGTGGCTTTTACGCTAGACCCGGGTTCGAATCTCAGAGGCGCCAGACGTCTACACATACACGATTGGATGTTTCTCGAGATGAAATGGCCTGCGATTGATTGGTGACTTGTCCAAGGTATTCCAGTGTTTCTCGGTGGAACAGGACCCCCGCGACTCTGACCAGGATAAAGCTGTTAATCAAAATGAAACAGAAAAGAGTTACACAAAAGAAAAATATTCCATGAATACCCACATTTATTAGACTCGTAAATGCCTCCCTCTGCTGGAAAAAATAAGAAGCCACACAACAGGATTCTGTTTCATCCAGTCATGTGCTGCTTGTAAAACTTTATATTTACGACTTGGAAGACGTATTTATGACCTGGTGCCCTTTAAAGTACTTACTGCAGAAATAACATTTTCATTTTAAAACGTACCATAAGGTGCCATGTGGGAAAGGGATATTATAAGGCCATGTCACAAGTTACCAGTTTAAAAAAATGTACACAATTAAATTAATTATTTAAATTATTATTTAAAGATTATTTGCAAAACAGCAAGAAGGTCCTGTGTTCGATCCACAGGCGAGTCAGCCTGGTCCTTGCTGTGCGGAGTTTGCATGTTCTCCCCGTGTCTGCGTGGGTTTCCTCCGGGAGTTCCGGTTTTCTTCCACAGTCCAAAAACATGCAGTCAGGTTAATTGGAGACACTGAATTGCCCTATAAGTAATTGGGTATGTGTGTGTGTGTGTGTGTGTGTCTGCCCTGCGATGGACTGGCATCCCATCCAGGGTGTTACTGTGTGCCTTGCGCCCGTTGAAAGGCTGTGATAGGCTCCAGCACCCCCACGCGACCCTAATTGGATGAGCAGATAAGAAAATGAATGAATGAATTATTTGCAAAACAATATCACAATCTAAAAACTGCCATGGCATCCAGAACGTCCTTTACACATGTACGTTGACTTTTCACGGTGCTAAACAACTTCTGACTGTAAATTGATTGGATACAACCTTAAGGCTCAAACACTGAGACTTAAAAGGAAGAAAACTCATAATTATAATACCCAATTAACGAAAACTGATTTGTAATGGACTGTTTACAAATAGACATTCTTAAATCATTGCCCTTTGGTGACACTGTTCTGCTGTAACTAACACAGTTACTACTATAACTGAGCAGCAATCAGGTCGTATGGTCAGTGGTTTGCAATTCACTTGGGATCTGTTTTTGACCGGAGGACACAGCAATGCTTGGGACTCCCGACATGTACCTGTAACCCTATCACTCTCTGCCCATGGCTGGTGAAATGTGCTTACTTGTCAGATTCACCCATGTGGCCTTTCCCCAGGAGTAAATATCAGTGTGTGGGTGTTAAGGGTTTAAAAGCTCCCTTGACTTGTTTATTCTAAATATACGTTTGTTTATGTAACAGTGTTTAGGGGAACGTTTCTTTTTTGTAATGCTTTATGAGCAGTCTGTGGACCTGCAGAGAGCATTGCCACACTTACCGTTACTTGATATTCCATCTAATGTTACTTATTAGGGATGACATTTGGCACGTCAATTTTGAGGCTTGGATTGGATCCTTCACATTCCTAACAACGCTTTTGGATGTATCATAGATGTTAAGTAGGTGCATGTGACTTTGCTACTGTAGATGTCATGCTTGTTCTTCCTGGCGTAGAGAATTTGCCAAGTGACTGAAAGCGTCATGGAATACTGGAAAGAAAGTCGAGAAGTCAAGGTGGATTTGTCTGTTTTATTGGAACACCTGTTCTCTAATAGTAAGCCTGTTGTAGGAATGAGTATGATTTTGTTCTTTTAAACTATGCAAGCCTAGCCTTACATTACAAATAATTTGTAAGAATTTGTAAGTCATTTTGTTGTATTTTAGACTCTAAAAAATGATGACTGACAGCCACATAACTAACAGTTATTATCACATCACACATTATCACATCTTCTCAGCAATTAGCTTATCACTAAGATACCTGCTCTAAACTACTCAGCACTCAGCTGAATGTGTTTTGGGTGGAGCTGATGTTTTGGCTTCTTTAGGCTTCTTTGCATTTTTTCATCATTCATCATTACGCTTCCCCTCTACTGATGTTGACACGTGCAGTAGCCGACAGCATCTTTTTGCCTGCACGAGGCAGGTTCATATCCCATTATCCCTCGACTGAGGATAATGCAGGGCCATCAATCAGCCAGCAAAGGTCGTCTGAGGTGTTTTCTCGGACCCACCGTGACCCTAACTAGGATAAAGTGGTGATAAAACAGACAATGAATGAATGAATAAAGTGTGCTAACCAAACATGCTACTTCGTACAGTTCAGTGTGATAAAACATGACGTTAAAATCCTAATAAACAAACAAACAAAAAATGTGATATGGGATGCAAGCAAGTGGGTTTTTTTTTTGTTTAAAAAATAAAGGCTGTAAACTGTAATAACTATAAGCGTATTGTGATATTGTAGCTTGTATGAAATAAATGACACAGGAATAATGAATAGATATGAATATAAATGTAAATAATAACCTGTCAATGAAAAAAGGTATTGCTGTAAGCGAGCTGATGGATATGGGACGTTTCCAACCAACATATGCAGTAATAGTATTAGGTCACTGTGTTGTGATGTTGACCCCACATTAAATCCAGTGTAGTAACTGTGGTGTTCCTGTGTCCCCCCAATATATCTCTTGGCCTCTTTGTACTCTATGTCCTTGAATATCTGTTCATTGAAACTCGACTCTTGTCCCTTTCCCACTTGCTCTCTCACCCTATCACTTGCTCTCTCTTCATCTCTCTGCCTCTCTGTCCTGCCTAGCACAGTCGTCCTCACATTAATGTTGTGCTGCGATTAGCTGCAGGAATCTTCTTGTACTTGTTCTGTATTCTCAGTGTGGCGAGATCAAGAGGAGGGCGAAGGGGGGAGAGACTGAAGGGGGGTGATGAGTTTGCTTGCTCCTTTCTTCACTGCATGGCCTGTGTCTCTGCAAACATACCCTGCTGTGGACAGGATAGAGACCAGCTTTCACCTGGAGGGCACTATAAGGACCATTCTGCTTGTGCATTGCAGTTCTTCATCAGGGCTCTGTAAGGTATCTGGGTGACTTACTGTGTTTTTTTGCAAGAGAGGACATCTGAATGTAATTTGCTCTGAAGGTGAGGAAAAGGAGATCAGAGGAAGAGGAGAGACAGAGGAAGAGAGTTTAATGTGGGGCTCAGGTAGGGACATCCATTTATTTCTATAACATCCTTTGTTACAGCAGAGCAACTTTAATGAAAATTAAACTAGAAAAAAATTGAAGGAACATTTTGTCCAGTATTTCACCTCTGGCCTGGAGATGTACCTTGCTCAAAAGATCAAAGACTAATAAAACCACGCATTTAGGTACCAAATGCTTCAAGGCATGAACAAACACTTGTCAGCAGGGTATGTCTTTTGTACTTCTAGTATGATTGTTTCACCTGGAAACATAAATGTAGTAAACCTTCAAACTTTAGATAGTATTTATAGGATTCTTAAAGACGAGCATTTTCAGTAAGCAAAAGATGTTTAAAAGATGTTAAGAAGATGTCAGATGTTCAATTTTATGATATTAAAAGTATTACAATTGTTTTACTCAATTCTGCTCAAGTTATAGGATTATGAAATACCATTTAAACTTACAATACAACATGCATATTAATGTGCCTGATCAAGGCAGACCAGAATTGACCAGATCAATAACAAGATACTAACCAATCTAAGTCAGGCTAAACTGGACCAGTAATGACAATTCGAGAAGTTAGTTTAGTTTACATGCCTATAGATAATTATAGAAGCATTAACATGATAACATGATGTATTCTACACCTAAGCATGTAGGACAGGGATACTGTGTAATATTTTACATGTTCTGAGTTTACCACACTTACTGTGCTATCTGGGGCCTGGAGGTATAAGGATATGGTATCAGTAGTATAATGTCTGTCAACATTTTTATTAGGTCCTCAGGTTTCCACTTACTTTCAAAAAACATGACAGTACATGGATTAGCAACATTGAGTTGGGGTGAATGGAGAGTTAGTGAATGAGCAAATGAGTGAATATGATTTCCCTGATATGGTGAGCCTAGTATTTCTAGGAAATGCTTTACACTAATTAATTAATGTTCAGGATTTTTTAGGTGTTACTGATTTTATATGTTTGTTATTACTCTGCCTCCTTTGCCTCGTTAAATTTGTCAATGTTTGAATTATAAATCTTTAAAAATCTTTAATATTTTTATAATATACAGTAGTTCCTGTCTTGTGCTGGTCACTTGTTAGCAAAATACACCAAAACAAAATTACTTTATACTGTACATTTAAACCATGGTCAACTCTATAGTAATTTATCTTTTAAACTTTAAGTTGTGGTCTTTTTATGATTGGCACACATTGATTAGCAATTTTTTAAAGTCTAAGGAAGCTTATTTTCCTTTTATACCATCACAATTGTGATCTGTGTAACCTCCAGTTCAGCCAGTTGTCTAGAGATTATGGAAGTGTGTGAGTGATGAGTAAAATTAAAAACTGTTTACATACTAATATCCTTTTTTTTTTTTGTGTGTGTTTTTTTGTGGAGGATTAAATTGCTTTAGATAAAGTGAGCGAGCTCATTTCACTCACTATAGTAATAGAAACTTACTGTACTGGTGTATCACTTGGATTTTTTATAGCAAAAGTAGAGAATAAATACAAACCTTGATACTGGTGCACTTTGAGTTTAAGATCATTGCTGTAATCAAAGAGAGATGGGATAAACACCATGATACAGATATCATAGACATTATTAGGCTTACAGGCAGCATCAGAAGTCTCTATGTCTTCTGCCAAAGGTGTGAAATAAGTATCAGCGTGTGAGAGCCTGACAGTCAACATCGACATTCTCCTCAGACACTAAAAGCTTCACATGATAAACATTCACATGCCTTCACATTTTTACGGGAATTTTTCTTCATGCCAAGATAAAACCTGATGCCTTTTTCCTGTTTCCTTTTGTCACAAAGAAACCGCACATTTCTATCCATTCCTGATCAATATTCTAATTTTAGTGTGATCATGCACCACCATGTAAACCGATACCCAGCACGCCTGACTCTGTTCTTTTCAAGGACAAACTAAGACAAAACACATTTCTGAAATGCCTTACATCACTTATTATAGCAAAACTAACAAATGTTAAATGTTGGGCAGATGATTACGTAATCCCTGTGACTTATAAATAAGGCAGGATACAATCCCACCCAGTGAGGGTTAAGTACCTTGCTCGCTGGAATATGCGAAGAAAGAATTTCATTGTACTGTACAACTGTATATGTATATATGACAAATAAAGGATATCTTCTTCTTCTTCTTCTTCAAGAAGCCAACATTGGCAGACTTTTTTGCAATGGTGAGGCTTGAACCTTTGACTTTCTGACCAGTAGTTCACTGGGCCACATCTAGCTAGATGGTCCATCAAAAAGTCAAGTTACAAAAACTAGAATAAATTTTAAGACAGATATATAACAGTACAAAATAAAACGATAAATTATTGAAAAAATCTTGGGAAGTCAACAAGCTCATGACAATGTGTCCACATACAACACGGACAAGACACCAGTCTATCTAAGGCTGTGACTCAGATCAAACATACAATTTATAGCAGTCAGTTCACCTGGATTTTTATTTCATTTCTATTTCCCTATTGCAATTTCTCTGCTGCTGGCTGTAAGAGCTGCAGACTAGCAGCTTGTCTCCTCTGATATGTCTGCAGTTGCTGGGCACTTCTTTTACACCATGTGTTTCTCTGCTCCTTCAGATCTTAATCAGCTTTTTTTGATACCATCAACATCTGGCACAACTCTCGTGGGATCATTATTTATTCAGCTCAGCAGAATTGGTAGATAGTCTTGACACTGTTAAGGTCAGAACATTTATTGGGCCATTTATGATATAAATGTCCTAGAAGTAGAAGGTCAAAAGACATTATCTGTGCAAATGTTATTAAAGTGGATACACCTATGAACTGAAAGTATATTAAATAACACAGAGTAAAAGTGGTTAAATACTTGTTTTCTCTTCGCTGTATGTGAAGATTAAGGCAGGGTCTGCCACTCTTTTGACCTTTTACTGCAGACTCTAAATTCACCATACCCATGCCAGAAAACATGCCTCTGCTGAGCCACCATCAGCATATTCGACTGAGCACATAAAACATACACTGGTTCCTTTTAGTGCATTTAGAATAAGGCCAGTTTCTTTATGAAAGAGACAGACAGAGAAAAGTAGCATGAGGTTGTGAAATGTACAATTATATGTTAGCATTCAGCAGACGCTCATATGTAGAATGACTGACCCGAACATTTCAAATAGCAAAGAGTCTAAGAACATGAATCTGCTTTAATCCTATTAGAGCTTAAAGTACAGATTTTTAAAAGATAGATTAGTTTAGTGCCTAGTAAAGAGGTGGTTCTGTAGTTTTCTTTTGATGAGAGACTCAGCTGTTTGGACAAACAGGAGAAGCTGAGTTCACAACTAGTACAGAGAGCAGACTTAAATCCTGTCTTCTTAGAGTTAATAAGTTTCAAGGGCACAAATCCAACCTCTGTAATTTTATTATCTTTGGTAACAATTACAACTTTCATTATAGTTGAATAGTAGAAAAAGAACTGATCTTTTTAAGAGCAATATCTCTTACAAAATGTCATTTTTGTCATATGTGTAGAGGTCAGGAAAGTCAGGAAAGCCTTCTTAGTGTCTCCTAAATTCTTTGGCTTTTTTCCACAGCACGTTTGTCCCAGTGCCACTGGTGCTTCAGCTTGCTAAAAATGTTTTGAGTAGCATGAAGCTATGCCACTCCTAATATTTTAATTAGCCTTATGCCCCGCTCCCAATAAAACAACCACTGTTAGGTTTGGCATGGGTTTCCGGGCTCCTGTTTCCCCCCACAAGCCCAAAGTTACTAAAATTGCCTTTGTGTGTGTGTGTGTGTGTGTGTGTGTGTGTGTGTGTGTGTGTGTGTGTGTGTGTGTGTCTGCCTTGTCATTGACTGGAAATCTGTGCCGGGTATATCCTGCCTTTCGCCCATTAAATCGGACCCACCACGATCCTGACAGGAATAAAGTGGTGGTAAAACAGTGAATAAATGGACGTTCATGCCTACTGGTGTTTGTATAAGTGTCCTGCAGAGGACAGCAGTGTGCTTAAACACAATCACTGCAGCATGGCATTACTGAGTATTGTATCAGAATACTTGCAGACAGTGGTGAGGGCTCAGGCACATTAACTGAAGATCCTCTCAACAATGTCGCAGTGCCACATCAGCCTGGCACAATTTATTTAATGTATGAATAAGCAGTGTACCCTTTCTCCTGACTGCTTCAGCTTCTAACTCTTCTAACACATCCTCTTTCCATGCTTCGTGTTTTCAAATCAACACTCGACCCCAGCCGGCCATTACCTAGCATGACCTCTAATAAATGTACAAACAATGGAATTTCTAGGCTTTCTTTTAACTATAACTGTCTCTTTAGACAATATCTAAGAGATAGACAATACAGAAAGCATAGCATGTACGTATGTGTTGGGGTTCTCTGTAAGAAGGCGCCACTGGCCAATTTGAAAATGTGGTCAGAGGCTTTGCATGTGTTGAAGGGGTTTTGTGCTAACCAACAGCTCCCCTTAGCCAGCAAGCACAGCAAATTTAATGTAATGGAATATTTGTATTTTGATGTCTCAGTTCTTTTAGGATGACATCTCCAGTCACAGGTCATAAATGTTTAGTGAATAGTGTTTAGGCATAAATATTAATAGTGAAACACCAGTTCTGGAGCGGTGTTTGATCTCTTCAATGCATTTCTACAAACCCAACGTCCAGAAAAGTTGGGATGTTTTGTAAAATGCAACAACAATAATAATTAGTAATTTGTTCATTCTTTGGACCTTTAAATAACGGACAAAAGTACAAATAAAAATATCCGTTGTCCATTCCTTTCCATTAAAGCACATGCTCAGATGACTTTGAATGTGTGGGTTTGATCTACTCATCAGAAGCTTGTTTAAGATAAATGAAAATTGCAGCCATTGTTCACCTATTAGAAATATGGCCAAACTAAATACTTATAAATTCTGCTTTTTTTTCAAGAATGTAACCTCCTACTTAATAATGCTGATTATATGATTTTAATAAAAACATTGGATTGGAAAGGAACAACTTGAGGTGTGTAATCTGCTGTGTAAAGATTTTGTGAAGAGGCTGAGTGTGTGTTTCATTTTTGTAGTCTATGTTCACATCCAATATTTAGTGAGTATTGTTCTTTTAATCAGAGTTAAATACCTTTGTGCTAGACTGAGTACAGTGGTTAGTTATTAAGTGTTTCCTCTCTACTTTGTATTTGTGATTGATCTGATGACCTTTGTGGTCAGGAGGTGCAACTGCTGTCAAACACACAATAGCTGAAATAATGGATTGATGGGAACTCAGGCATGAAGAGGAGTGGACTTAGGGTTTGGCTTCACCCTATTTCTTTCTTTCCTTCATTTCTCTATCAGCCCACCTGTCCTCACACCACTCTGTCCATGACCAGTCTTCTCGCTCTGTGACCATATCTGTCCTCTGTCTCTCACACACATGACCCCCTCATGCATACACCCAACAGTCAGTGGTAACAGAAGATCCCTGTTCTTGGATTTCACCCTCTCATCATGACATCCATTAAAGTCCTGCTGGGTCCAAAGTCCCATTGGGTAGACAGCACATTAGCGATCGGCCCATTGAGCCCAACAAGGCCTGGCCCTGAATTATTGATACCAACACAACTAATGAGGAAACATGATCCCCTTTGGTGCTGACACATACTGCCTAACACACACACACACCCACACACGCATACACACACACACACACACACTGTCTTTCAGCACACCTGCCTACCTGCCCCAAAGAGCAAACACAGAGGTCGGCAGGACTGTGGAGAACACAGTGGGCATCTGATATCACCCCTGTGTTCTACAGCAGCAGGCCAGCAAATACCTCTGTGATATTCTTAAGAGATTAGCTGCTTTATCACAATAAACAAATAAAACAAAATAAATTGGTTTAAATAAATGATTTGCTCAAAAAATAAATGATGAATAAAAAAAAAATCCAATTAACAGTTTATTATAATTAGCCCCTAAAAGTATTATCTGAGGTTTGGATCTAAAGTTTGCCTCTTTAACTTTAAATGGAACTTTACAGTAATTAAGCCAACAAGAACTGGATGTCTGTAAACACAAAACATTTTATAACTACATGCTTATTCTTTATATCAATTATTTATTGTGTATTTTTAAAGTATGTTCCATTAACTATATTTAAAATGTCACGACATGAAGTGATTATGAATAAAAATAATGGTAATAGTAAGAGAGTAATAGTTATAGTTTATTGAAGCCATGTTATGGTCAGTGTAAAAACATTAAATATTAAACAACAAATTATTGATCTAACAACTTTCATGATTATGATTCTGCAACTTATTATATTTTACATTAATGAACAACTATTAAATAACTAAATTATTTGGTCTGCAATGCAGAACTGAAATTTCACAGTAAATTCACTCACACATTGCTGCTTATATTATTTATTTTACTTAAGTTTGCTTTATATTATTAAAATTAATAATGTGATACTTAAGAGGAGGCAATAAATTGAAAAACACACTGAGAAATTTCTACACTAAACAGTGGTAAAGAAATTCCAATTTTAAAAAGGGAAAGAAATCTAAACAAACAAGCTGCTCAAGCACATAAAAGCCTAGATATAAAAGAATGTGTTTAGAATAAAACTCTCAGGTAAGAGGATCATATATAGAGTGTAAATACATCATACAATAATACTGTATTGTACATATATAGATTTACATAGATAGAGGTATTTTAGGTATTTTTGAACAATTATAATACAAGTTTGTTGGGAGGCTTAAATACATTTAATAGAGTCTGAACAGTATGTACAAGCCCCAAGTTGGGACATTTTGTAAAATGCAATAAAACAAGAATCTGTGATTTGTCAATTCTCAAATTAATTTGATGCCTGGGGCAAAACAGGGAAAAATAGAAGTGAAATGTTGATAAAATATTTACGTTACACCGTTTTGGGAACGCTGTACAGCAAGCAGATGAACTGGGAATAGATGAATGGATTATTATTGCGTATAAAAAAAGAATTCACCAAGGGAGCATCGTCAGTCAGTTCAAAAAGGCCACTGGAGTTGTTCTGCACAATCTTTTTGAACCTGACTTTGTGCATACTCATGCTGGAACAGAAAAAGTGCTCTTTAGGTGGGTTGTTCTTATACTTTTCAATAAATTAAACATTACAACTGTATGTAATCTTTTTAGCTTTGACTAGATAGAGCTGTGTCACTTATTACACTTCTGCAGTGGTTGCAGAAGCAGACAGGAAGATATTTGAGATTCCAGGAGGTGGAAAGCTAATCCAGGCTGCTTTGACATGTCCTTTGTCAGAGCGCTGATAAACAGCATCTAATAAATCTTCAGGCTGTGAATACATGCTCAGTTAAGATCTGTATGTCAGCTTTATCATAGCTCTCATTTTCTCAGGCTGACATTCGCTCTGGTAACAATGCTGTTTGCTCAGGTGATAGTGGTCAGTATGTACTGTCGGGTCAGATGGCACACATGGGTGTGTATGCATCTGTGTGTGTGTGTATTGTGTTTGTGTACTTGTATTTCGGTTGTATTTGTTTAGCAGAGTTAATACACATGCAATGCTGGGCTCCGTCTCTCTTTGTATGCTTGGTGAGGTGTAGTGGGCTATTATGAGTGTCAGCTGGCCTCTTTAGTATTCCTTTCACTACTCTCTGACTCACTGCACTAGTCTGATACAAAGAAAGGAAGTGAATCAGAGGAAGTGAACTGTTATTACATAAAAATATATGCAGTTTAATTGTCTGAATGATTTATATTTTATTCTATATTTGATTTGATTGTTATGTTTTGTTTATGAGACTTGTTTTTTTTTGAGTGGCGCGGCAGTAAATTATGCTAGTGCAATACTGCTAGTCCCCAGGGTTTGAATCCCGAGAATCTACATACAGATTGATCGGCTGTGTCCAAAGATGGGAGATGATCAAGGTCCCGCAATGGATTGGCATTCAGTCTGGGGTGTGTTAATGTTTTTTTTATTCTGAGCGGAAACTGGACCCACCGTGACTCTGACCAGGATAACGTGGTTAAACATAAAAAAAAAAATAGACATACCCACACCACTTTGATCCATGTGAAGCCAGTGCACTCTTCTTTTCAGCAGCCAGTAGCTACTACCATGTCTTCTTTCTCACCTGCACAGGACGGGTTCATATGGTATATGACCCGTATCACGCATGGAGAGTCACGCACCTCTATTATCCCCTGTCTCATTGTGCAGGCAACATCAATCAGCCATCAGAGGTAAACGCTGTTCACCAATTGTCCCGCCCCTTACATAAACACAGCCAATCATAGGTCTGTATAGGCTGATAGCAAAGCTGAGATTCAAACTTGAAAGCTGAAGATCTCAGCACTGGTGGGTTAGCGTGTTTTAATGCTATGCCACCCGAGCACCCTGATTGCCTAGAATAGATAAAAAAGGATTTATGACTGCATACTGAATATACTAATTTTCAATTAAATATAAACAACAAATGAACAAAAATAATTAGAATACTTTTGAATCTAGCAGATGTTATAAGGGCAGCAATGTTGAGAAGCTGATAAAGTGGATGCCACTTTAGAGATCCATCCATCTCTGGACAAGCTCATGGTCAGGTGTCTGCATAGTTTTGGCCACGTAACACTCAAACAACAATACTGTATTTACACTAATTTTAAAGCCTAAATGTCCCTGAAAAAACTCTGAAATACTACATATAATTACAGAGCATCATATTTTTTCAATTTCTTTGTTTCACACTTGTGTAGCCTTTTCTCCCTGTCACTTTTAGTCTCTTCTATTTCTGTCAGTTACAATTTAGTCAAATGTCTTCCGCTCTCTCAACCATGTCACTTTCTATTCGATCTCTTTTTCCCCTAGCATGCCCCCCTTCTAAAAATTCATTCATGAAAGTAGCAAAGGCAAAGAGAGAGAGAGGTGGAGCTTTAATCCTGCACGTGAAGCACAGGACATGTGGAAAGATGGATGTAGAGAGAGAGAGAGAGAGAGAGAGAGAGAGAGAGAGAGAGAGAGAGAGACAGAAACAGGGACGGGGATGGAAGTTAATCCCTTTACTAGTCTAAGTCGCCTGGTGCCAAAGACGAGGGAACGGTTGGGAGGGGTGAACTAGAAAGAGGGAGATAGAGAGAGACAGTGAATGTCAACTCCATCGCCTCATCTACCATGCACACTGATGATGAGCTGGTGAAGGGGTGAGAGAGATGTAGGGAAAGAGGAGAGAGAGGGGGACGCTGGTGTTTTAAGTCCAATCCTGGCCTCTGCATTCTTCCCACTCTGCAAAATGACAAGCGACTGTAATTGGTCGGTCCAGCCACCAATCAGAGCGCAGGCATGTAAGGTGCCTTTAGGTTATACCCAACCCCAAAACATGAAGGAGGGAGGAAAAGAGAGAGGGGGGAAATAGAGAGAGAGCTGTGCTGAGAAGAGAGCAGAGCATGCACCAGCTTGACAGTGTTACTAAGGTATTTTGTTCATGCTCTCTGATGAATGGCACGTGGAAATAGCTAATCAGGCGTCTCTGGGGACACACTATTCGTCTAGCCTCCGCTGGATATAACTCACTCCTTTACTGGAGATCTGCAGTCTTTTCTCCCACTTTACAAGAACCCTCCCCCATCTAACTGCCCCTGTCTCACCTGAGAGAAGAAGACCCGTAAGCCCCCCTCCACCCCGTATCCTCCTCCTCTCCGACATTCACCTGGACTCACACAAGGGACGCACCGTGAGCTGGAGCTATGCGCTCATACAGATAGTGTGTGTTGCTTGATGTGCTTGTTTTCTGGGAAGAATTTGGACCTGTGTGCTGTGTAATAAAAGCTGTTCTTATAGAAGACAGCAGAGAGAACACCAAGCTTGAAGATGATTCTTGGTAAGTTTTCTTTTCTACCTTATTTCCAGATTGCTTATACTCTGAGTTAATGCCAGTGTATGTCCCGGTCTAATTGAATGATTGCAGAGTGGCAGCATGCAGCCCCCTTTTTGGGTAAATTTGTTCTGGCAGTAAAGGTCACGAGGCAAGCTCTAAGAATGTCAGGTTCTGTAACAAACTACTTACTACACTATAGTACATTTATTTCTGATGCCATGACTTTTAGTTGTTCATAGATAGTGGTTAGCTGGAAATTGAATTTGCAGAACCTTTTCACCATACATGTCATAATTTAGGAGTTGCTTCTGTACTAGATAACAAATTTATGGTGTACATACTGTAGATGCTCACATAGATGACTAATAAACAGGTCGCTTAGTCTTTTCAGTGTGTACAGGTATAAGAATCAACTTCTTTTGTCAGAAAGCCAGTTTTTAATCATCATATATGCATATAAATTGTTACTTGTGTCACTGTCTGATTTAAAATTAGCAATTTATATCTCCGTTTTTCCTATTTAGGTATGAATGCACTAATTATTTAAGTTTTAACTTTATACCAATTTTAAAGTTTTTAAAGTACTAGCTAATAATTAATTCTGATTTAACACAACATAGAAAAAACAAACAAGCAAATAAATAAGTAAATAAATAAAAACTGTGTGTTTACCAGCTGTGCAGTTCTATAATCCTGAAAATACTAAACGTTAGGATTTTATGGGCTTTAATGAAAACATTATTTAAAATTGTAATTTTACACTTAATCCCTGTGTCTCTTTCTTAATATTAAATTTTATACATGTAAATACTTTGATGTAGAATGTAGATGTCCAGTCCTATTTTCTTTAGTCTCTTGAAATATAAGCCTGATGTTGATCTAAAAACAATGTACTCTGCGACCAAGCTGACGCTCCAGATAACTTCTAAGGCTAATATAAAATATATTTTGTTATTGGTTCAAAAAACTTGTTCTTTCATGTCAGTAAACTTTACACTTATATACACAGCATAAATACACTAATGGATTCGATTAGAAAATGTGCCTGTGATACAGCATTTTAGGTAGTTATTGGCAGTAATATTGATCCCCAATATCAAATTTATTTATTTGTACTTTTGAGTCAATAAAGCCTTTGTAGTAGAAACTATCCACCCTGTATATGTTTGTCTGTTTGTTTGGATTTTAACGTCATGTTTTACACTTTGGTTACATTCATGACAGGAACGGTAGTTAGTCATTACACAAGATTTATTATTTCTCAAGGTTATATCAAACACAGTCATGGACAATTTTGTATCTTCAATTCACCTCACCTGCTTGTCTTTGGACTGTGGGAGGAAAGGATTAGATTAGGATTGTTCAGATAAACAAATTAAAGACACAAAAAGAAATGTATTTTGAATGAATGTGTTGTTGCTTATAATTACCTCACATTTATTTGTGATAAAGCAGTTTTAACTTCTTTGAGCCAGAAATTCAGAGATTGAGTTTGGCTAAAATGTATATGTTTTCTATTTTTAATTTTGTTAATAATAATATGAGGTGTAAATAATAATTTGAGGTGTATACCCATCTAGTACCTAATAAACTGAGACATAGCTTTTGGTAGACATTTCACACTGTGGTAATGTAATAAACGGCTGTTATAGATGTGCTGTTGTTGCTGGTGCTGTTTGTAATAGAGATGTTTCACTGGAAGTTTTTCTCCTGTTGGAAGGCTAATAAGTGTACAGAGGCAAGGAAATGCTGCATCAGTGTGGATGTCCAGCTGATAACCTGCAGCTCTGCTCTCTACAGTCGCAACACAGTTCTGTACAGTGTCTATCAGTGCAAAAAGAACTGGTGCAATTGTGTGGTCTGGGTTCAGTGTATATATTCTTACTGCATTATTAGAAAATACATAATAAACCATGCATGTACTTTCATTTCCTACATCAAGCTAAAGATTCTAATAAGGGTTGTGTCATGTCCATTATATACTGCATTTGGGTGGCACGGTGGCTCATTGGGTAGCGCTGTCGCCTCACAGCAAGAAGGTCCTGGGTTCGATCACCAGGTGGGGCGGTCCAGGTTTCCAGCTTCGGCTTCCTCTCACAGTCCAAAGACGTGTAAGTGAAGATTTGGAGATACTAAATTGTCCATGACTGTGTTTGACATTAAACTTGTGATCTGATGAATCTTGTGTAATGAGTAACCTGTCTTGTCATGAATGTAACCAAAGAGTGGAAAACATGACGTTAAAATCCTAATAACTAACTAACTAAATAAATATACTGTATTTAATACAGGTGAAGTACACTTTAGTGGTGGCTTGGTGGGAAGCACTGTCATCTTATAGCAAAAGGGTTTTGGGTTGATTCCGAGGTGGAGTGGTCTGGGTCTTTTCTGTGTGGAGTTTGCATGTTCTCCCCGTGTCTGTGTGGGTGTCCTATGGAAGCTCTGGTTTCCTCCCACAGTCCAAAGACGTGCAAGTGAGGTGAATTGGAGATACATAGTTGTCTGTGACTGTGTTTAAAATTGAACTAATGACTTCAGTTTCTGTATGGCCACAACAGTTGTCCTTTCTATGTATTAAATGTTTCATAAACAACTGGTATAAAGCTTTTTAAGCATTAATTTAATTATTGTTTATGCTTGGGAACACAAACTCAGTTGAATGTTTTGTGTGTAGCGTTCTGAGCCCTGTGCGTTTTTACCAGATCTGTGTGTTCTGTTCAGGTTCTGTTGTGTGTACACACCAGTTTAGGCCACATTGCTTAACGCATGCCTGGACTAATTCAGCAGAGACGCTGCTACTCTTTTCCGCAGGGCATGATTTTCTCAGAGCCGACTGTAATGATTATAGGGTGCGACATGTAGCCCGTATGTGTCTGTTAGAGATGATCAGAGACTTCTGTTCAGGCCTTCAGGTTCAGCTGCTCTTTAGTGTAAAAGATTGTCCTGTAATAGCAGGTTCAGGCTCATTTTTTTTGCTAGGGCAGGTGTTGACCTGACAACGTTTGCTTTATACCAGGTTTTCCCTGACGCTCAACAAGTTTTGTCAAAGTCCGACTCGGGCTGTGTTAAAACATGCAGGTGGATCTGTGGAGTTCCTGATCAGGCTTTAACAGTGTATGTTTAATCAGTGGGGTAAAACTTTAGTACATTTAAGCTTGAGAGGGTGAGTGTGTTTTGCTGTTGCATAGGATGCAGAAATTGACTTCAGGCTCATTTAACACACAGATGAGCAACGTCACGCATCAGAAGACACAGAGGAGCCATTAGTGACTAGCAAGATGTGTTAATAGCATCATTAACCCTCTAATAACGGTTGCCTTCCTGCAAGCTACTCACTCAGTACTGCATTTTGCTGCATTTCCTATCCGTCTTTCTATTTGTGACAGACGAGGTGTAGTTATTAACTTCATACACCGATCAGCCATAACATTACAACCACCTCCTTGTTTCTACAGTACAATTACTGACTGTAGTCCATCTGTTTCTCTGCATGCTTTGTTAGCCCCCTTTCACCCTGTTCTTCACTGGTCAGGACTGTCCCAGGACCCCCACAGAGCAGGTATTATTTAGGTGGTGGGTCATTCTCAGCACTGCAGTGACACTGTCATGGTGGTGGTGTGTTAGTGTGTGTTGTGCTGGTATGAGTGGATCAGACACAGCGGCACTGCTGGAGTTTTTAAACACCTCACTGTCACTGCTGGACTGAGAATAGTCCACCAACCAAAAACATCCAGCCAACAGCGCCCCGTGGGCAGCGTCCTGTGACCACTGATGAAGGTCTAGAAGATGACCAACTCAAACAGCAGCAATAGATGAGCGATCGTCTCTGACTTTACATCTACAAGGTGGACCAACTAGGTAGGAGTTTCTAATAGAGTGGACAGTGAGTGGACACGGTATTTAAAAACTCCAGCAGCACTGCTGTGTCTGATCCACTCATACCAGCACAACACATACTAACACACCACCACCATGTCAGTGTCACTGCAGTGCTGAGAATGATCCACCACCTGAATAATACCTGCTCTGTAGTGGTCCTGTGGGGGTCCTGACCATTGAAGAACAGGGTGAATGCAGGCTAAAAAGGCATGTAGAGAAACAGATGAACTACAGTCAGTAATTGTAGAACTACAAAGTGCTTCTATATGGTAAGTGGAGCTGATAAAATGGACAGTGAGTGTAGAAACTTGGAGGTGGTTTTAATGTTATGGCTGATCAGTGTATATATTCAATAAATAAATATACACCAGTCAAATAGTCGCCCAAATTCTGGAGTATCATATCAGATTTAGCATTTTCTGTTCTTAGCCAGTGAGACTTTTCAGAGGATGTGAAGTCACCTGGATGGGTTGTTAATGCATTGCTAGACTATCAGACTGATACGCTAATGCTTTCAGCTTTGTCATATTGGTTTCATGTGTCGATGGATTCCAAGGTGTTTCCAAAAGCAGTTGTTAATTTGTCAGTGCACTGTAGTTTTACATCTTGTTCAAAACTAAGGGAGTGAGGGGGTTTATCTCCAGTTTGTCATGACAATACAAACACATTTATATTCATTTGTTGGCATTATATTTACTCTGGCATGAACACTGTCTCTGTACGAGAAAGTGAAACAGCCCCAGGACTGATCTAAAGTCTATCACAACTGTAATAACATTTGTAACAGTAACATAAAACATGTTGAATAACATAGTATGTACAACAGAATACTGGCCTTGTGTGTCATTTGCATTTACCAAAAAAAGACAGACAAAAAAATGTGCCAAACCACATTACTGTGCTAAATTAACTACATATACTACTGAAGATAAAATAAATATATAGTTCTATATAGTTAAATGTATAGTTAAAATGTATAGTTCTTCAATTTATTAGAGATAGCATGGAAAGAATGCAATATGTGCAAATGGCAACTATTAAGATTCACATATAGTCTCTTTAAACACAAAAGATTATAGTCTAAATGACTATATAATGTTTTTTTATTTACAATAATTTTGCTTGTGAACACAAGGATACTGGTGTGTGTTATATATATACATGAATGAAGTCCGTCGTGCACACGGAGGCGAGTCGACGTCAGGGTTATCTCTGTCCCTGACATTTTCTTTTTGATGAAGCAGCAGTGAGTTGACCCGACGTTCTTAAAGACAAATCCACGTTTAAATTTATACAGACAGCCTGTCTACATCCATACATAATCTCCTCATGGTGTTGCAGGGACGTGACGTGCCCCTCACTCGATCCCCTCACTTTGTGCCTCTGTGATTTATGTGCGGCCGCTCGCTTGATGGCTTGGCACGTTAATATTTCCTCAGAGGCTCTTGTCATTGTGATGACCTTTCAGATGCCGACGCAGTCAGATCTCCTCCGCCGTGCCGCTCAACACTCGGCAAATACAAATGACCTTACACACGCTGTCTGACAAATGCACTCTGGATTTTACAGTGAAAAATCAAATCCAGCCATTTGATATGCTTGGATTTCAAAGAGAGTTTGTGAATGTATATGTGTTTTTTTGCCTCGTGTTTATACATTTCATTTGACCTTCAATAAATCCTCCTCCCCTTGGTTATCCTTATTAGTCACTCATCATTTTCCTTTGCTCTTTATTTTAAAACGTACTCTGTATTTCTTCCTGCTGAAAAATGAGGCTGATCAGATGTTCGGTTTAGCTGATAAGGGAAAATAATTTGGGACTTTAATCTACTGTAGAGTGGGTTTGAAATAACTGTGTCTGAGTAATTGAATGAATACAGGGGACAGAAACACTCATGGTGTTTTACACAACCAAACTGTGTTTGATTTCTCTTCAAATGGAATAGATTTGGAGATTCGAGTTGAAGCCATGCTTTAGGAGTCGTTTGTGAGCAGTAAAGATTGTGGTGGAGTGAAGGATCTTGGGAGCATGTCTATTACCTGATTAGCAGAATAAATGTAAACAGACATGTATTTTTTTGTTTGTCATGTAGTACACTAGTTTTGTTTATACTGATTTAATTGTGGTGTTTTATAAGTTCTTTAGAAATTTAAGGGTTAGAACAATTCTCTAACAACCAGTGCACCCTTGAGGTTTATTTTTAATAATCATACACACATTTAGTCATTCAGAAATTAGGAAATACACAAAACCGTTGGTCTGAAAAACACCTTACAACAAACGGAAGAACACAAAAATAGGATCCAATAGGAGAGGACTGACACTGTCCAGATATGATTTGATTTATGGAACATTCTCAGCAATGCAGTATCACTAAGATGGTAATAACATGGTAGTGCGTGTTGCTATCGTGGCATGAGAGTATCAGGTGCAGCAGTGTTGTTGGGATTTAAACACCTCACTCTCTGCAAACTAAAATGTGAAACCAAAAGCACCCTGCTATTCACAGCCTTCACTCCTCTGGGAAAGCTTCCTGTAATATTTTGGAGTGTATCTGTGGGAATTTGTGAACTTGAAGTTCTAAAAGGACTGGCTTACAGTTAAAGTTTATGACCACAATATAACACTGATTGACTGATAGTACCATGTGACGTAGAGAAAATAAACTGTTCCTTAAATGCTTACAAAATGCTACATTAAACATTAAAGCCTGTACCATCCTCTGTGGGCTCTCTGTTGTACCTCAAACCCAACAAGCACATCCCGTATACACACCTGACGGAACTCAGAATTTGCAGAGCCTTGACGAACTGTGATTTCAGGTGAAGAAATGTGATCTGGGTCGGTGATGTGAGTCGATAAGGAATGAGAAACTGAATCTAGTTTTTAAAAATGGAGTCAGATGCTTTGTGTTCTCCTCCTAAAAGAACATACGTGTGAATACACGTACAATGTGTGAATACAGTGAGTTGATTCCCTTTCCAGTAGATTTACACCATTTTTACTGTAATCTTTCCACTCCACTCACTCTTACTGCTGTCTTCCCCATAAATCTTAGCCGGACTGACTGTCTATCTGTCTGGGTGTTACAGGCCTGTCAATAGTGGATGTAACAGACACTAATGAATTGGCTATAAGTGGACCAATGGGAACAGGAAATGTGTTACACAGTGTGTGAGGCATGGTGGAGCTTGTCATAATGCAGTGCTGAAGATAAGCAGATTTCGACTGCATTTTTCCCCCAGCTCTAGACACACACACACACACACACACACACACACACACACACACACACACACACACACACACACGGATGCCTGCATGAGCTCTTTAATGCTTTAAGTGTAGTGTGTATGGGTGCCAGGTGTCCAATAGAGCAGATCTTTCAGCCTAAGAGCCACTTCCTCACTGGGATCATATCACATAGCGCATTTACTGCAAGAGCATGGCTGCGTTGGTGTATGTACACACACTGGTATAAGGGACATTGTGTGTGTGTGTGCTGTCTCTGTTTGTTTTCCAGTCTATTTTATGTAGAACAGCTCAGCAAACAAACAGATCATCTGTGCCGTGCCAGTGAGTCAGAGTCTCATCAAAGACAGTGTAACCCTCTAAATGAGACCAGGAAGATAGTTACGCAATGTAATGTTTATGAATTGTCTTGTTTACACTTTGCCCAAACCCATCAAATACTTACTTAGCCCAAATAAAACACCTAATAACTTTAAAAGTAAGGTTAAAATTTTGAAGTACAGCAAAGAGAAAGTTGAGGTGGTTGCTAATTGTGTTTATGAACTGTATAATTGTATTTTATTTTAACAATATTAACACATTGATATTTCAATCATCTGGCTCTGAGGCCAAAACGGTGAGCTAGTCAGCTGCTATTGACTAGCTCATAAAAACACTTTTAACAAGCCAGATTAGCATAAACAAAACTACTAAAAAGTCTGGTTTTACATTATTTTCATCAAATATAACATTTTACATCGACAAACAACACATACAATATACATATCTATATTGAAGCGTTAGTTTAATACTGGCGTTTAACACTTAATCTTTTTTGTCTGTTCACCTCTATAGTTCTAAATAAATGCAACATTGAAGATGCAAGACGAGCCGCTCAGGTGGCGCAGCAGTGAAACACGCTAGCACACCAGAGCTGACATTTCTAACTCGTCGGTTCAAAACTCAGCTCTGCCATCCAGCTGGGCTGGACAGCTACATGAACAACGATTGGCTTGTTGTTCATACAGGGTGGGAAGCCAGAGAGGGACCTGATGCAATTACGACCTCTGCTGGCTGATTAATGTTGCCTGCACAGAATCAAGGAATAATGTGTTGATCAGCGTGTGTCTTTCCATACACAAAGCTGATTCGCACATGAAGCTTTGTGCAGGTGAAGAGATGCAGTACACATGTCAGAGGGGGTGTGTGTCAGTCTTAGTCTCCTCGATCAGCAGTGGGGATCAGCATCAGTAGGGAGGAAGCGTCTTTGGTGATACAGTATTAAAATCCACTTGCGTCCTATTGTCATTTAGATAATGCTTTGCAGAAAGTAGTGGAAAATTAATCCCTCATAAAATCCTATAAGGTCAGAACATGCGGTCTTAAAGGGACGATGGTGAGAGGGGCAGGACGTGAGGTAGAGATTTGATATCCCAGAAAAGACAGGAGGTGCAAAATATCAGTTTTTCTGTGAAAGTGAAAAGTACTTGGAGCAGATTCTAAATATACACATTTACATTCTGAGTCATCCCATGTACAGCTCTATCCTGAGAGACAGAGAGAGACGGAGAGAGACGGAGAGAGACAGAGATAAGAGAAAGATGAGGAAGAAGTAAAGCGATCTCTTTCCTTAAAGGATCTTTCCTTTGTGTCTACATTGTCCTCTTTTTTTTACTCCCTTTGGGGTCCCAGGAACCATGATTAAAGCTTAATTAATCATTTTAAGATGCCTTCTGAGTGTACTACAATGTATTTAAAGTGATGGTTTAATGGCGAATGTAAGTTATACACTTTTACTCTTACCCCAAGTATAAATGATGAGCCACACATTTTTTTTCTATACATTTATAACCAAACACTTAACCTGTATTTAGTTCTCGTTGCACAGATTTAAATATAGAGAAAATGCCTGTAGACGTTTCTTCACAATCGGGAGATTTTCATATGTGAAGCACTTTGTAATCGTGGCTTATAAGTCACATATTTCCACATTTAACAGGACAAAGTTGCGTCTATGATTGAGGACTGTTGGCACTGTAGGATGCCAACCTACAGTAGGATGTACGTTTGCTAGACAGAACAACTAAAGTCATGTAAGCTAGGTTCAGACTTGTCCTAAGTTTAGTGAGTGCTAAAACTGCTGTTGAAAGTGTGAATTATCATTAAGCTTTTTCTGGACACATGCCAAAAAGTTTGGCTAGAAGGTAGTTTTTTGGGCCGATGTGTGATGGACCAGTTACGAGCGTCTGGTATGCACACCTGTCCCCCTATCCTACGTCTCTCCCACTCCTGGCTCAGTGTAGAGGATGTGAGAGACCATGCATAGACCTGCCCCAGCCCAGAGGGGAGTGTGTAAGTGTGTGTGTGTATTGTGGGTGGGTGTATGGGTGGATGAGGTAGAGGAAAAGGTGTTCTAGGCTGGCAGGGTTAGTCAGGTGCAGCTATGCACCTAAAAATAATTCCCAATCCTCTTCAGTTTAAAGGGCAGGATACATGGTTGAATGGGCAGAACGCTGTGCAGAGCTGGATTTTCATGCTTTCTGTTAGTCGATAAGCTTTCCTTGGTTCACTGATCAGGATCAATGACTTTTTAAAGCCTTCTACCTTTTCATACCTTTGTGCTTTGCATGAATTGTATAGTTGTGATTATGTTCACATCAGTTGTTGAACATCTAATCTAAAACTTTCTACCGAGGGCCACCTTTACTAGAACAGCCTTTCCTCTTCTTAAACATGACTGTAAGGATTTCCTACCATTAAGCTACTATAGAATTAGTAAGGTCAGGCACTTATGTTTAACAAAAAACTGGTTAATGGTTATACTATGAGTATCCTAATATGCCATGTGGGTTTTTTAACGGTTTGTTACTCTAGCCCACCACCGCTGAGACCCACACACAAACCTTTTTGAGGGTATCAGATGGCTGAGCGTCTACACAGACATGATTGGCTATGTATGAGGAAGGGTGATGAGGGGAAAAGGGTGGTGTGGATTGGCACCCTTATGTCCAGGGTATTCTTGCCAGTGTTTCCTGGGTGAACCAGAAGAACTGAACATGTATAATAAAGCTATCTTCCAGGTATTTTATATAAAACAGATGTAAAACATAAATACTTTCTTGGGTATTGATGGCTTAGGTAATGGCCCATTCTTTAAATGCTTGAGGGTTTAATTCCTGCCACTGCCAAACAGCCATCATCTTCAGCTTGCTTAAAGATCTTTATCTTTTTTATTTAAAGAACTAAAAAGCAATGCTATAAAACAATGCAGAATTTCATTTTGTCAGCCGTGGCAGGACTGATTGCGTGGAATTGCGTCAAACTGGGTTTAAATGGTGCGAAACCAACCATGAACTGCAAGTCTGGAGTTTTTCTTTTTATAGAATGCGTAGATTTTTTTTTTTCCTGTTTATAACTCTATTATGCATTCAACATTCTCACTGGGATACAGATAGTGGCTGTTCACACATTTGTTAAATTCCAAATACACTGTATGGCCAAAAGTATTTGGACACCTGGCCATGAGCATCTCATTGCAGTGGCCTCTGTGTGTTTAGTTATAACGACAGCTACTGTGAAAGGCTTCTCACAAGACTTTGAAGTGTGTCAATGGGAATTTGTGTCTATTCAGTCAAAAGAGCATTTGTTTGGCTGGGCGCTGATGTTGGTCAGGAAAGCCTCAATTGATGTTCCAGTTCATACCTGTTCAGTGGGGCAGAGGTCAGGGCTCTGTACAGGTCACGGGAGTTTTTTTTAAACCGAGCTTTTCTTCATGTCTTTATAGAGCTATAGCCTTCCCTAAACTGATGCTGCAAAGTTGGAAGCATTTAATATCTTTTATTTATTTGATTTATTACATTTGTTAGTAACTGCTGTGGCTGAAACAAGTGTAGTCAAAAATAATAGAAGGGGTGTCATAATACCTCTGTCCATATAGTGTAAGAAGCAACAAACACTCACAGTCAGAAAACAGGCTAAAGTCGGTCGACCTGTGAACAGGCTGTGGTAGATGAGGTTTAAAGGACAAATACAAACAGGCTATGGTCAAAATCACAAGACCATATTGTCTTAACAAACCACTCAGTGTAGACTCGGGTTCAGCTCTGATACCTTACCTGAAACACTGGTCTGCAAACACAAACGGGTTTAAATAGGTAGCAAACAAGGATACGGCAAACTCACAACATGTGCGACGGATCAGGGTAATTAGTAAAACCCATAACAGGTGGGAAAACAAGACTAACCCCAGAGACTGAAAACTGGTGGAAAACGAAACAGGGCTAAGACCAGTGAGAAGTATTAACACTAATCAATCTCTATAAATGTATGGAGGAACTCACAAAATCATGACCCCAACCCCATTAAACATCTTTGGGATGAATTGGAATGCAATTTAGACACCAGGCTTTCAACTAAAAAGTGATATTTTGAAATATACCATCATACAACCCTTTAATATAAAAGATATACTACAAATGCCAGCCAATGCTAGTTGGAGGACTTATTCGCTTTGATGGTGTGTCATTGGTAAATTTAAAGTTTAAATCCCAAGCAAAAAGGGTAATTTCATTCTGCAGCACCTCAATAATCACAGCACAGACACAGTGTTCCACATCATTACTGGATCAGCTGTGTGAGACCGACCCTGTTTTTGTCTCTTGGCCCTCCGCCTCTGATCCGTCCTCTCTTTCTCTCTTTCTGTCACATTCACTTAGATTGCTCCAAACACATGAAAACAAAGTTAAACTAAGGCACACACACACACACACACACACACATCCACTTCCAGGCTGTCCCCAGCATGCAACAAGCAGCCCAGCACAACACCAACTCTGGACACAGCAAATTGTGGTCACAGCAGCACGATACAGCTACAAATCTCGACCCAGTCTGGCTCTCTGACACCACAATCATTGTTTTAGCCTCACAACAAACTGTTAAGAGTTCTTACTGTAAATATGTATGTTTACTGGATGCTATTTCAGCTCTCACCTGGATCTCATACCTGATACCCATCACATATGCACTTCTTCTGCACTTTGTTAGGATTCAAAAGTGAATTCACATCAAATCCATCTCAATGGATCATGGTTATTACTAATATGGAAAGATTTGGCAGCTGTAATTACAAAACAGTTCAGCTAAAATCTGATATAAGATGATGACAAAAATCAGCATATTTTTCTATACAGTGTTCACAAAGTCTGTGGCTGAATCTCTAACGGCATTTTACTTTAAATCAAGTGTACTTGAGCATCATTTGTATATATAACACACAAATCCAAGTGGACACAATTCGATTGGTAAAAAAATTACTTAACTTTTTAACTTATTAACTTTTGGTTTGTAGCTGGGGCGGCACAGTGGCTCGGTGGGTAGCACTGTCGCCTCACAGCAAGAAGGTCCTGGGTTTCTGTGTGGAGTTTGCATGTTCTCCTTGTGTCTGCGTGGGTTTCCTCTGGGAGCTCCGCTTTTCTCCCACAGTCCAAAAACATGCAGTCAGGTTAATTCAAGACACTGAATTGCCCTATAGGTGGATGGGTGTGTGTAAGTCTGCTCTGCGATGGACTGGTGCCCCGTCCAGGGTGTTACTGTGTGCCTTGCGCCCATTGAAAAGCTGGGATAGGCTCCAGCACCCCCCCGCGACCCTGATTGGATAAGCAGATAAGACAGTGAGTGAGTGAGTGAGTGAGAGTGGTTTGTAGCTAATACTTAAATTAATCTAATTTAAGTATTACATTAGATTCTTTCTATTATTATGTTCTAAATATGTTAATAAGTTTAAATCAAATTCTAATTAATTTTAATGTGTCATGTTAAATGTAGCTGATTTGGATTAAAAAAAAAACCTTTTTAATAAAAGAAACACTGTCTGATTTGGGTGTAGTTTGGGCTGGAAGCGCTTGGGTGGCACAGCCAGTCAAACATGCCAGCCCACCAGAGCTGACAGCTCAGACTTGCGTATTTAAATCTCAGCTCTGCTATTGGCAGGCTGGGCGCCTTATTCGGCCAATGATTGGCTTGTTTAAGGGTGGGAGTGCTAGAGGGGATTCTGCACAACAATTACGACCCCCTATGGCTGATTGATGGCTACACAATGAGACGGAGGATAACAGAGGGAACATGTGATAGTCACAGCCCTTGTCGGTTAGATGGTCCAGCACCAGAAGAGGAGGCAAAATGTGATCAGGTAAAAATGGGTAAAATGCATTAAAATTTGCTAGACTAATTAAAAAATACTCTGCATTGGTATGACTCATCTATTTTTTTGTAAATTGCTGCCTGTATCTTTAAATCTCAGTCCCAGCTTTCATTCAGTTGATCTTCCACAAAGCTTCCACAACAGTGGCGATGTGTTTTCACATGTCTGTAAAGACTGCAGCTTTTATTTTCCATCTCAACAACTTCACTTTAAGGGCAAGCATGACTGCTCATTACCAAACATTATTCCATGACTTGGCTGCCCCTTAGCACCTACGATGGAGGCGGATGGTATCAGACAGATTGCCCATCAAGGGCAGTATCCAGTTTTGCATGGCTGTGTAATCTATAGCTGCCAACAGGGTGACCTTCACAACACAGAGGCTTAAATACTGCACACCAAAGAGTGAGAAAGATGCACAGGGAAACATTTATAGACTCTGCTATGATCTCTATACTGAAACCAAACGCTAAATCCCCACTACAGAACATTTTGTTATTTATATATTTTTAGTCCCCACAGTCCCGTGAGCATCTGCACTTGAGCACTTGCTGTTTTTCAACACAAGTGACACGGGTGAAGCTTAAACGCCTGTCAAAGATTCATTCATTCCTAGCTTGAATTAAATGTAGCATATGTGGGACAGATTCAATATTAAACAGGGACTTTGCTCGGTCTGGAGGGGGGCATTAGTTTTGGCTGCCAGAACAGCACCTCCTTCACCTCCTACCTCCTTTACACCTTCATCTTTCAAAATGACCTCTCAGATTGGCTCTTTTCAGATATGCTCTCTATTCCTCTATAACCTTTCTGGTATTGAAGTGCCACAGCCTTTGTCCAGGTCTCTTGTATTATTTTCCTTTGTGCTTACCCCCCCCCCCCCCCCCCTTCCCCCTCTCTCGCGCTCTCTCGTGCTCTCTCGTACCTTGCCTTCTCTATTTTTGTCCAAAACAATCAGTGGATTTTTCAGCTGACAGCCGCAATCACAGACATGCACAGATTTTTCGGAAAGAGAGAAAGAGGGAGAGAGAAGGAGAGCTGAATAAGAAAGCTGAAGCCGCACTGTTATGCACTGAAAATCCCCTCCGCTGATGTGTCATACATGTCTATCCCAGTGTTCTGTACTGAACTGGTAGTGCTAAAGAATCAAATTCCATCACTGACCTGAAGAACACACTGCTCTTTTCTCGTCTTTTACCTGCTGGATGAGCTCCGGCTCCGACTATAACACCAATTTCTCTCCAATTTCCATTTTTGGACAGCATGGACACATACTGAGTTTTTTTTTTTGCCATAATATAGCCACCCATCCATCACTGCTGAAAAGATGTCTGGAATGAATTAAGTAAGGTGTCCATGTTTAAGCTGCAAAATCAAAACCAAACAAGCTTTAAGATAGAAAGCAGACAGACGGTAACCAGCTGGGAAAGAATTAGGAAAAAGTGTTTGTGGTCATTGTTTCAGTAAATGCAAACAAGCTTCTTCTGGATTAACAATCATGTTGGACATTTGGTAATCTGGCTTAAAATGCTGGCTGGTCCAGCTGGTATCACTCAGCCCAAAAGAGATATTTGTTATACAGTAAACAGTTTACACCCATAAATGTCAACAAAATCTTGTTATTTCAATGATTTATGCATTTTTTCTTCTTCTGTGACTAAATGATTCAACCACAGACTTCTAAAAATACATGAGGACAATTTAATAAAAGGTATTTGAAAAAAAATCATGGGCAAAGCTCCTAAATGTAAAAAATAGGCTGTTAATTTTTTTTATTTTTACAGATGGTTGAATTTAATTAGATGCAGATGGGAGCGTGCATGAAGAACAACAATGCTGTGGTTTTTCAAAGCCAGTGACCTTAATTTCCTTCAATGAAAATTGCACATGATGTACTTTTTAATCAGCTTAGCAAATTCTGGACAATAATAAGATAATAAACAAGGTTATAATTATGAGTGTCTATTTAGGAAAACAGTGAAGTAAGTGATGCTGTGTTTTGTTGTAAAAAGGTGTCTTGCTTCAGTATGTAAAGCTGCTCTCTGCTCTTAATCCATTTTAAATCCAAGGGCATATTGATTTTGTGGTTAGCTAAGTGGAAATAAGGGCAAAGAGAGAGACGCCGGCTGTTTTCTGCTCAGTGCATTTGGCACTGTGAGCTGAACCTTCGGTTATCACCTATTAATCTCGAATCAAGGACTAAAGCAAAGCCACACTGAGAGATGTGAGATACAAAGTAAAGCAATTGCATTCAGCCTGTATGCATTAAAAGCATTAAAAAAGCTGGGCTAGGGTTGAAGAGTTGTACTTGTGTAGGATACATGGAAGTAGGTATTGTGGTTGTACTGGTGTAGAATGGTTTTATTAGGTTGGTTTTGTTGTTGGATTTTTGTGTTTGAATTGGTTACATGGGCTTGGACTGAAAGAAGGTTGAGTTGGATTGAGCTGGGTTTGAGTTGTATCTCATGTAAAATAGTTGGGATTACGTAATGAACTGTCTTGGACCTAAGTGGGATGGCAAAACTGGAAAGGACTGGACTAGGATGATTTGGCAAATAGAAGATTAATTTATTCATCTTGGACAGCTGATTGGGCTATACTAGTATAGGGTATTTGAGTTGGTTTGAATTCAGAAAGGATGGCTGGATTATGCTAAACTAATGTAGGATGGTTGGAACAGTGCAGGACGATTGGATTGGCTTTAGAATAGTGACTGGATGTAAAATTGTTGGTCTCATTTGGGGCTGTTGATTAGGTAGAATAATAAGAGTTGGTAGTTATGCATATGATAGTTGAAAGATGGAATAACTTTGAATACATTGGACTGGGGTAGAAGCTTGGGCAGATGTAGAATTATAGGATTACCTAGGAGAGTTAAATGAAAAGAACTGGGATAACATTATTGGATAAAGCCAGTGTAATGTGGGTAGATGAGTTTAGAATGGGTGAACTAGTAGGGATAAAAGGTTTGGCTAGATGTAGGACTGGTGTATGTTAGGATACATTAACTGGGTTTAGATGGTTGGATCGACTTTGCCTAAATTAAGGTAATTACATCAGTTTGGAATTCAGTAGATTGGGATGGTTTGATTAACCTTGACTGACCTTTTTATACAGTGTAGGGTGGTTTGACTGGGTTGGAGGTGGTTAGGTTCTTTTGAATGCCTCCTTTCCCACCTCTCACTAAGACCACCTAGGCACCATGCTGACGCAAATGCTCAGATGCAAATAAACACAGCAGCTAATCACACCAAAATCAGGGCTTAACAAGTAAAGTCATGAGCAGGAAAGAGTAAGAGATGCTTATGAAGTAAAAGGACAGAGACTGAGATGAAGAGATGAAGTTTTTGAGACAGGGAGGCTGATATGGATTTCGCGGCACGTGTATGCCGTGTAGATAACCATCTTTCCTGCAGCTCTTCACCAAAGTGCTGTTTGCTCAATCATTGACTGCAGAGACACACAGGAGAAAGCAGGAGCAAGTGCTAGAGAGAAAGAGGGGATAAATGGAGGGGGTTAGTGACGCAGAGAGAAGGAAGTGAAGGAGTTTGAACAAAAAGAATGAGGAGGAAAATTCACTTTGGAGATCCAGGCAGAACCAGGCGGACTGTGAGCACTGCTGCAGCGTGACGCAGACAGCCAGACGTGTGTTTGTGTGAGGCTGGGAGTGAAAGCAATAACCACACACTGTTTATTTATCAAGAGAGGTAGTTCTGTTTGTCTGGTGTTCTCTACTGGGTCCGGTCTTTGTAATTGCACCACCATTCTGATGGCTAGTTTAGTTCATGTGTGTTCCCGTGGGCTCTTGTTACTTGCGCAGTCTTGCATAACAGTCCACTGCATACCACGGCGCATTTCTTTTCGTAAAAGAAGGCTGACGAAAGCACTGAGGATTTTACCTTCCACTCTTCCTCATATATACAGACCATAATTTTAATCTGTGAGCCTTTGTGATCTGTGAGTGAATGCATGCCCCAGTACGTAGCAATTACTCAGATGATATCAGCTGTCAGTCAGTGGTGCGTTGATGAAGCCTTGGCTGTTTTACATGCTAATGGAATTCACATTCAATCAGGCATCATCTAAACAGACGTCTAGAAACTAACACAGTCTATAGAATAATAATAATAATAATAATTAATAATAATAAGTAAAGAAATCTGCGCCATCATACAACGGCTAACCCATTTCTGTTCTCGGTAAAAACCTAGGAAGTGTGTGAGTTTTCTGGATCTAAACCGAAGCAGTAAACAAGAAAAGGATGCAACCTCAGCATTGTCATTCTGTCCCTGTCTCTCCCCAAAGAGCAGTGGCCTCTGCCAACCGCCGGCCAGAGCACAAGGTCAGCGGCAGGACTTACATAAGGAGCGTGTCAGCAGGCATTTATAAAAGCTTTGCATGCAGTACTGCAGTCATTCCTGACTTTTCGGTTTCATTGGGTAGGAAACAATACACAGATGCTCAAGGTTAATGGAAAATCCTCATACATAGTGTGGCTTTTCAGAGGGTAAAAGGAAGCATAGGAAGGTTTATTTATAGACTTGTGCCAGCAGTAACGTGCTAATTAAAGTGAAAGAAAGGATTTTGTGTGCTAACTGTACTTCTCTTAATTATCTGGACTCACAAGCCTGCACAGAGATGTTACTTTTAGCCGGGCAATTGAGGATTTCCTTTTTTGCAACCCTTAATCTCACTGCTTTTGTTTTGCTGCCAGATGCCTCTGAGGTCTTTATTTGGAGACATGATTCTAGTCTAGTCTAACCTAGATTGGATGTGTTTATCTTAAATTAAAATGTTAAGTCGCAATAACAAATGTTCGCTGGCATATTGCATGAAATGAAGTGAAGCTCTAGGCATAAAGCAGAAGTGGGTTTCTTTTCTAATTTATACTTTCGTCAAAGATGTTTTCATAGTGTTTATTTAATCGATGGTGCTTTTTTATCTTAACGTAACTTAATATAACACAAAATAACCAAGTGACAATTAATGGTTTTGCTGAATGGCCCAATAATGGCAGCTTTGTAGATCAAGGATTTAGACTTACAACCTTTCAATTAGTAAATCAGTAGCTTAATTTCAGAGCCACAACTCCTCTTTTATTATAGATTCATCTACATTTTCTATAATCCTGATGTTTGTCTGCAGAAAACAATGAGTGCTAAATGTTCCACTCCTAAAATGCACCACATGTTGACTTTTGCTGTCATATTACAAGGACAATGGTGCACTTAGCCAGATTGGACTCCAGCTAATAGCATACACACACATACACAAAGTGGTTGTTTTGCCAAGAACTCATTTGTTAAGTAGCTACATATTAATAAAAAAACACACACACACACACACACACACACCTGAACCCATTTTTGATTGATAATCCAGTACGATGACATTACTTGATTTGCATTTTTCCCGCTTTTTTCCACAAGATGACAAAATTCCGATGCTTCCAGGCACCACTAATAAAATGAGCTCTGAGGAATCATGTTACCTCCGGCGCTGTTATCTGTGAAGGAATCTTATAGCCCTCCTAGATGAATTTGGGCTAATCCACCCATTTGCGCTGAGTGCTAGAATTTCATACCTGAGGGCAGGAGGCTTTCAGAAGGTGGGTGGGAAAGAAAGGGTAGCTATTGTTTTGTCTGGGCGTGCACTCCTGACTTTTGGAAGTTACGCGAGAGGAAGGCGGATGGGGGTGGGTAAAGGCAGGAGAGATGAGAAGAGCTTGCAGGCTGGTCTCCAGGTGGAAGGAGATTCAAAGGAGTGGCTTCGTTCCACAGAACTAGTCAAAGGTGAAATTCTTTTGTCTCCTTCGCTGGACGATAAGTAGCCATTGGTTTGGTGGAATATGTCACTTCCTATCAGTCACAGACCAACAAACAAACATAACACACATTTTAACAGAGTATTTCAGAAACTGTAGTACTACATATAGTTCCTGGTCACATTCCTTCAAGGCAAATACTCAGATACCTCCCATACCGGAGTGGAGGTTCAGAGCGAGCTGCTACTCTCCATTACAAGCAAAAATGCTGCAGATCTGAAAAACCAGAACTGAGAAAAAACCATATGATGTGTTCAATCAGGCAAAGAGTTTCATTTAAACCTGCCCAACATGCAGTGAGTTTATTTTTCATATTTTCATTCCATTCATTTCATTTTTTCATACTCCTGGAAACAGACAATGCTGAATATTTTACAGTGTTCACTGAGAAACCCCAGACACAACATTCAGTCATTCATTGTCTGTTTTACCACCGCTTTATCCTGGTCAGGGTCACAGTGGGCCTGATTCATTGGGCGAAAGGCATAAAACACCCTGGACAGATCGTCACCCCATCACTGGGCAGACACGCATGCGTTGTATTAGTCTCAGTTGGCCTGACTGCATGTTTTTGGACTGTGGGGGGAAACTCACGTGGACACAGTAGAACATACAAACTCCACACAGAAATGACCCTGGCTGCCCAGCCAGAGAATCAAATCCAGGACCTTCTTGCTGTGAGGCAACATTAACATGCATAAAACTACAGAATATCACCACAAGCACACTACAACCACTGCACTTATTTAGGACCATGTCATATTTCATTAGAGAACTTTGTGTCTAGGGTCAGTGACCTGTCAAATCTTTTTAAACTAGAGAGACTGGTCAGGATTAACTTTAGGTTCTGGTAGGTTCAGGGTAACTTTAGGTTATAATGAGATTACTTATTGGAACATATCCCACAAAGGAGGAGGGTCCATTGTACTACATTCATTAATAAATAGGGACTTAGAAGCACATTTTGTCCCGGTGCCCTGACCTCCCAATTTGATTAGAGGTGTAAAATTACAGCTTCAAATAATAAAAGTCCTACCAGAATTTTACGTAATCTTACTAAATTTTACCAGCTGGCTTGAGGTCATTGGAAAAGCCAGATGGTTGAAACTAATTACTGAATACTCACTGAATATTCACAGAATACTGTGAACGACACTTTCTTAACACATTTTATAAACCACGGCACTTCTTCTGGTGTGACTCCATCTATTAAATACATTCACAGGTGAAACTGTGATATGTAGACAATGTACTGTATCAATATAACTTAAAGAATGAACACCCAGATTAACAGTTTTGTCACAATGTAAAGTTGTGCCAATTGTATAAATATATAAAGAAACATGATTTTTAAAAATGCAATGAATACAGGGCAGTGTTTGGTCAGCGGATTAAGGTACTGGACTATTTCTCAGAAGGTTAATGGTTCAAGCTCCACCAGCACCAAGTACCAAGAAACCTTTGTTGCTTTGTAGCTCCAACTACGCCAGCAGTACCACCATGCCACTCCAACAGGAAACCATGTTTGCCACAAGTTATAAAGCAGCCTACAAGGACAACAGACTTCAGAGCTGTGTCATCAGCAGTATATAGAATCTGAAAATGACTAGGTGTCATGCCAATCTGTCATGTTCATGCACATTGACAGTGGGGTCTAGCTGTTATTCTCTTCCTTTGTACAACCTAGTTCCATCTATTATGTCTCTTTTGCATTTACTTATTTTCTTTTCGCAGTAGGTAGAATGTCAAGAGCTTCACATCACTATTCTGGCATCAGTGAGTCAGTCGAATCTGCCTCAAAGCTAAAAACATGCAGTGGCTAAGATCAGATAATCTTCCCAGGCTGGATTGCAGCCAATCCTACAACATATGAAGAATAACTGATACAACAGTGAATAAATATTGGAAATAAAAACATTATGAGCATTAACATCAGAAGAAAAAAGAGAAAGTGTGGCTTTGGAAAGGTGTTTGCAGTGTTTTGGAAGACTTGTCTGCAGTGTTTTCTAGCACAGCTAAATTGTGGCACAAGCTCAGTGACGGTATTCATTGTAATAGATATGGGTACCTTGAAGCTATGAAATATGATCTCTGTGGTGTGTGTGTGTGCTTGTGTGGTGGGGGTGGACAAGCAGATTTACATCTATATTTTTCATGTTGTGGGTACCATGTTGGTGTTACACGTTTATGATATGTTTTCTTTGTGCCTGTGGGGCTTCCTTCAGTTAACTTCCAGCTCTCAATAAAATGCCAGCAGGTATATTTGCCCTTTAGGCTTAAGTGTGAGTGTGTAGGTTACTGTTTAAAGTACTGAAACGATCGGAAATAGACACCGTAACCATGTTTATGCTAAAGTGATTACTGAAAATGAATAAATAGGAGCTGCTCGGATGGGCAGGAGCCTAATACGCACCTCTGCTGAGACCAGAGTCTCTAGTTTGAGTCACAGTGGTGCAGGTGCTCGACAGACACAAATAGCTGTGTCTGAGGGAGGAAAGGCCTCCCTGCAACTGGAATAGCGACGGCTACTTTATTAGTTAAGGTACTGGAAAGAAGCGTGGTACTCTGTATGTACCAAGGCTCTTTGTTGGCTACTTCAGGCATGTCAGAAATGGTGTGTGCTAGCCTGTGATCCTCTTTGGCCTATGTGGGTGCCAGGATGTTTAGTTTAGGGTTTTAACCTGTGAGGTACAAGATAATAACATAAGATGTTAAATATCTTATCATCCAGCTCTGCCCAGCACTATAGCTTTATTTCTGTGGCCAGTGAGCCACGGTGGTCCTCCCAACTCTCTGAGCAGATTCTTTAAAAGATTAGGGAATGTATCCACTCCTAGACCTAAAACATGATCAGAGGTGGGAGTCCGTGGAAGGGGGTGGGATGGGATTCATAGAAAATGCCTGTAATCCCCTGTTAAAATTTGCTTAGCTTAAGGCAGCTTCCTCAAACCCGTGTGCAGGTGGTCTGTAATTCAGAAGACACGCCGGCACTTTTTCATTAGAGCAACAGACTGGTAATTAAAGCCTTACAGCCTGAATTCACCTACTTAAATGATCAGACCGTCATCCATTTGGGGATTTTGGCTTTCAGTCATGTTATTATCTCAGCAGGGTGTTATTATGGACCTACTGTATACTTTATTATTTAATTCGACTGCATTTAAGTTGTTGCTGTCTGAATATATGGAGGCTGGACAAAATAACAGAAACCCTAACTTAAATATTTATACAAAGTGTTAGGATAAATCTTTTAGTTCAAAAGGTCCTGAAGAAAGCAGTCGGGAAGTCCAGAAAGTACTCTTTAAAACACTTTATTAAGTGTAAAAATGATCTGTGAATATATATCAGAGCTAAGCCGATCAGCGCTCCTTTCTCCTGCAGTCTAGAAAACCAACCACCAAGAAAGAGACCGGCGTCTAAGCCCGCCATTCTTTTAAACTAGTCTAGGCTCCTCCTCCGCCGCTGCTGTTGGAGCCAATGAAATGTGCTAAAAAACCCAGGGCTCCGCCTCCCCCCCTTCGGTAGGAGTCAGGGAGGACCTCTGCCAAGAGATCATGGCAGCCGCCATTTTGAAAGACCATGCGGCATGAATGTCGTAAAACTTGGAAAATGCCGTAAAACTTCCCATATTGAATTTATGTTTAATAATGATGTTTAATAATGTTGTTATGTTCCAAAAATCCTAACAAAAGGAACTATGGACATGCCGGACCTGCTTCAGCCTCCAGAACAGCTGAAATCCCTGCAATGGTGTGTGGTACAGTAATAAAGCATAAAACTAGAGATCTTCTTTATGGCTAGGCTGTTTAAGCCAACCCCCGCCAGTTACAATCATGTCCATGCAGACGCCTAACCGGCCGATAGACGGCAGACATTTAAACCCTGGATTCCAAGATCTCAGTGTGGGCTAGCACACTTTACCTCTTAAATAAAGCTTTTTATTATTATTATTATTATAGTAGTTATAGTAGTAGTAGTAGTATATTATACATTATTGTGCTACAACATGGTTGTGTATAAGCACTATTAATAATTGACTTGCCCAGTGTACTAGTGTTTAAATTTGTTTTGTTTCCCCCTGTGGAATATAATCTACTCAGAAGACTCCACTGCTCCACCGTTAATCATGTGTTTGTACACAGACCATAACCCATCACGTAATCCTGACATAGTACATCAAGTTAAAAATAGTGAAACAACAGCACTGGTGCGTTACCTCAAAGCCACTGTGATGCCACGTCTCATGTAGGCATGTAATTTGACGTGACGTTTTAATTCACAGGTCTGTCAGCATTTACAGTCGCACATATTTTATCTCCTGCACTCTACCCTCGGGTCCCTCTTTACACACCCACACAGTAACTCACATGTACATCAACTGGTATTGAGATTAAAGTAAGACATGCTGGGACGTTCTTCTTCTCTTTACTGTGCTTAAGGCATCCCAAATCATTCTCAACCCGTTCACCTCGACTGAAGCACTGAAATGCCTTATTTACGCGGAACCAGCACATTACTTCTTGTCTGAAGGGGATAAAACTATTCACAGTACCCAGCGGGCAGAGTTAATATGACATTTTAGTAACAACTTATTACTGGGCATGACTGAAACGAGTGTAGCACAACCCAGAAACACTGGACACAAGGCAGACTTACAGTACATCCATGGCATGGTTATGCTAGCGCCTCCTTGTGGATAAAACACGTTTTGCTAGAAAAAAGACAAAACTGCAATGTTGGCAGGTCATTGAGTTGATCTGTAGAGATTTGGAAAGGGAAAAGTAGTGTACTTTTCATTATAAATGTTCAATTAAGGCACACATCGGTACCTTCAAAGAAAATTGAGCAAGTTTTTTTCTCTGTACATTCTGGGAGCGGTGATTGGTATGTTCTCCCCATGTTCACATGGGGTTGTTTCTGGGTAATTAATTTTCCTCATCTCCTAAATATTGATTCATTGTCTGTTTTACCACTGTTTTATCCTGGTCAGGGTTGAGGTGGGTCTGATAGATTGAGCAAAAGCCAGAAAGCACCCCAGACATGTCGCCAGTCCATCACAGGGCACACGCACACACACTTACTCTTAGGGCAGTTTTTAGTATCTCTAGTTAACCTGACAGCATGCCTTTGGGCTTGTGGGAGGAAACCGGAGCTCCTGGAGGAAATCCACACAGACACAGGTAACAGGGCCACCGAACCCCAGAGCAAAGTGATTATTCAGGCAAAATGTGACCATTTAAAAGAACTTATCATATAATTTTAACACTTTTTAACACTTAATCAAATATCTTTTTAATTTGTTTACCACTTTTTGTGTCACTGCATAAACATACATGATTACTTTATTTTTTATTATATATATTTTACAAATTAAAAGGGAAATAATAAAATCCTCAAACTGATTACATTTTATGCATTATGTGCTTCTGCTTTTAGCTGTCTTGTGTGAAGCCTTTGTAGCTGAGTGATAATAACCATCCCAGGATGTTTAATCATGGTGATAATTGCAGCCCTACAGCAATAATTGTATAATTTATATCAGAATAATTTCAGCCTGTATTGCTTAATCATGTTGATTGACCATTACTGTTTTCTGGACCCGGTCACCTATGAGTTAGCAGCAAAAATGTGCAAATAAACTTTGCTGCTTGTCTGTGGGGAGAGCGAGTGTGACTTTCATGTGTTGGCATTGAGGTAACATGATTGCCAGCGTTAGTATTGTTGCCCAAGTTGCTCACAGTAGAAGTGCTGCAGATCATTTAAACAGCAGCTATGCATGTGTAGAACTGTAGTCTACACACGGATGAGGAGTTTGTCTCCAGATTCAGTTTATACACCATCGCAGCACAGATTCAGTTTGGATGGTTGATTTAGATGGTTGATTTGGATGGTTTATTAGCTTGACGGTCAGGTGAAGGCCCTGGCTCTGCTTTGTCTCTCTGCAGACGGCAGCGGAATACAAAGCAAAGCTGTGTTGGTGCTCTGCTAATTGGACATAAAGTAGCTAAATTAATGTGTTATTTCTGCAGCATCAGTCACAGCTGAGCACAGGACGTACATGGAAACAAGAGAGGACAGCTTATTTTTTCTAAGGAAAAGTGGGTGTTGCATCCCAACAGCTGATGTGCCTTTACTGCTTCTATTTTCTGTCATTGTAAACAGATTTCTACTCCAGTGCTCATCCAGAGTTCTACTCCATTAAGAAATCACTGGAAAACCTAGTAAAAGTCAGTAAATGTTTATCCAAATGAGCGCTTTTGTAATATTATAAGAATTCATCTCCCAAATGTATTTATTTAACATATTTATAGTTGAATTTATGTGCAAATAGTGAGGGATTAATACTGAAACTGCACGCATCAGTGCAAGTCCACAGACACACAGTTTATGGTCAAAGTATGTAAAAATTTCTCCAAATTTTTGAGTTCAGGTTCAGGATTTAGACACACTATACAGTATATAAAAAACAACATGTTTTTAACTTTAATGCAACAATTTTACCCTGATCAGTTCCAGCGCACAAAACAAGGTCCATAAAGACCTGATCATGAGGTTTTCTTTATGACGAACCTCTAGTGACCTGCACAGATCCTGCACAGATCCCTGACCACATCCCTTCTGATCACCTTTGGGACGAATTAAAACTTCAGTGCTTGGCCTTACAAATGCTTCTTTGTCTAAATGGCTACAAATTACTATAGACACACTTAAAAATCCTGTGGAAAGTCAATGCAGAAGAATGAAGGAGGACTTAGTGTCTGGATTTGATGAATAATAAAGCATTTTAGCCCCCTTTTAATTTTCTGTATTCAAAGAAAACTACAGAAAAGTTGCAGCTCTTCTATAATAACGCTCTTGTAGTAAGTTGTTATGAACAGCACATCTGAGACTCATTCCTGAATTATTAAAGTGTCAGAGAGACACTGTGTATTCAGAACATAATGATGATGAGTGAACAGTGCTTTCCTTGTTGATTGCCACCTCAAACAAGCACTAAATGTTCCTGTTTAGCTCCTGCATTTGATCAGCGAGAGGCGTTACCTGCCGACTGGTGTTTAGTGCAGAAATAATTACTGCTTTTTTCTGACCCTATGTTATTCAAAGCCAATGTTCGTCTAATCAGACGGTCCTGATCGTTCTTTTGCTTTGTTCTACTCTAATGATGCAGGCATGCTAATAATGCACTCAAAACCATCCTTGTTATATCGGGAAACGCTTTCAAAAGGAAACAGCATGTTATGTTTTATATGCAATTGCTGCTTCTGTGGTGGAAAAAACCCTAAATGAAATTCCTCAGAGACTGAATTATGGGTAGGAAAGAGTTTTATTCTTGTCTGCAGAGAAGGATCGCACTGATAAAGTCTCACATAGAAACTTGGTGAATGTGATAAGACGGAAAGAAAATAATCACCTTTATACTCCCATCAGTGACCTTGTATGATTTCTTGGTTAGAACACAGGAACTGGTCTAAACCAGCTATAACTGGGTTTTGGAGGTCATACAATGCCATTGACACACTTCTTGTCTCATACACTACGTACACATCCAGTAACATTCTACTGTAGCAGTATTTTTGGTATATTAGAATGTGACTACTGGCAATCCTGCCCTAAATATATCTACATGCTCTAAGTATCAATACTTAGGGTACAGCACTGTACAAGGGTCCCAGGGAACTGGGTTGAATCCTCACTTCCCTAAACTGCCTGTAAGTGTTGGCATGTTGTCTCTGTGCCAATGTAAGTTTCTCTGGGGACAGTAGTTGTAGTTCCAAATGTGCCATTAAATATGAGTTGGTAAGTAAATGGGTGAGTAATAAAGTTTTGTTTTGTGATTGACTGACGCCCAACTGTGCACTTGGTGCTTTGTTTCAGTTCAGACTCATGACTTACTGCAGTCTTATTCAGGATGAAGCATTACTCACATTTTTACACTGGTAGCATGGTGTTTGTTCAGCATTAAATGTTGTGTAAATGCTACAACCAGCAATAAGTTGTCAGAGAGCTAGGTGAATCGCTTTCCCTCAACTTTTGATCCTTCCATGTCCTGCTGTCTATAAATAAACCTGTAGCACATTCAATCCTGTTCCTGGTTATTAACAACCAGCTTCCAAATCCTCCTCCAGCACTGAGGATTCGTTTCACATCAGCGTCAGTCCCCCTTCACTCTTCTTGTTAACTTTTATTTGTATACAACAGCTCAGATGCCGCTGGCTGCAATACTGTGGACATTGGCTTGGTCTTCCTGCTGCAAGATGTGATTATAGCCTGTGCATGTGTCACGACATTCCTAGCATGTCAAAAGCTTTCAACGACTTTAAAAAAACATACTGTTCCCCTCCCGGTCCCCACAGACAGCCCTGTCTATCATTTGCCCATGCATCCACCCAGGCTAGATCAGGTTTTTGTAGCCAGCTTGTTCAGATTAGGAAGCACAACAACATCTGATGGTCACCGAGGGGGTTCGATGAGGCCGATAAGACCATCATATTAATATCACGGCTTTCAGCAGAGGATCTGATAGGACGATGATGGCCAATCAGCAGTGATGTTCAAGTTTATCTAAAGCACTGTGATCTGAAACAGCTGCACATTTAATTTGGTTTTTGTTCAACACATGCTGATGATAATTGAACCTAATCCACCAATCATGAGTCTATCAACACAGTTTGAGATCAGCTTATTACAAAAACAATGATTCGTCTTTTATAGATATTTAATTACAAACATTACAAATGGATGTTTCATTTTACCCTATTAACTTTATTACATTTTGTTAATATACAATAATTAATAATTTGATGTCTGCAACTCCAATACAATTGGGACAGAAGCAATATAAAACCGAGAGGATTGTAAAATGATCAAAACACTTGCTGATGCTATAAGAATTTGAAGAACCTAAAAGTAGATTAAAGAAAGGCTCAGTTTTTATGAGCACGGATGGCTGAAAAACAATTTAAGAACTTTGTTTCTCGATGCACACTCGCAAGGAATTTAGTGACCCACAATTCATAGAAATGTCAAACTGTGGTCTGACTTTTGAATTGTTTTAGAAAACAGTGGACGTTGTGTTCTCTGTTCTCTCAGTGTGTTCTCTCTTATTACTAAAACAAAGTTCAAAAGCCAGAATCTGTCATGATATAGTATATACACTGATCAGCCATAACATTAAAACACCTCACTGTCCATTTTATCAGCTCCACTCACCATATAGAAGCACTTTACTTTAGTTCTACAATTACTGACTGTAGTCCATTTATTTCTCTACATACCTTTTTAGCCTGCTTTCACCCTGTTCTTCAGTGGTCAACATGGTGAACATGGGCCCCTGTCCCAACATTTTTGGAGCGTGTTTTAGACATAATTTAAAATCAGTACATATTAACAAACCACTAACTTAAAAAACATCAAATATCTTGTTTTTGTACTGTTCAATTCAATGCGAGATGAACATGATTTGCAAATCATTACTCTCAGTTGTTATTAATTTATTCCCCAATGACCCAACTTTTTCAGAATTTATATTTTTACTTATTTATTTCACTAAATAGTACATTGCATTTTGATATACATGCATACACACATGTGGTCATATGCAGAATGTGATTTATAGCACTAACAAGGTCCCGAAAGGGTGCTTTAATTTAATGTGGTAATTATACACTGGATCCGTGAAGCAGCCAGGACCTGATTTATATGTGCTGGCTGTGCTGTGCTGTCAAACACACTGCGACTCTCACAACTGCAAGGACAACTGCACCTGCGACACTCGCACACACACACACACACACACACACACACACACACACTATATATATATCTCTCTCTCTCTCACACACACACACAATCTCTATCTCTCTCTCACACACTCTGTCTCTCTCACATACACACACACACTCTCGCTCACTCTCTTTCACAGACAGACACACACACATACACTCTCTCCCTTTCTCGCTCTCTCTCTCTCTCTCTCTCTCACACACACACTATCTCTCTCTCTCTCACACACAATCTCTATCTCTCTCTCACACACACACTATCTCTCTCTCACATACACACACTCTCTCTCACTTTCACAGACACACACATACACTCTCTCTCTTTTTCTATCTACAAATATGAATAAAAACAGTGCAAATAGTAACAATAAAAATGGTAACATTAACAGTTATGAGGTCGTCATAAAAATTAGCTCTGTGTGTGTGTGCATGCGTGTGTGTGTGTGTGAGACATGGTCACCCACTGTCCCTCACCTGGTGGCAGGTGTGTGTGTAGCTGCTAGTGTGCAGCTCTCTCTGTTCTCCCCCAGCAGGTGGGGCAGTTTGTCGGGGTCTGGGAGGGAGTTGAAGTTGGGGATGATGTTATTAAATCTGGGAAAGAAATACTCTCTTTCACACACTCACTGTCACACACGCACACACACACACACACACACACACACCCCTTGATCATTATGATTTTGCTATATTCAGCCTCAGTCTTCTCTAACCCCCCTCCCCTTTTCACCCTTGGGTGCCGCAGTTTCCATGCTGTTGCACTCAGATTTGACCCTGAATCAAAAAAGAGCAGAGCTCAACTTAAATTCGATCGGCTTTACACGTTCACAAACTGCTCATGGCTGTCTAGCAGTGTGCTAAAGTTACCTAAACTGCAGCACAGCAAGCAAGCAGTAAGAGTTCATGCACGCTCACGATTAGACTTATCATTTATATAAAAGATAGCCCAAAATCTGGTGCACATTAGACTTTTATGACTCAGATTTCCCTCAGTTATCTCTTTTCCCCTGTTGCCTCTTTGGAATAGTATATAGCATTGTGTACTGCATAGCCCTGCCAGCATATTGCTTTAAAGGTGGATATTTAGACACTTTCTTTTTTCAATATTATTTCAAAGGTAAAATTACTCATTTAGAGTACTTTAGTGATGCAGAAGCAATAGAGCAGCTAAGCCTTCGTGAAATAGTTAGCTAAATCCCATCTATGTCCTAAAGTCTAACATTTTTTCTTTGAATTAGCTATTTTCCCTTCTCTCTTCACTCATCCAGGCAGCTACCTTTAGCAACAGCAGCAGCCACCGAAGGCTTTCTCCTCAGCTTATTCCAGTGATAGGTCTCACTGAACCATCTATTTGAAAACTGTACTGAAGAATCAAGTCACAAGAGCTGACAATATTGAAAGGAAAGAAAGGGGGTATGGAAAGAGAGAGGACAAGAGATATGAGAGAGAGAGAGAGAGAGAGAGAGAGAGAGAGAGAGAGAGAGAGAGAGAGAGAGAGACAGAGAGAGAGAGAGAGAGATTGAGAGAGAGAGATGAAGCGAGAAGCTTTAAGCCTGCTGTGAAGTGGATGCAAGGAAAATCCAACTGTGAAAATTAAGCAGCTTTAAGCAGCTACTTGCTAAAGCTGCATTCTGAAGAGCAGCTCTTTTCAAAGAGTCCTTCACAAGATTGCACAAGTACCAGGTGATTAAAGCGAGGGAAATAAGAAATAAAAAGAGCAAAACTTGGCAACAGAGACTTAGTGAGATGCAGGACTGACAGCCAAATGTACTCACTTGAAACTAGAAAGACAAAATTAGATTGGATTTTGTTTCCATCTCTGCATGAGTAAGATATAAAATAACACTTGGCTTCTTTTCCTTAACAGGAAGTATCAACAGGACAGGGGCAATCCCTACGTTTTTGCGGACCCCCACAATGATCCAACCACATCTGGATATGAAGCCCTTCCTGCAGTTCCCCATAGAGACACCTATTCCCCACAACGTTGGGATCTTCCACAATTTTAACACAGTAAGTAAAGTCACACTCATCCAACTGCTATGGTGTCACTTTTTTTTAAAGACACACACAGCCTTTTTTCTTAATGTTTCCTTATTCATCATGTTTACTTATCTTAACTTTTATGTATTCGTCATACTGCAAGTGCAATCCTTAACAGAGCACCTGGATCCCATTGTCTAAGCTTGGTGCTGGGTCCTTTTTTATTATGGGTTTTATAAAAGACTAAAACACAACACACATAACCACACAATCCACTCAATGAATCTGGATCACTGCTTGTGATGGCCAGGATCCAATCAGGAAACGTGTCTGTGGGCAGTGTATTTTTATTTATTTTAATTTGCATGCTAGTGGTGCAATATCCAATCAATTTTCTTTCATCCACACCTAAAACATCTCCCGGGTGTTTTTATTCGGCTGTTAATATTAGTTTCCCTTGATTCATGAATAATAATAAGTCTGCTATGGCTAACTATTTCATATCCTGGCCGATACTGTCACCCAAAATCTTTCCATGTCTGCAAGGAGTGTAAAAAAGAAGCAAGCGCTAGATATGAGTCAAAGCCAATCGCAATTTGCAATTCTAAAACTGGCTTTAGTCTTTGCTAGCACTGGTCGCCAGTGTAAAATATGCAGCGTCCTTCGACTGTGTTTGATAGCCAGAGATGGAAAGAAAGAAAAGCTTCATTGCCAGCTTAGCAAATCAAAACCAAATGACTGAAACTGTTCATTTTTTATTCCAATCCTAACATCATATTTCTCCATAAAGGCCAGACAATCTTTTAATGCTGTAAAACTATGAATGATGGGATGACTTTTGAATACTGATAAGAACTCAAAGCAGTGTCTTTTGAAGGCGTGCTCAGAGAGAGAGACTGACTTCATAGCAGTTTGAACTTGTAGCAGTTTAAAGCAATCTAGCAAGCCTTAAATGTTTATGGTTTTTGCTCCTTGGGGCTTTGGTGATGGTAGAGTTGTATCTGCTGCCCAGCAGATGGGGGTGTTGGAGAGGCTGGAAGGACAGACTGACCTTTGTTTGCTTTAACACTGCTGAAGGCACACTGCAGTGTCGACGTCGACGTCATTACTTAATGAAATTAGCAACAATTTCACCATGCAGGTAGTACTGACAAGGCTTTCAATGAGTAGGACAGGACACATGGACATCAACTCAGGAGTTGCTGCTACGTCTTTAATTGGTCTCTGACAATGAGTAACATTGGCCAAAATGATGGTAAAAGATCATATATACTGGGTTGCTGCAGGTCCAGTTTCACTAGAAACACTGTTTGCAAGGCAGGAATACCCTGGACCAGGAGCCAATCCATCTCAGCCTATCATATCTGTGTAGATGCCTGTGCAGCCAGTAGCACCTCTGAGATTCTGGAATTTGTGGCCTAATGTAATAGACTGCTGTTCCATCTAAGCGCCTTCATCAGATATATGTGAAGCACATCTTTACACCAGTCAGCGGTCGATTTCAACATATAAAGAAAATTAATTTCAACTTCTTATGCTGGTGTTGCTACAGTAATAACCTTCCATACCTTATACATGACCAGTTATGTCTGTTGAGCACCCAGCCATCCAATGACACTGCTGGGACTGGGATTTGGGGTGGGGTAGTGCATTAAACTGCTTCAACTTCAAACTGAGTGTCTATCAAAATCAATGAGTCATTTTTAACTGTTTTTATAACTAGAAAAAGCAAGGTTTACTAAACCAGATGCTGACCCTGATATGTGTTTGGTATGAACATGTTTGAGTCACCTGCACAGCAAATACAAATAGAAAGTGAAAGAAACTTGGCAGTCCTTCAGGTTTGAACATAGTCACATTGGAACAAAGTGTTTATTATTTTTATTATAGTATTAAAACACTCTAAGAATTACTTTAAAATAATCTCCAGTAATTGAGAAACATGGTGGGTCCTGAGCCCACATGGAAACACTTAATACAAGACAGAAATACACACTGGGAAGGGCAACAAACCCAGTGGCTAATCCACCTACAGTGATGTTTTTGGGAAGTGAAAGGCAGCAGAATTAATCCCACTCATACATACTCTAAACTTCTTCTCTGTCTTGTCTAGAAGTAATATTTAAACCTAGGTCTTCAGGGACCTGAAGTCTTGTGGTCTTAAGATGTTTGAAATGTAAACCCCTTATACCACTGACACAGACAAGCTGTTTGTGGTATGATGTTCAGAGCAGCAGAACAAAAGCATCGTGTCTATGTGTGCTGTTTAGGTTCAGTGCCTTTCCTGGCTATCAGACCGAGAAGGAATCTATAAACAACTGACGAAAGCAGATTTCTGCATTTGATGAAGCCCCACAAATGAAAAGAAGCAGACCGCTGTAAAGAGGTTCCTCCTCATGTAACTCATACACGGGTCAGGAGAGTAATGCTAATACAACAATAAATCACCCAGCTGGAGGCATTGTGGCACACTTCCACCACAGTGCAGCAACCCTTATAACTGAAAGGAACGATACGTCCGCAAATAAAATTCAGAAAGATTTAGGTCTCTGATATCGAGACATGATACTCTTTATATCTAGGCTAACAACATTTTCCAAAAGTAATCCACCCCTGTTTAAACCAGACCTTGTTTTGTGTACCTGAGGGAAAAGTACCTGCTGTGTCCTGTTTGCTGGAGCTTTTATGTGACTTTAATGTGGTTTGTCATGTACCTGCTGCTCTGAATGGATGTGCTCATAGGTGGTGACATGCTTCTATAATTTATAGCAGCTGGCTGTAGTGTGGAGCCTTGTAACCGCCTGACACAGGCTTACATTGCTGATTCAGGAATTTCCGAGTCGGTTCTATGTTATTAGATATGAGAAGTTGTTGATGTTCACATGATGCATTCTCTAGGAATCCGGTCTCATTGCGGTCCTGCATGATGCAAAAGTCCTGCAGGATTTCAGAAACTTGTTGCTACTTTACTCAGCTGTTTTCAGACACATTATTCAAGATTTACTGAAGAATTAAAACGTAAAAAAAATCCACATGACTGCTCAGGTGGCACAGCGGTAAAAACACACGCTGGAACCAGAGCTGGGATCTCGAATACATCGTATCAAGTCTCAGCTCTGCCTGCCGGCTGGGCTGAGCAGCCACATGAACAACAATTGGCCTGTTCAGATAGAAGTGGGATATTAAAAAGCCGGATAGGGACAGAACTCTCTCATAACTAATGCAATTACGACCTCTGCTGGCTGATTGATGGTGCCTGCACAGAGAAGGGAAAAGTCAGGGTGTGTCTCTCCATACTCAGTGCTGATCCGCATTGCACTCGTCAAAGTGTAGGTGACAAGATGATTACAGCTGCTGCCCACGTGTCGGAGGGGGCATGGGTAAGCTTCGTTCTCCTCAATTGGAGCGGGGATCGGCATTGGTGGAGAGGAAGCATGACGCATTCGGGACAAAAAAGGGGAGAAAATGCATAAACAAAATAATAATAATAAAAAAATTCAACATAAAATGTAGCAAGGTTTTGGAGCACCACAAACAACAAGTAGAGATCCAATGTATGAAACACACCTGAATGGTTGGCTGGAACAACATTCTACAAAATTAAATTCCCTTAACTGTTTGTTTACGATGGTAATAAAACAGTGCTGTCCAAAATCTCCCAAGATGTTCAGCTGGTTGGAGATGGTAGCCAAATTTTGCAATGACTTTTTCCAGACAGAACTTGCAAGATTTAATAAGCTGAAAAAATAAAACTGGCTGTTCCTCTAAACTTAGTTATTAAAATAGGGATACTTATTTGTGATAATATCACACAGACTACAGAGGAAGTAATCAAGATTAGATTTAAACAAACTCTGGAGTATGGATTTAATTCTGAGACAAGAGCTGTAAGAGTTATGGTCTGATGTTATCACGTTCTTGCTTTTGAGGCAGAGCTGCAGCTGCTTGAGATCTGCTGAAGGTTGGGAAGTATTTAGTGTCAGAGTTTGAGTCACTATAGGGGGGCAGGGGGAGGGCTGACTTTGACAGGCTGTGCTGAGCCTAATGGGGGCGTGGAGGAAATACAGACAGAGTTTCTGAAAGAGAAAAGAGAGAAAGCGGCTGAAAGAATGCCGGGCAGTGAAGGAAAGTGCACGACATTTCCTCTGCATCAGGAAAGTTTAAGTCAGTTTGGTGTTTGGATGTGACAGAGATAGAGGAAGGAGGAGAGAGCTTGCTGGAGCATCAGATCCAGGCGTGAGGTCGATGGCAAGGTTCAACACTACAGTGTAAACTGTGAAAAGAGGACAGGGAGGAGGAAGACAATCAGACCTGTATATGATTTATCAGAAATGCAGGATGTATGTATACAGAGAGGTTCTTGACTGTTACATACGATGACTGCATGAGAGTCAGGTGGTCCTGTGGGAAGGGACCCTTTCTGGACACACACCCCTTCTTAAATTAAACACAAACATACACTCACATGCATGTGTGCATTCTCACAGAGGACGGATGCAGCTCTACGAATTCTGAGGACGAAAAGGTGAGTGTCTCACAGTGACAGTAAAATAATAACATATAGTCCTGTACTGGGAAATAGAAAGGACAATGCTTGGGGTATTAGATCTTCTTACCAGTTTGTGCTTATATGCTGTGTGTTGTTTTTTGTTGCCATGGCCAGAATAGTCCACCTTGGCATTGTGTGTTCATCTGAAGAATGAAGTTTGCTCAGGTTGTGCAGTAATGGAATGCAGATGCAGATATTCAGAATGTGTATTAATAATACAAATGATGATACGAAATAGAGAAATTGTATTTAATTTGGTTAAAAAAAAAGGCACAGCGGAACCCAATACAGTGGCTATACAGTATACTGTCTGCAAGGATCTTCACCTATTCAGCCTGTGTTTGGTTGGGTTTCCTTTGTGTACTTTGGTTTTATTCCACTTCTCAAAATATTGCTAAAGGTTAGCCCTAGATGTGAGTAAATGTGTGTGTGAGAAACAGTAGGCTCTTTTCCCTACAGCTCTCCATACTGTGTAGTTAGCATAAAAGTGCCAGCAGCTCATACCAGTGCATTATTTAGTGGATTGATTGTTGTGCATGATAACTGTAATTATACACATGTAAAACAGTATGATTATTATCAGATGTAATGCTGTTTAACTTTAAAATGTGTAACTATTACCTTTCTAGTACCCATGTTGTTTAATTTTAATGTTGTTTAATTTGTTCTTTAATTTCCTTCGGGATCAATAAAGTATCTATCTATGTATCTATGTATGTATCGATGTATGTATCGATGTATGTATCGATGTATCTATCTATCTATCTATCTATCTATCTATCTATCTATCTATCTATCTATCTATCTATCTATCTATCTATCTATCTATCTATCTATCGATGTATCTATCTATCTATCTATCTATCTATCTATCTATCTATCTATCTATCTATCTATCTATCTATCTATCTATCTATCTATCTATCTATCTATCTATCTATCTATCTATCTATCTATTGTTATGTTTTAAACTTTACTATAGAGATGGTGATTACATTATGTAACTATAGACCTTAACTAAATCATTGTTTATGCTTGTTTTATAGTTACATTATTACATAGGTTTTATTGTAGATTATCAGGAACAATTATTTATTTATGGAGGAACAGTGGTAGCCTAGTGGGTAGAGCTTTGGCTATCAACTGAAAGTTTGAGGGTTCGAATCCCAGCTCTGCCATGCAGCTACTGTTGGGCCCTTGAGCCTTAACCCTCTCTGCTCCTGGGGCGCTGTACAATGGCTGACCCTGCGCTCTGACCCCAGCTTCCAAACAAGCTGGGATATGTGAAGAAAGAATTTCGTTGTACTGTACATCTGTATATGAATATATAACAAATAAAGGCGTTGTCTATTTTTTTGCTGTAGCGATGGAATAAAAGGCAATATTTATTTATAGATTATTAAAAATATTATAAAATAATTTATAGATTATTTATAGATTAGTGTGTGACATTGTCTTGCTTAACTTGCTTGGCAATGTTTTTCTGCACAGTTGGCCACTGTGTTGTTCCATTGTTAGACTTAATGAACATGGCATACAAATAAAGAAATCAATAAAAATATTACTTCTTTTATTCCATTTTTATTTAATTATTGATTTAATATAATATCTAATATTGCACCATTCTTTAAAAATTACAAAAATGCCAATATGACACTGTTTGTTATTTTAGCTGAGATGGTTTGTTGCTTGAGAACACTGAGTACTCTTACATTCCTGGTCTAATGTCTCAGTCCTCCAAAGTAAGTAAAATGAATGTGGAGGTAAAAGGCAAAAAAATGCAGTCCTCACCACTTAAGGCTATTTTTGTTCAAAGGACAGAAGGGCGATTTCTGGATTTGAGGCTGACGCAGCGTTGTGGAACCTTGTACGCTATTAAATGCTTGTTATGTTTCATCACCTTAAAACTGATTTCATTTCAATAAAAGGATTTTTCAGAGCTGAGCTTTTTTGAATGGTCAGCCAAAGTCTGTTGGTTTCTGGCTGAGATGGTTATTGATGAACTGAATCTGTTTTGTTGAGGCTTTCCGGCTTATGGTGTTCCAACCATTTCAAGTTAATCCCTACAGGATTCATGGCAGCGTGATCATAGAACATCATTACTGTATCTAGCCCAGTGCTTTTCTGTTGGGTGTTATAGAATATGCATGTGCCCTGAAAGGCTTTGGTTTACAATTTGCAACCCAAGCGAGTTTGTGATGCTCAGCCAAAAAAGATAAAGCCTGTGAAATTCAGGAATATCCGCTGCTCGGCCTGTTATTTCTCAGATGGTGTAAGTCTGCACTGTAGTTATTTGCTTAACCTCTTGCATATTTTCTTCTAATCAAGGGTTGGCTGGACACAGTCTGTACAAATCTGTTTTTGTTTAAGTTGGCAAATATTAATTGGCCTCTCCTCTCTTATCCAGCCATGAAAAGCTCTTGTAGGCGAGCCTGTTAAAGCCGATTCTTCGTTTAAATAAAACGCATGAACGTCATGATAATTAGATAGAAAATGTCCTACAGATTCTTTGTATTAATTAAGCAAATGTTCTATCAACCGACTGAAATGTTAAACACATCCAGTGTGTCTATATTAAAGCTTAAAATACACTGATCAGCCATATTATTAAAACCACATCCTTGTTTCTACACTCACTGTCCATTTGATCAGCTTCACATATAGGAGCACTTAGTTCTACAATTACTGCCTGTAGTCCATCTGTTTCTCTGCTTGCTTTTTTAGCCTGCTTTCACCCTGTTCTTCAATGGTCAGGACCCCCACAGAACCACCACAGAGCAGGTATTATTTAGGTGGTGGATCATTCTCAGCACTGCAGTGACAGTGAGGTGTTTAAAAATTCCAGCAGCGCTGCTGTGTCTTATCCACTTACACTAACACACACCAACACACCACCACCATGTCAGTGTCACTGCAGTGCTGAGAATGATCCACCACCTAAATAATACCTGCTCTGTAGTGGTCCTGTGGGGGTCCTGACCATTGAAGAACAGCATGAAAGGGGGCTAACAAAGCATGCAGAGAAACAGATGGACTACAGTCAGTAATTGTAGAACTACAAAGTGCTTCTATATGGTAAGTGGAGCTGATAAAATGGACAGTGAGTATAGAAACAAGGAGGTGGTTTTAATGTTATGGCTGATCGGTGTAGGTTTGAAAATTAAACCATTAAGACAAATAGAAATCGTTTACAGTGGAGGATAGAGGATACAGTGTGTAAAAACTAAATTATCTAATAAAATGAAAGCTCTATTTGACACTTTTTATTGTACTGTAGATAGAAAATAGATAACTCAGCACAAATCTAAAGTGGTGTGTTTTCAGAATGAAAGCTATAAATTCAGAATGATCTCATAAATTGAATATATATTGTTTATAATTCATGAAGTATTAATTAAATAGACCTGATGTGCATTCTCATTGTTTAATCATCAGAGATGGCATACTGAGAAAATCAACTCAATTACACTGGGAAATTTGTCTGGCTTTCTTAATGAATTACTTAGGTCTTTAACTTACTGTAGTATAAATTAGAGAGGCCCAATCCATAATCACTCACTTGGACTAACTCACAGTGTCCTAATCTTTTTCTTTTCCCAGCTCTGCATTCCCAGATGATTTCTAACTCCCTCTTTCAGAAATGATTAATGACACTGTAGATTTATGGACATGGAGTAATTTCACTCCTTTTTTTACTCTTTGTCTTTTCCCCTCTCTGTACTCCAGATGGATCCTGTTCAGAAGGCAGTGATCAACCACACCTTCGGGGTTCCACTGGTCAAGACCAAGCGACCCATCATATCCTGTAATGTCTGCCAGATTCGATTCAATTCAGAGGTAAGCTGTCTGATCAGGATGTTCTGTTCGGATGTTCTTTTAATGTTTCCATGCTGTTACTGTTATTGTTAACTTTTGAGGTTGCTGGTGTCACACAGCAAAATGGGTCCTAGGAACTTGGGAGCAATAATCACTGCCATTTACTCTCTGTTAGGATTTACTGATGCTTTCTTTATTACTTCTCACCTCACATAAACATGCCAGTAAGTGTACTGGTCACACTTACTTGCCCAAGGTGTGAGTAAATGTATGTGATGCCCTGCTTTAAAGTGTCGCCCCTGTCTAGTGTGAATTACTGCCTTGTGTCTAGCGGTTCTAGATGCCACCTTATCCATTCCCCTGACCAATATAGCGGTTGGTAAAATGAATGAATAAACAAATAAAAATACTTGATTTATATAGTAATTATTAGGGGTGTGCACTGGGGAAAAACTCTGTTTGAAATTTGGTTAATAATAACAAATTTACATGGCAGAGTCGTTTGATTCCCAGGTGTGGTGGTCTGGGTCCTTTCTGTGTGGAGTTTGCATGTTCTCCCCATGTCTGTGTGGGATTCCTCCGAGAGCTTTGGTTTCCTCCCACAGTCCAAAGATGTGCAAGTGAGGTGAAGTAGAGATACAAAATTGTCCATGACTGTGTTTGACATTATAGACCAGTTATTACCTGTCCTGTCATCAATGTAACCAAAGTGTGACTTTAAAATCCTAATAAATAAATACATGACAGAGTCAGTTCTGTGATTCTAGGCATTCAGAATGAAGAGTCGACTCTGAAGCTGTGTGCAATATTTCACACATGTATGGGTATGGGGACAATATTGTGACAGCGTTACTCCTCAAAAAAACCACCAGCATGATGTCCCTGCATGTGTCGTTTTTATTTTAAGCACCTGTCTTTTTAAAGGCCTGCATGGTCCTCAATCCTATTTGACAGTAAACATGAGAACTTACTGTCTTCATGAGGCTGAACTATCATTAAAACAGCGATCCTTTAGACACTATTATTATTTCTCTTAAATGTGCGGGGTTATGCGTGTTAAGGAAATCCAGAGCCTAAAATGTACTGGCTCCAGGTTTAGATGGCAGCTGGGATGAGCAGCGTGCCTAGCATAGAGCTAGTTATAGAGCAAAGCTTGGGAGTGTCCCACAGTCCTGCGCTATTTTTATGGCGCAGCACTGTAATCATGGGTAGAATGTGGCATTTTTGCTGGAAGGGTGTAATCTTGAGCTTCCACTCGGCAGATGCAAAACTCTTTTTAAATCCATGCCACAGACTCGGAGGGGCGAGGACGAGGTGTAGAGGTCTGGACTGCTGGTCTGTTTAAGGCCAAAAGTAGTAACAAATGATTTATAGGGAGGCCCCCTTAAGCTGTCCAGCTGGCAGTAATAGTTACATAGTAAGAACTACATGTTTTTATAGAGGGGATATTTGGTTTGGCACCTCATGCTGCTTTAAATGTTTTTCTTTAGATGTGTAATGGTTGTTGACTCTGTTTTGAAAACATTTTTAATGTGATGTTGCAACCAGTTGCAACCATTATTACTATTATTATTATTATATTATGTAAGTAATGTAATGTGCCCTGTGATGGACTGGCACCCCGTCCAGGGTGTTACTGTGTGCCTTGCGCCCATTAAAAAGCTGGGAAAGTCTCCAGTACCCCCGACGACCCCAATTCTTTAAGCGGTTAAGAAAGTGAGTGAGTGAGTAATGTAATGTAATGTAACACAAGTAATGGCCAACTAACATTACCAAATGATTCATTAATTCATTTACTGTTTTACCACTGCTTTATCCTGGTCAGGGTCGCAGTGGGTCTGATTCATTGGGTGAGAGGCAGGAAACAGGACAGGTGGCCAGTTCATCAATTTTTAGTAGCTCAAGTTAACCTGAGAGCATTTCTTTGGATTTGTGGAAGGAGCACTGGGAGAGCTCAGGGAGAACATGCAAACTCCACAGTGAAAAGACCCTGGCGGCTCGGCCTGAGAACTTAGTCCAGGCCCTTTTTAAAGTGAGCCATCATGCTACTAGGGTCAGAACTTAAGTATATTTATTTCTGCAGTTCTGATCATGTTGTGTTGACCTTTTATAACCTTTGTGGGCGTGAATTCCAGATTGACCCATGTGGTCTGGTGATGAGCTCCTGACCTCCCAGCCAACCCCATAGTGCCAGCATGCCTGGGAATTTCAGCATATTTTAATTAATGAAAGATTAAACACTTTAATTGTTAGTGGTCATCTCTGACACCAGTGGTCAACTTTGAAATAATTTCAACACCCTTTATGTCCTCAGTGTCCCTCTCACACACAACCACAGTATTTAGCCACCACACAAACACTGATGCTCTCTTTGACAGAGGTTTATCCTGGTCAGAGTTTTACATGGACAGAGGTAGGAAGCATAGAAGAAGGTCTGCTCACTGAAGCTCATAAACTTTGGTAATTTGGTGGAAAATAAAGTGCCACTGTCATTCCGCATTATAGCTCTCATGGCTTTAATATTTCAGCTGCATTTTGTCACTTCATTGAGGAAAATCATAAAAAAATTCTTGTGTCAGCAAACACATCAGGTTTTTTCCCCTCAAGGCCTGAAGAGCACAATACGTTGAGTTCTTCTATCCTCCATCCGCCCCATGCCACCATCATTTCACGCTTCATTATGGATCTGTATATTTCTAATCCGCTTCTCTGATAACAGAGCATATTTACTGTGGGAACAGCTGCACATTGCCTGCCAGCTTTCATCACGCGCTGTATTCATCAAACCCGAGCACGGGGGCTTTCTCCAGCTTTGTTGCTGCGCTGGTGTTTGCAGTAGCTTTTAAATGTCCCCGTGTCCTCGCTGTATGTCATGTGGAGGTATAACCTTGCCGCGCTGCAGTAGTGATGTCACCGCTTTGTAGCACTGATGCTGCAGGATTGGGTTGTGTGCACTCCGTTCCCTCCTCCGCCGCCTGGTTTTCGAGCTGCAGACGGCGTCCCCTGTGGCTCGCTGGCTGTCAGTCACTGGGCATGTTACCCCCTCTTTTTTGAGTGAGCAGGGTTTAGGATACATCAAGCTCGAAAATTATTGTGGCTGCTGCTCCCCCTGCTGCCACATTTCCAGTTTTACTATTGGGTTTTACGTTGATTGCGTCTTTCACTGTTGCCACACATGGATTAGTGAAAAATGTTCTTCTCCACAGCTAAGGTGCAGTTAAAGTGCTGGTTTTAGAGCATAATTTAGTTCTGTTTTGCATTTATCCACCCAATTTATCCACTAATCAAGTCTTAGTCAGCAAAATTGGTTTTGTTTCAGCACCAAATTGCTGCTGGACTTTTTTACTATCAATATTTGTAAATTTCTCAAGTACTCTTGACAAACTGATATTGTTTAAATGGTTAAAAAACACAGAAACTAACAAATAACACAGCCAGTGTACATGGGGGTGGGGATTATTGTTAAAATAGCTAATAGAGCTCCTGGAGGAAACCCACACAGACACTGGGAGAACATGCAAAGTCCACACAGAAAGGACCCGGACCGCCCCGCCTAGGGATCGAACCCAGGACCTTCTTGCTGTGAGGCGACAGTGCTACCCACCAAGCCACCGTGCCACCCCATGGCTAAAACACCTGAACTTAATTAGAAGGAGTGTCCATATACTTTTAGTCATATGTAGCACAGACATTACATTTGTGGATAGAGCCTAAAATAATTTTATATCAGTAATAGGTAAATGACATTCTTTTTGTCCTTGGAAATGAAAATGTATGCATATTTTAATTCAGTATCATAAGCTGTTGCCATGTTTCTTGCTTTATTTGCCTTGAATCTTAATTAGATCTCTTACTCAAAGCAAACAGATATTAATCACCAGCCTAAACTGATCTGGCACTTTTGTCCAAACATGGTGTGGTGACGCAGATGAAAAGTATTTGTTTAGCTTTTTTACTCTAATGTTTTGTCTCCCTTAATCAGCTATTTTTTCCTCCTGACATTTATTTTCCTCTCCACATCCTTCACCCGTGTGTCTGCTTTTAGCACTTACTCAACACCTGGACTGCGACAGGGTGCTTGTGTTGTTTTGGTCTAAGTATGTGGACATCTGTTTTAACCTTTTAGCTTCATACATGCTTCCAACTTGTCCTAGAGATCTGAGCTCCTTAAGCAGTGACATGCCTCCTTGGTGTCACCCAATCTGATCTCACAGCTTTAGACACCCATCAAGTAGCCTAAAGGTCTTTAACTACTGACCACAAGCTATATAAAGCTCTGTCAACACCAATTACAGTCTACAGCCTGCCATCAGGGGCTGGGAGTTCTGGCCAGATTTCTCTCGCAGTGTGGCTGTGTGGTGCCGCTACACTTGTGTGATCACGTCAGAACTTCCTCTGTACTTTTTTGTCCATTTCTTCGGGTTTACTTGGTGTACCTTAATTATTAGTTTCCTTTTTGCTAAAGTATAATGTGTTTGTTTGCTGCTTTAAGCACCAGACGCTCTCTCTCTCTTCAGGACTCAGTGCCAGTAGCAGCTGTCATCAGCTCTCAGCTTTTTTGGAAGAACGACAGCAGGATAATCCCGCTGCTTTTTATAATCATCGTTGCCATTCTGATAGGGACCTCAGTGGACTGTTTGTTGCTGTAAGTTATTATTAGGTCATGTGTTGGAGTTCCCTCGCTCATGGTGACCGCCAGACGTTAATGTTTTAAACCATAACAAGCCTCTAGACTGCAGGCAACAGTTTCTGAGTGTGCATGTGCATTTGTTTTCCCAACCTGAGGTCAAGCCAGCATTATGATGGGTGACCAGATATACCAGTCTGCATGACAAAGGCAGGATTACTGTTTTTGGAGATTAAGGATTACACAAATTTGTATTTGGTGTCCGTCTGCGGCTTGTATTTTGTTGACCACAAACTTCTTTATAAATATCTATTTGTCCTGCCTAATAGCACAGCTAAATATGAGGGTTTAACTCTATTTATCACCTTCTGATGAATTTTTCCAGCGTCGTACCAACTTTTTAATGCCATCAGCAAAAAATGTTTTTTGTTGGGCGTGTAGCCACTGATGCGCCGCTGCTTTCATATCATCATCACATGAAAATCTTCTTCCTCTTAAAGCTTCTTTAAGCGTCCAAAAAGGTGGAAATCAGATGGCGCTAAATACATATTATAAGCGTCTCTCAGTCTCTCACACATGATCAGTTACTACTCCTCCCATCTTCACCATTTCCAACCAAAATATAAAAGTGAGGAAACTTTTTGAAGATCCCTCGTATATGGTGTTAGCACAATAAGATTTCCAAGATAAATAAAGCACACTATAATACTTTCAATATTAATTCTAATATCTATCTTAATCAAAAAAAAAAAAACAAGAACAGCTTTATAGCATGTTTACTAAGCAGTACCTGCAGCAGTTCCAGCCTCATATACAGGACACTGACCCTAAAACCACGTCTGTACAGGTTTCAGTAGACAGAAAAAATCCAGCAACACAACAAACATAAGGAAGGTTGAATATCAAGCTGTGTTGTTCTCACCAACAGTAACAGAGACTTCTGAGTGTAGAAAATTGTTTTGAAAAACCTTGACAGGTAACATACAATTAGGCAGCTTTCACATGATGCGCATCACCGCATGGCTGGGTGCGTATTGGCCCTACCACAGCATTTAAATGTTTTACATAATAAACATCAAAACTGTTTTCTGCTGGCTGTGCCAGTGAGTGGCAGACGTAAAAATAGTATCCAGTACTGCAAGTGTTGACTGAAATAAGGCATGAGAAGACAAAAACACAGCAAAAACTAAAGTGGGTTCATGGATATAAGCAAATTAAAGCTTATTTAAGAGCTCAGAAGCCATGACAAGCATTTTCAGCAAGTCTTAGAAGCAAATACAAAACACATTAAAAGTATTTTGGTAAAACAAATTCAGTAAATGCATTCTGAGCGAATTATCAATCATAACACAGGAATAAATTTGTTCAGTCCACTGGAGAACGGAAGATAAAGGTGCACATCGCTATTTTTATAAGCTTAGTAATAGGGTTGGGGTTGTATTCTGTTTGTGGTGGTATATCTAGTGAATAGGTGTCCCAAGACAGCAAATACAAATGCTTCTCTTTTGAACTGAAATTGGTTTGCCATGGCACATCTGTAATACAAAATTAAATTAAAATTAATGGTAAAAAATGGCCAACAGGTAAAAATGTGTTTAAGAACAGTCCTGGGTCCCTGCAAGCATTTTTATGGATGGAAAAACACCTTAAACACAAAGATCAGTACCGGAGCCACTGCAGTTTATTTGCAGGTTGTTGGCTAGCGCAGCTTCTCGGCAGCCTTCTGTCCTTCAGTTTCCTTTGGGTATAGAATGACACTTGTGGTTTTATTTAGGTCTTTGCCTTTGACCAAGGTCAGCATTATAAGTTCCTCTCCAACAGTTCTTGGTCAGCAGTAACGAGACTATTTTGGACTAGAAAGGGTTTCTAAGTATAGTTTAAAAATAAAAATAGGCATGAAAGATGTGTTCAGCAGTACTGAAATGTATCAGATCATTTGCTGTGTGACTTCCAAAGTTTAGTACTAAGCAAACTGGTGCTGATATCACTGGTGCTCTAATTGTTAGCACACAATTGCTAGTTTCATGTCTCTGGTTTACTTTGTCGATCAAACGGAGACTCTGCTGTGCCTTATTTAGAAGGTGATCATTATGCTCAGTGCTACCACTTTGGTGTACTTGTTTCCCTGCAGCATTACATCACGACTGTCATTGTTGTATTTTCACAGTGTCTAATAAGTAGCTTGTGTTGTTAATGAGCATTTGCTGATCCCTTGAGTTTATTTATACACCCAACTATGCCAACCCTGAAAAAGATATTTATTTCCAGCCTCAACTACAAATTAGCCCTGAAAGCAAAGAAATATGTCGCCTGTTTAGACCTGATATTGAACAAAACAAAACCAGTCTCATGGGTTCTGAAATCAACCTCTCTGCATTATTCTAAAACATTGTTTTTATTATTTCAGAGCCAGGCAGAGGCACATTACAAAGGAAACCGTCACGCCAGAAGAGTTAAAGGCATTGAGACCTCCAAGACTCGTCCACAGGACAGTGACAAGCCTCCTCCTGGACCTACATCCTCCCCGTCTCCCCTGGGCGCCACAAACTCTGACAGTGACTCCACCAAAGCAGGTCAGAACTGCAAACTCTTCACACAAGTCAAAAAAACAAACATAGGAATAATTTATTGCAGATAATAGCAGAATCCAAACTTAAGTCCACTTCTAAAAACTTGGTATGAGAGCCTAGATTTTACTAAATTATATTCTGCTGAATAAATTTTGGAAAAGTCATTACCATTAACACAGGAACCACAACAATCAACGTTCACAGTTCATGTGCTGTTTAATAGGTGCAGTCTAGTTCTATTTAAATGTCCACAATGAAATGACTGACTATAATCAAGCATAATCACTAACAGGGAATTAGTTCTGCCACAAACTTTAACGTTATTATAGAACTTCCTACAGTGACTAGAGCAGATAAAATTGCCCACCGAGTCTGCTGAGTCTGCTGAGTTGGAAAATTCTGGACTAAGTGGGTGGGGTCTTTAAAACACTATGCAAGGACCCTGGTTAGCAGACCAAGGCGCCTGTGCAGTAGTGGAGGAGCCTTATGTGCGAATCCACCAAAGCACGGGCAAAAAAGAAGGGGTTGAGTACTGGCAATGCATCCGTGGAGGCTGGAGCAGGTGAATATACCCTCCTCGCAAGCAATCGGGATCCCCATGCAGTGGTAGACTAGTTGGCTTTCGATGCATAAATAAACAGAAAATAAATGTATGTAAATATTCAATTTGAACACTATGCTGTGTCTGTATCTATCATGGCTCATACTAGGCCATCACATCAACAGCTGTTCTTTATGTAAAACTAAGAACTACTATTCTTTACAGCTAAAAACAAATATGTGAATTAACTAGAATCCTACCTGATTGGCTAAAGTCATCATTACATACTATTGCACTTAAAGTGTGTGGCTAGTACTCGGTCAAAAGTAACCACCTTTGCTTTTCAGACACTTGGTCTGAGTGGTCAGCGGGAGCCTATAGGCACCAAAGCTCTGACCCTATAAAATCAAGAAATAGCACAACCTGGCTGCTAATATTCTATAAAAATCAGTTACTGTGCTTAAATTTTATTAAGTCTAAGACTTAATTCTAATCCCTATTCAGACACTAATCTCACATGGATGGTGTGACTTTGCATGGTGCCACAGGGCATCGCACTTGTTTCAGAGCTTTATTAGGTGGGACCAACAGATGAGCTCACAGCAATGTATGTGGTCTAACTAAGTATTAGAAGTCAATTTATCCCTGAATCAAAATAAACTGTGGGATTTACAGCTGTGGCTGGAGGTGCTTGCTGAATAGTGAGAGAGAAAGTAAGGAATGGTGCGAGATATTAGAGATGGAAAGAAAAGCAAATGAACAAAGAGTATATGAGGCTGATAAGCTTACAGTGAAGGTCAGATGCATTGTATTGCAGAAAACATCACAGTTGATCCCTTTCTAATCAGAAGTGATTAGATGTTGGCAGCTGATCGAAACATCAGGTTATAAGAAGAGAATAGAGAGGGGATATGGGGAGGACAGAGGGTGACCAATGTTATTTTTTATTTACTTTACTTTTATTTACTTTTTTATTTACTATTATTTAATTTAATTTAGTCACCATCAACGGTTGGATCAAATTATTAGAACAGTTAAAGCACACAAAGCTGATTGTCCAGACGTATTAAGCAAAAGTTAGACATTTTAATAAGGATGATATTAAGTTATATATGTTACTATTAATGTCAGTATGTAATTGCCTTTTAACTTGTCACTAAAATACCGTCTGCATTCGATTAAGGAACCTACCATTCAAATTGCATTTAACACTCATTGCTATAACTTTTAAAGCCTAGGAGCTCCTAAAGGGGGCAATAGTGAAATGATTTTAATCCTGACACTGCCATAAGCATCCTTTATGGGGAAAATCGGTTGATTGCTACCTAGTCATCTAGCTAATTAAGACTAACTAGTGTGTAAAGCCTAGAGGTTAGCTAGCAGTGTATTACATTTTCTACTTAATTTTTGCTTCCCAGATTTCTTCCCAGAAGTCTGTGTGTTGTAATAAGCAACTAAGCCTGGGGGGGAAGTGGAGTAAAAATAAAAAGCAAACATGTAACGCTGTAATCAAATGAAGCAAATACAAGGTCTTACAATAAGCAACTGGCAGATGTGACACAGTTGTTGATCAAATATGGCTTTGTCCTGGCTAGCTGCTTTTCTGTGAATGCAATGATGAATCCCAAGAAGAAAGACAGTCATACACAACAGTCATTATTGATGTGCGGAGAAAAAACATTCCAGATCAGACTTTATGTATCATAACTAACAGTATAGCCCTGTCACGCTTGAGGATTTGCCTGTACTCTTACAAAGCTTTTATCTATTCATCAGGCCTAGAAAGAATTCCAGCAGTAGGGAGGCAAAAAGCTGACCATGATCTAAATGTGAAACCGGATCCATGTGAAAGAATGCCTTTTTCCATCCAAATCTCCAACCTGTGACCCTGCCCCCCCCCCCCCCCCCCCCCCAGTACACATACACTTTTGTTATTCCAGTGTATTGGCAGTAATCTCAGATCTCCTAGCAGCTTCATATCATCTGAATATCAGCCTTTCTGCAATACTAGTTTCACAGAGAGCTTTAATAGAGCTCACAGCCCTGAAGGACTCAACAGCTGCACTTCCATCTGGCCGCTGGAAGCCCTGTGTTGGGGGGTAGAGGAGAATAATAGAGTGTGATTATATGTCAGAACAGTTTGGAGTTCACTGAGGTTTTTCATCATCTCACACTGTGACTGAAATGTGTGTTTGCATTATAGCAACAACTTGTATTACAGGTTTAGATTTTTTTTATACAATTTAGTTATATTATACATTCATTATGGGTTGTCTGAGAATATACCTGTATAAAACAACTAAATTAACTGTACCAATGAAAACATATATGGATTAGTGGTATTTGCCAAAGTATTTGTCCAAGAAAACCCAAACCGTCACGTTATGCTGAGAAAACATTTGTCTAGATGGCAAACAATTAGAAGCTACTAAAACATGTGACAAGCTCTACATCATTTATGTAGTTAAAGGTTACCCAAGATTTGCACCTTAGAGCTTAAATAAAGTTTGTTGCTAGTTGCACAGGGAAAAGCAGGACCAGGGGCTTCTATCTTGCTTGACAGCCTCTAAGCCCATGGCAATGCACTGACTCTGGACAGTGTCAGTACATTGCCTAATTGCCACTAATTTCTAAATAAACACCTTTATTTAAAAATGATACATCAGAATTGCTTGATATTAACTGAGTGACATCTACAGATGGTGTACTTTTATTATGAAGTGGAATTGTTCTGTGGAAAGTAGATTTCTTTTAATAACAATAAAAATTAAAGAGCTAAGATTAAATTTTAGTTGACTTTGAATTTAAAGTAAATAAAAAATCAAACTAAAGTAAGAAAGGTTTGCTTAGATTCCCCAGAGATTAACAACGCTTACTCAAATTAAATGAATTAATTAATGCTTTTTACTTACATTATGTGCTGCATTTAGAATTTCTCCACTCGTTTCAACAACTAAAAATATCTCTACACCACGGTTTGTTAACAACGTTTATAAAAGCGAAGTCACTGTTTCACACACGTATGTGGATGCAGAAGCATCTGACAGCAGCATCCAGTTGCTTTAATGTTATTTACAATGCAGTAACTCAACAGGCTTCCAAAATATTTGAGTAAAATTCAGAGTAACGGTCCAAGAGTCGGTTTGCTAACAGTGTAAGAGTCGGTTCCTTAATAGACACGGCTAGTGGTGGAAAGATTCAGTAACTATCACTAGTTTGATACGGTGTTTTATCACAGCTTAACAGACTCTGTCTATAGTTATTTAATATTCAGACCAAAGTAAAAGCGGTAGTGGTGGAGTTACGTTTAAAAACATATTAAAATGATGGAAACGTCCTCTGTGCAGCTTTCAGTTCAGTTTCAGTTCGTGAATAAGATGTAATGATGTTAAGATACTTACTGTTTGTTTGAAATCTCATTGTTAATATAAAACGGTTGTTTGAAAGTTCTCTTCTCTCCATAAAAACTGGCGCGAAGACGTCCCTCTGGAGCGCATGCGCAGAAGTTTCCTCATTCTTTTTTTCATTTACATTTTCAGCATTTAGCAGACGCTTTTATCCAAAGCGACTTACACAATGAGCAATTGTGAGTTAAGGGCCTTGCTCAGGGACCCAACAGTGGCAACTTGGTGGTGGCGGGGCTTGAACCGGCAACCTTTTGTTTACTAGTCCAGTATCTTAACCACTGAGCTATCACTGGCCCTTTTTCATTGGACTTGAAATGTTGAGTGAAAACAGTTGTACTCATTTACTGAACCTAACATTTTAAGTTGAAGAGTAAAACTACTACAGCTAACGGCACAACACATTTTTTGTTTTTGGACCAACTATTTCCATAATTCATGTTGTGCCAACATTTATTTTTACATTCTCAGAACATAACCAAACAAGGATTTTTTACAGTGCATCCTAGCATGTTCCCTCTTATCATACAGTGATTTCACAGCAGTTGTGATTAATGGGAGTATGTAGCTTCATTTATATGGGCACAAAGATGACACCAGCTATGCCATGCCACAAAGTAAACTTTATAAGTGTATTGATTTATTAAGGTTTCTGATAATCAGCTGGGTTGAAAATACACACACAGCAACTTAGATTATTTATTTAATAGTGTAGAAAAATCTTTAACCTTTATCCATCCAATATATTTTTTTACACCTGCCCAAATAAATGACCAAAAAGTTTATAAACATCTACAGGAAGGACATAGACATAATCAATGTGGCCCAGCAGCAATGGACTATGGATAAATATGCAGAAAGTACCCCCACGGACCAGTTGTACTGGCCATAAGAGTGCAATGACATTTTGGTCTGGTCCAGCAGAGCTCGACTTATAAGCAGATAAATAACAGTTGTAAATATCATTATATGTATGTAAACTTTCGACTTCTACTGTATTGTACACTAACACAAAGAGGTCTGTCAAAATGGAATGTCAAAATACATAATATAATATATAATGTAAACAAATAATAAAACAGACATTACAGGATGGCATAATCCAGTTTTCATTGCTAGGTTACTCATAACAAAATGATACCCATGGTAAAATGGACCACATCTTTTAATCTTAGGGTGGTGAAAGTGTGGTGGAGATGGGTGAAGCAGACCAATTGGAAAACATAAGCTATTTAGATTGCAGCTTACTCTGAGGCTGCCACATTGAAAGATAATGAGACCTTTAGTATGGTTCATTTGTGCAGGTTAAACTTTCTAGACTCACTAATTAGAAGGAGTGTCCACATACTTTTGGCATCTTTAAACAAGTAGCAGATTTACTGTTCATCCCTGGTGATCCTGTGTACGTGTGTGTGAGACTCGGCTCCAGGGACTGAGCTGGTGAGAACAGGGATAATTCCCACGCTTTATGAGAACCATCGATGTGCAATGTAAACCCACAAACTGCCTCCAACTTATTATTTATTGAACGTTTTCTCTCACGCATCACTGGAGCCGGCGTAGTGCAGAAAAAAGAAATTCAATACACAGATCAGCAGCATCACCTTATAACCAGCACGGGTGTAGAGTTTCAGCTGCTCAGAGCAAAGCCAATCGAATTATTCTTCACAAGGGAAAAAACATTCTTTACTGGACAATGAATTCGTTCAAGGCCCTTGAGGCCCGACCGATCTGAGGGGATTTGGGTTGATGGGTTGAATTGGATCTCAAGACACTCAGTTTACTCCTTTTGGTTTATTTTTTCTTACTCCTCACCGTTCTGTCAAAGGGTCGTGCTTAAACCAATATGCAGTCTTAAAAACATCTACAGCTACAGCAGAACCTTGATAGGTCAGGATTAGACTTACTGTGTGACTAGTATGTTTAGTATGTTTACTGTGCATAGTACATTTAAAAGGAGTTTCAGAGGCTTGCATTCCTTTAATGCGCCTGATGATTTTGAAAGATCCCCACTGGAAATCTGAACAGTAATAAAACCATCTAAAACCAGCAGGTTATGTTTCAAAAGCATAGTAAGCAATGGTAATTTGTCATTTATACATATACAGACGTACAGTTTTTGCATATCCCAGCTTGTTTAGAAGCTGCGGTCAGAGCGCAGGGTCAGCCATCTGGAGCAGAGAGGGTTAAGGGCCTTGCTCAAGGGCCCAACAGTGGCTTCATGGCAAAGCTCTACCCACTAGGCTACCACTGCCCCAATTAGCGTCATTACTGTTTTATGTTAAATAATTATTGGAAACCATGGTAAAGATGAGTATAATAGTTAAAATAAATCAATCTTCTGGTTAAAAATTAAATCTAACTTCACTTGACCCATTTTTAGTTTCTTGACAGAGGCAGACAGAATTTGCTTTAAAACACCTGGTATGTTATGGATTCCATGATACTATGTACCCTAGCAAGGTTTCCCAGGGCTTTTAGAGGTAAAACAGCCCCACATCATTACATACTCTAAACCAGAGTATCTTAACAGTGGGCACCTTTATAGTATAGTATATAGTAGACATCTTTATAGTATAGTTATCTTTAGTTACCAAAATCGTAATTTTTGTTTTATCCGACCATAGAATGTGGTTCCAGCTGGAGTTCCAGTAGCATTTAGGAAACTCCAATAATTGTGGAGGAGACTGTATCTGTTTTGTAGCCACATGGAGAGTCATACAAACTGTAAATCTGTATTTTTTTTAAATGAGCCACCATTGTAAAATGGGACAATTGTGAATTAACAGGATTACTATGTGGGGAAGTCGTAGCAAAAGTTGCCTTTGATCAACACTGGAAATGAGCATGACTACACCCATAACCTTTCTAAAACTCACCCTGTCTCCAACTTTAGTAAAAATAATGCTTTATTATAGGCTTACCATTAGTTCAGTTCTCTCAGAGGATTTTCAATGCATTGCTGTACTTTTTGCATTTTTTCTCATGAATGACAGCAACGCACTTACCTCCATCCTGTGTGCTACATTGTGTGTAACTAGACAGTTTAAGTTAACTTATTAGACGTACTCATTAGTATGCCAGAATTTATTTATGGAACCACTTCTGTAAGTCGTTCTGGATAAGAGGGTCTGCTAAATGCCGAATGTAAATGTAGAATTTCATGTGCAATGCAACCTGTTTAATCAGTTTCTTTAATTTCTGCATTTAGGAGGCTTTTAAATCTCAAACTGAGTTTGGCCTTCCCTTGTGGGATGTCATTTTCACCCATCTTGAGCCAAAATCCCTCACAAGTTTCTCCCAACTCATCTGGATTAAGATAAAGTCTGTCCATTTGAGACTATAAGCAAGTATAATCCAAGCTTAAGTGTGTAAAGCCTGAATATAAAAACTAAGATCGTACTGTAGGACTTGAATTTTTCCAGCTGCTGTGAAGCTGCCTGAAGCTGCAGTGGCAGAACAAGTAAACATTTAAGTGTTTCTTGAGAAAAGAGATGCATGTAGAGCTTTGTGAGACTTGAGCAAATGAAACCAAGCCAGACAGAGAGAGAGAAAGAGAGAGAGAGAGGTAAAAGAGTGTGAGTAAACTTAGCCCTCTTCATAATTAAACACTCCTAAGCCTTGTGATTTCAGAGCTGATGAATGATTAATGATGGGAGGGAAGTGGTGCTATGGTGAGCGACTGGCTCTCGATCCTGTCTAACCTCTATCATCTGATCCACCTGTGTGTGAGGTTCAGCTGTTTTTGCACCGGTCCTCTGCTTCATCTGGCACAAATACACAGGCTGTGTTTCTGCAGCTCTTTGCTGCTGTAGATCCCAGTAACACCACAGCAAGCTGACAGTTTCCTGCTGACAATACAAACATTTAGGTTGCACTTTAAAAGGTGTGTTTATGGGATGTGTCTAGCTAAGACACAAACAATTTTTAGCTTTATTAAAATATATAGAGGCGGTACGGTGGTTCGGTGGGTAGCACTGTCGCCTCACAGCAAGAAGGTCCTGGGTTCGTTCCCCAGGCAGGGTGGTCCGGGTCCTTTCTGTGCGGAGTTTGCATGTTCTCCCCGTGTCTGCGTGGGTTTCCTCCGGGAGCTCCGGTTTCCTCCCACAGTCCAAAAACATGCAGTCAGATTAACTGAAGACACTGAATTGCCCTATAGGTGAATGGGTGTGTGTGTGTGTGTGTCTGCCCTGCGATGGACTGGCGCCCCGTCCAGGGTGTTACTGTGTACCTTGTGCCCATTGAAAAGCTGGGATAGGCTCCAGCACCCCCTGTGACCCTGATTGGATAAGCGGTTAAGAAAGTGAGTGAATAAAATATAAAGACCACCTCTGAATTCTCGGGTTGCTTAAAACTCTGGTCACGACTACATCCAGTGCATTCACTGACTGACACTTCAGGTGTTTTAGACATACTCATTGCTAATGGGTGTATTATTATGGGTGGGAAAGATCCTTACTACATGTTTTAGCATGACTGTACCTATGTGTACACAGCAAAGTTCACGAACACATGGTTTGATGAGTTTGGTGTAAAGGAACTCCAGTGTACGCAGAGATCTGAACTCAACCCAAATAAACACTTTGGGAATGAGTGGAACCTTGACTGCAAGCCACTTCTTCTTGGCCTACATCGGTAACTCAATGAACATAAACTTCTATAGGCACATTCTAAATCTTGTGGAAAGAAAACTGGAGACTGATATAGCTGCAAGAAGGTGTAACTACATAGCAAAGGCTTTGAATGTGATGTCCAGCAAGCTCAAGATTACGTGTCCACAAAATGTTAACGCTTTTTATATGGGGTAACTAAAACTGCTTTAAATAGTTTATTCTGTTCAGTAGCTAAGTGTACGGTTTGAAATGCAGAATTTTTCTGCTCATCTTCACACTTCACAATAGAAAAACACACCAAAATAAATTGTTTAATAATTTGCCAAGTATCAAAAATCTGGGAACATTTTTCAAAGTTGCCAGAAATATTTAAAGTTCATTAAAATACAACAACCAACAAACATACAGTATGACTCTCAGTTCTTCTACTACCTCTTCACAGCTCTTGAGCACTAAACGGATTATGAAATCCTCTATCACACTTTCTCCACCCACACTCACTCGTACAGGATTCAACCCAAACCACTTCAACACTCAGATCCAAAAACATCCCCACACCCTCTCAGATTAATGTTCCTTCAACAGCGAGTTAACTGAGTGCTTAGAGAGAAAGAGAACATGTTTAAATGTGTGTGTGGCTCTGAGTTTCTGCAACATGAGATGAAAATTTATGGATGTGTACAAGAGAGCGCTGTGTTGGTGCTATTTAGTTACATTAGGAGTTCAGACCTTTTCAAGCTACACCTTATAAACTTAATTAAAGAAACAAACCGTTCGATATATCGACTCCTTCACAGTGCAGACAGGGCGCAGTGGGGATTTTCGTAGGTGATGTCATTTATCTACCCCATCCAGTAATGGGTCACAGGCGCTGTTTGTTTAAACAGCCTGCAGGACCATTCAGATTCATTTTGCACTTTAGTGAATCTAAAAGGCCTTTGAAAGGCTCGGAATGTATTTCATACACTTATTAATATTTACCAGCTGATAAATCATGCGGGTTCTGTGTCGGCTGGAAACAGGGGGAACCTGGAGTACCGTCATGGTTATAATAACTTTGTCAGTTGCCCATAAAATTTAGTGCAGGTGTAGTTTATAAAATAATCAAAGTGTGTACATAACATATAAGTGTACCTAATAAAGTGCTCAGTGTACGATCCTATGACCCAAATGTTTTGTGATATATTTTTCTGGATTGATATTAGCTTTAAATCCTGTGGTATTGCTCATTTGTTTTTCTTTTTACTGATAATACTCTCCCACCAGTTATGGGGGTATTTGCAGCAACCCTCCCAAATCATGCCGAATTCCAAAAACTTTACTCATACAGTCACTGATTTATTTAAAACAGCTGCGGTCTGTGAGCACAATGCGTATGTACAGTGCTGTAAAAAATGATAAGCCTCTGCCTGACTGCGTCTGTAACATGCGTGTTAGTCATGCTACATGTTTTTGGATTATTAAACAAAGCTTTATGCAAAAAATAAAATGAAAATAATAAAAATTTTTTGCAATGTACCTTTATTTTATTTAATGTTTTGCATTTTTTCACCATTGTTGCATTTGTAATGGCACTGAGGAACGTTGTCAACCTGCTGCCTTCAGAAATAGCCAATTGTTCCTGCCAGATGCCCAACGAGGTTGATAGCACAGTTGTGATTGGAACTCAAGTGCTCAAGCTCTAAATGATGGTGGACTGTTTCATTAGACTGCTGTGCCACATAAGCACCAGAAGGAACACACTTTTCTCTCTGTATTCTTTTACCGCTTGTGTCAGTGCCTAGATAAGACAGTAGAAGCTGCTGTTGCTGTGTCACTAAGGTATTTCCCCATTTGGCCTTCCTTTCATCACACTTGGCTGGTTCTGCCTGTTGAGCGTCCAACCTCATCTCACCACATCTCGTCTTAAACCTCATTCTTACAGTCAAGGTTCAAAGTCTTTACAGAAACACTTTTCATTTATATAAATATGTATATAGAGGATACATGTTACAGTATTTGAACTTAAGTAGGGCAGTGATAGCTCAGTGGTTAAGGTACTGGACTAGTAAACAGAAGGTTGCCGGTTCAGGCCCCGCTACGACCAAGTTGCCACTGTTGGGTCCCTGAGCAAGGCCCTTAACCCTCAATTGCTCATCGTGTTCAGCTCATTGTGTACGTCGCTTTGGATAAAAGCGTCTGCTAAATGCTGAAAATGTAAATGTAAATGTAAGTAGGGCAGTGCAGTGCTGCTGGGCTTCTAAGCAGGGCCCCTAGTGTTCAGTTGCTTGCATTGTATTTGGTCATAATTGTACGTCTTACTCAAAAATCAAAGGGCAAGAGAAATATGTTTGTATTTACTTTGGAAAATTACACAAACTATTTGTCCAAACTATTCTTTGAAACTTTCCAGTTGTACCTAACCAGTTCAGTCTGGGTTTGTGATTCAGGACTCACATTTGAATCCAATAGGTCATCAGAATTGCAAAAAACAAAAACCTAATGGCATTGTAATGACATTTTTGTTCTAACTGTTGTGTTTGTTCTCTTTTGTAGAAGAGACACAGCCTGTACCACCACAGTCAGCCCAGGAACCCATGATCGTGTCAGCTCCCCCTACTCCAGACTCCCCTGGTCCATCCTCTGGTGCTCCCATACCAAGCCCATCAACCACTGTTCCCCAACCTGCTAGCAGCTCCTCGCCTGGCTGTGTCTCTGTAAACCCGGAGCCGTCTGGAGCCCCTGGCACGACCACGCCTAGCCCGGGCAACGGCGAGACTGAGGACGACAAAGCCAAAAAATTGCTGTACTGCTCACTGTGCAAAGTGGCTGTTAACTCTCTCTCGCAGCTGGAGGCTCACAACAAAGGTGAGGCTTTCACACACGTGGGTTTATGTTTCATCTGTAGTGGTTCTTATCTGTCCTTTAAACAAGTGACCAGGCCAGGGTGGTATTATGGGATGGTGTGATGAGATGAAATGCTGACAAGCTTTAACAACGGTGAGGATTTTTGGTCTTGGCGACTTTGATTTGTTCATTTCATTTTCGGCAGACACCTTTATCCAAAGCGGAATACAGTACTGGGACAGTATACAGTCTGAGCAAATGAGGGTTAAATGCCTTGCTCAAGGGCCCAACAGCAGCAACCTGGCAGTGGTGCGGCTTAAACCAGCGACATTTCGATTACTAGTCCAGTACCTTAACCACTAGGCTACGGCTACGACTTGTTCCTGGTGAATTCTTCATGGTGGTAGGGTCATGGGGATGTGATGCCCTAGATACAGATCAATGCAAATATGACCTTAACTGCTGTAATGGAGGAGGATGACCGTAAGGCACAATGCCATGGGCCTGATGTGATTAAATCCCTGCCCTTTTGTGTTAAAGATAATAGGGTGACCGCAGGTATAAGTCTTAAGAAATGGCCAATCTTATTTAGCATGTGATAACCCTCAATAATGATGCTGGTCAAAACACAAAATAAATGTAGATGGTTTAAATAACTATAAAAAGTCTCTGCACTTTTTAATTGACTGTCAAGAAATAAATAAATATGAAGCAAAATTTGATGTTGTACTAATTTAGTATTCTGTTCAGTAGTCTGTGGTTAAGCACGCAGCTATGGGACTAATTTTTAATTTAGAGAAACACTCTTCTGTATCTGAACAACAATATAGCTGAAAAAAATCAATACAAAGTAAAACTAAAACCAATATGTTCTCATTAAAATGTTTTGACTGGTCTCGCTGTTCTGAACAAACCCTCTGAGTTTATATCATTTTTATTTATAATATCGACTCAGCAAAAATCTGAGACTAATTTTCAGTTTTCTGCTTACCACAAAATATGCTTGAAATGGCAATTTTGCTGATTTTGTTCTGTACTTGAGATACACGGTTTATGTTGCTAACAAGCAGGGAACCTTTAGCTATCAGTGTGGCGTTGTGCAAAGTTCATGCTTGATTTAAAGGTTTGCATTGTAGGATCATTTTTTTATTTATGTATTTATTTATTTGATCCTTTTACTCTATCTAGTCATCAAATTTATCCTGATTGCATCCTTTCCCCTGCTGCTGTAGCCACCCACCCCTAATCGAGAAGAGCCAGAGCCTGTCGCTCAACCCCTTAAACACGCACCAACCACTTCTTTTTACTTCGTTTCTTCGTTTTCATAGAGTACAATATCACATATGTAGAGCCATGCTTTGCAATCTGAGATCAACTTTCCCTGCCAGCAGAGAGTACTTGTTGCAGCAATTATGAACCACTGCCCAGCCATTTCCTTCTCCCACAGGCACATCTACATTTACATTTACATTTTCAGCATTTAGCAGACGCTCCTATCCAGAGCGACTTACAGAAGTGCTTCCATAGTGAACATTTCATTTCTCAAGTTTAGGTAAACAACAGTCGAAGAACACAAATCTGCTAAAACCTGTTAGAACGTGTTTTTTTTTTTTTTTTTTTTTTTTTTTGGAAATGGAAAAGGATGGAACAAAATGTTATTAAATAAGTACAAGTCAGCTTAAGTGCTTAAGTGTTTTTTAAAGACAGCAAGAGGCTCAGATGTTCTGACAGACAGAGGAAGTTCATTCCACCACTTGGGCTCTAGAACAGAGAAGAGCCTTGATGCTTGTCTTCCTTTAGTCCTGGATGGAGGCTCAAGTCGAGTGAGACTGGTGGCTCGGAGGTTGCGTGGTACAGAGCGGGGTTTGATTAGACCACGAAGGTAGCTTGGGGCTGGTCCATTTTTGGCTTTGTAGGCGAGCGTCAGTGTTTTAAACTGAATGCCTGCAGCTACATGTACATGTACAAACATCTATGTTTGTACATATTTGCCAAAGTATTTCATTAAGATGCAAAGTGCTTTAAAACAAATGTTGGTTACAGGTATACTGAGGACTTTTTTGTTCCACTTTCCCAAACACAATCAAGTCTTATAGGATATGAGCCAATCTGAGCATTACACCTGACTGAGTTAAAGGCTGGACTATCAACTACAGCCAATAAGGAACATCACACTGACCTATTTGTGATTTACACATGACTAGACTCCATAACTATGTCCCAAAGGCACAAAACCCCTTCAGCTAGCAGTTTCTTTAATAAAATACATATTTTTTTTCTTTCATAAAAATGCTTATTTTAATAAATGAGCTGCTTCATACTGCACACTTAGCAAACACAAGCAGTAAAATATTACTTTTACAGCACATGGCTGTAGCTTTTCTTTGGAAGGTAATTGAAAGAAAATGGCTGTGGGGATGCTCTGACTACAGCAGAAAACATGCCACGCTTATTAAGTTAAACATTCATTCAAACCATTTTTACAATTTCCAGTTGATTTTAAGAACCTGAATCAACATTTGATGCCGAACCTGTTTTTTTTTTTTATCATTTAACCTCACGCTGTGTCCACATCTAGTCAAAAGCACAGTGCTTTTAAACTAACTTTGTAGTATAGGTGGAGACTATTTTCATTTATTGTCTGTTTTACCATGGCTTTTTCCCGGTCAGGGTTGCGGTGGGTCTGATTCATTGGGCGAAAGCCAGAAAAAACACCCTAGACAGGTCGCCAGTCCATCACAGGGCAGACAGACACACACACACACTCACACCCGTAGGAAACCCACACAGACACAGGGAGAACATGCAAACTCCACACAGAAAGGACCCTGGCCGTCCAGCAGAGGAAAATAACCCAAACCCATTTTGCTGTGGGCCCACAGTGCTACTCACTGTGCCACCGACAATGCAGCAAAAAATACAACGTTAAACTCAACAACTCAAAGACATTTTAATAATCTCTTATGTAGTCTGTACTTCCAAAATTATATCCTTGCAAAGAAACGTCCTAAATATGCTCAAATTTACTTCACATTTTTATTTTGATATCAAAAACTAGATATTTTGGCAGATTTTTGCTAATCCTGCTGTACTGGTAGATCATTCTGGGAAATATCTGCCAGTGAAATGAACTGTTGATGATCTAAGAGTCTGATAAATCAGCTCTTGGTTATACAGAACAAATGAATCATACATCTGGATTATCAAACAAATGTTTTTACCCTTTCAGGGCCCAAAATAATATGCACATGTTGCTGGTGTGAATAAATACACTATGTGTAAATGACATTAGGACTGGAGGAGTGTTTGGTGATGGCTCTGCTGGTTTCCTCAGTTCATTCTCCACGTTCAGCCTTCAAACTTTGATCATCTGTTTGCTGTTAATCCATCTGTTTGTTTCAAAGCTTGACTGTCAATGCAAGTGAGAATGGATGGAGGTAAACACTGCAAACATGTATTTGGCAAGAATGTCACATACACACACGTTCCCCCACATTCCCCCAATGGCTGAAACCCAAACTCTTACACACAAACATCACTCATGGATTTGGGAGGGTCGTGCAAACTCTTGGTCAAAGGAATCTTGTGGCTTCTTTCAGTTTGTAAAAGATGTTTTAAATAATTACTAAACAGCTAGAAAGGAACATTGTGTTTTAAATAATTTTGTTTGGCATTACACACATGAAACAGACTTGTGTTCATTCCAAATAACAGATCCATGATTTCATTCACACCCACACTAAAACACTTCAACAGAATTGTTCTGCTTCATCAGTTCATACAGAGAAAGTAATGAAGTTCAGTGCAGTTTGTAAATAATACACTCAGAGTTTTAACTAAGAAAGGTAGTCTGATAAAAAAGCTACACACTTTTCTTCAGCTGAGACTTGTTTGTTATCTGATTGTTGCTAAAGTAATTTAGGACCAATTAATATGTATCATAAAGAAAATAATATTAATTCTGTGAAGCACTACAGAGTCTGTGTTTAGAAACCAAATCTTTAAGATTTGTCCAATACTGCAGTGGTCCCCAACCACCGGGCCGTGGACCTGTACCCGTCTGTGGGTCATTTATTACCGGGCCGCACAGAAAGAATAAATAATTAGAGATTGCTATAAAAGCAGTTTTCACTCTCCACCAAATGGATCAGCAACCAAATGAATGGTGTAAAATACTCTAGCACACCAGATCTGGGATTTCAAATACGTATCGAATCTCAGCTCTGCCATCTGACTGGGCTGGGCCCTTACATGAACGTTTGGCTGATGTTCATACAGGGTAGGGAGCCGGATAGGGACCTCATAACTGATGCAATTATGACCTCTGCTGGCTGGTTGATGACGTTTGCACAGAGTGGAGGAATAATGCTGAGCAGGGTGTGGCTGTCCGTGCACAAAGCTGATTCGCATATGAACTCTCCTAGTGCAGGTGAAAAGAGGCAGTCGGCTACTGCTCACGTGTCGGAGGGGACGTGTGTCAGTTCCCTATCCTCAATCAGGGGCGGGGGTTAGCACCAGTAGAGAGGAAGCATAACACAATTGGGTAAAAATTGGACGCGCTAAAAAATCAGCAGAAAAAGGTGTCGATTCTGTAGTAGTGACCTCCTTTTTGCAGAGCAGCCTTTAAACACATGGTGATGTAACACTTGCTCTACTGTGAACAGTGACACCCGTGTTTCAACACCTTCTAATTCATGGCAGACCTGTTTTTGATGATTTTTGGATTATATCAGACCATCTAGACCATTTTCCCTTAGCATGAACTGACAGTTTGTCTTTTCCTACTAAACTTACATGTAATTTAAACCTAATGTTTCCAAACATCTCAAAGTGGCATTTCTGACTTCTATGAACTGCTTCCTTTTTCTCAGACAAAGAAGTATGTTTTTAATAATTTAATCATAAAAGATTAACAGTTGATAACAAAACTTTCAAGCTAACTACAATTTAAAGCCAGGAATTGTCCTTTAGTTACATTTAAATTGCTTAGCATTTTCATGGAAGTCTGGATGTGTTTGTGTTCTTTTCTTAATGGTTGGTTGTTTTTTGGAACAGCATTAAAAAGTAGTTAATTGTATTCTGAGCATAAGTGCATTTTTGGCCCCAAATGGTCCATGCTGTTCTCATACATCAGTCAGTGATCTGTAAAATGTACCTGATTTATTAGGTTGTACCATCTTCGATATATTAGAAGATTTGATTTCTGCTGAGTGGTTTTTAAAGCTGAACAAAATGCACATTTTACTCTAAAGGAACTGTTTCAACAGGAACATGATATTTGGTACATTATGAAATATGTTTAATGTTTTTGTGATTGAAAGCATGTGGATTGTATTCAGTCCTGACAGCTTTAGTTTTACGTCCCCATTCATCACGTCTTTTGGTGCCATGAGCAAATCACCATTTCTAGTCTGTGACCAGGTTTACTGGCTCAGATGATGTTTTTTAGAAAGTAAACTTAAATTGCATGAATTGAAGATGGCAGCTCTTAGAGCCAGCACTTCCTGTTGGATACCACACTAGTAGCAGTTCTTATAATGTCTTTATAAGCATGGTGATTGCCGACTGAACCCTCTAGTGCTGGAGGACTCATGTGTTGAGTTAAATCCAAACAGCTGCATGTATAATGAAATCCAGAGTGAAAAGTCAATTGCGGCCCTCACTGTGGGTGACAAAACGAGGGCCAGCAGTTGTCTGATAGATGACTACATTGCAGGAATAGCCCCAGGTTTTATAATGCTAATATGTTTAGACAGTTTTTTGTAACTTTATGATTAACACTGATGGTATTTTGTCTCCTAGGTACCAAACACAAAACCATTCTGGAAGCCCGAAGCGGCCTGGGTCCCATCAAGGCGTATCCTCGTCTGGGTCCCAAGCCCAGTGGAGAAACCGGACCTACAGACCCCAACACTCAGGAACGCACCTTCCACTGTGAGATCTGCAATGTGCGGGTCAATTCAGAACTGCAGCTCAAACAGGTGAGGCACAATAAAGTTGTATAAGAACCTGTGTTATAGATACTTCTAAACAAGTTTAGACACAAAATAGTGACATACTGCATTTATTTGCTTGTAGCTGTTGGGAATCTTTATCTTGTCTCTATGGATTACTTTATAAGTGTTGAGAAAAAAATATTTTTAATATTTATTAATCATCAAAGAATAAAAAAAGAAGTCAATATCAATATGAACAGAAAGCTTTATACAACTAGATTTAATATAGAACTACAAATATATATAGAACTTGAACTTTTAATGTAATCTGAAAACATCTTACCAGTCGAAAAAACAGCCATTAGTTAAGCTGTGAGTAATTAAGTATTTTTTTATTTAAATTGTAATTACATTTAGTATTTTTACATAAATTTTAAATTTAGAATGAAGTTCTCAGATGGCCTATACTGCGTAGGACATTAGTGATGTATAGATGAGCAAAGTCATTTAGAAAACATTGTTTTTCAGTGTTTTTCCAGGTTTGGGTAAAGTGAACAATACGATAGACTAACATTTCTAGATCATACTTGAATTTGGAATCCAGCAGAAATGGCTTAACGTATAAGGTCTTGGACTATTAGACTACTGGCTGGAAGGTCAAGGGTTTAAGCCCCATCATCTGCTGTAGTTGCAAGTAGACATGCAAAATAATAATAATAATAATAATAATAATAATAATACAATGCAAAGCAGCTGCAGTATTTGGTTTTCAAATGTTTACTTTGCTGTAGTGTAAGTGTTTTTCTGCAGTATAAAGAATGAAAGGAACTTATAGTAACTCTAACTGCTTACTGGATCTATACGTGTATTTATTTTTGTATGTGTTTGAATCTTCAGCACATATCAAGTCGAAGACACCGGGATGGAGTAGCAGGAAAGCCCAACCCACTTCTAGCCCGAAAAAAGCTCAGGGGTGCAGAACTCACAGTAAGCTTTAATCAGTTAAATACTCTTATTGCACTGCACTGCTGACATGTGAAGAGCATCTTTTATTCCCATTCTTCCAAGTTTACAATTTTTCCATCTTCAGTCATTTGTATTGGAAGTGGATCACTAGCTCACTCACTCAGTTACTAAAAGTGCAAGAGGATTTTGGTGAATTACTATTTTTAAGCAACTTGGTGCCACATGTAGACAGATAAAGTGGTTGGATAAGGAAGCATTGAGACTGGATAAGGAAAACAGACTCTTCTTTAGAGTACATTATGTAGGAACTGGCTGTGGTTTGAGGCGTCTGTTTATAGTAATGTCTTTGGAGTCATGAAGCTTAATCAGTTGTTGAATACATTAGCCTCATAGTTTTAATGTTGAACTAAATAAGTAAACTTTGGGGAACAAAACACACAATGATGTCTGCAACAGTTCTTTTTTGAGTGATTGCTTCACTTACTGCACCCAAGTCCCTCAATAAAAAATGGAATAGAGGAGGTCATAGCTGCAAAAGAGGGGCCAGCTTAATGTTCAAGTCCATGGTTTTCTTCAGTTCAATTATTTAGGCCAAATTCTGAAGAACTACAGGTACAAATGGTCCTGCATTTGATTTAGTAATCATACTGTGCCATACTTCACTGTCCATACTGCACTGGGCAGTTGTAGCCTAGCAGATAAGGTACTGGACTAGTAATCAAAAGGTAGCTGGTTCAAGCCCCACCACTGCCAGATTGCTGCTGTTTGGTCCTTGAGCAAGGCTCTTAACCCTCAATTCCTCAGACTGTGTACTGGAAAAAGGCGTCTGTTAAATGCTGAAAATATAAATGTCCAGTAAAAAGTGGCAGTGATTTGTTAATTCTATTTCCATACTTATATACAGATAGCATTAAATTCTGATCTGCATATGAACAAAATTTATTGGTGATTCTAGATTTTCTAATAATAGCACTGTGTATCCACACAGAGAGGAAGGACACAGCTTTAAGAGTCAGGATTTATTGATGCATGTCAGCTTAAGCTGTTTTTAATCGACCTTCTATGTCCTTCATGCAGGATCTCACTAAAGCATTGGGTGCCGGCCTCCTCCCGAATCCTCTGGCTATGGCTGCAGCAATGGCGGTGGTAGCTTCGTCCAATTCACTCGCTCTCCGCAATGCAGCTCCCGCCCCTCACCCTCATCACCATCTCTTACAGGCCACGCCTCTCAGCCACGCAATTTTGAGACCGGCCCCGGGGCCAATCCGCACCTCACACGGGCCGATCCTGTTCTCGCCCTATTGACACCCAGTCGTGAACTACAGTCAGCCGGAAGCAGCACCTCCAAAAGCACACTGTGAAGTAATCAAGGGGAAAAGGAAAGGCAACCACAGCAAAGGCTTTACTCATACACTGACTGCTCAGATCACAAGCTGGTAAAGGGAGAGCAAATGAAGATGACCTGACAGGAGTCCAATTTACTCTTGTGTCCTACCTATTGACCTTTTATTGGAGCAACGGACTGATTAGTGAGGAATATAAATAAAACAATGATGAAATGGAGAGCCGTATTTACTCCACTTCTGCTTTCATCTCCTTTTCTCACAAACATTGTCAGACAGAAATAGATGTATGAAACCGAATGCTGTAACTACAGACAAGTGTAACTTGGATGCAAATATGTAACATACACAAACACGCACAGTAAAAGACTACTGCTGACTGGTTCCATATGTAGGCAGCCACATCATCTGCAGACGTTTAGTGTCCTCAACCCTATGCACCTTTAAAAAAACCTACAAAACCCAATTCTGTTAGTCGAATAGCTGCTTCAGTGATCTCTTCTTTGGTCATGTTTAAAAGCTGATAATATTTTTCCAGAAGAGAAACGTTGCTCTGCATAATGCACCCACATTAGTCCTGCACAGGAACTACATTCTGAGACAGGACACTGGGGGCAACACTGTTTGTGGCCAGTAAAAATTGGCATTTCGTTTAATGCTAGTGTATACCCACATCACAAAGTCCTCCGACAGTGGTGAATACATTTAGCTCTGCAGAAATGAAAGAAATAAGCTGATCTGCTGGTTGGCTAAAATCAAATTTGCAGATCCAACCTCCCAAAGGAAGACCAGCCTACATTGTTTATTGTAGCATAGTGTAGCGTAGTCCAGAACTTCCAACCTGGTTAATATTGACAGTAACGTTTATAAGATAAATATGTAGATGATGTTATAGCAGTTACTAGACTCATGGATGATGGTGTTCAATAGGCGGTGGGGATCTCAAAGAGAGACAGACCATATAAAAGGGGTGTCCAAACTAAAATCCCAAATCATTTGCAGCCTGTTATCATTTTTAAAAGCTGGTTTGTTCCCATTGAATGAGAGCTACAACCTGGGTGAGAGCCACCTTATTCTGTTTATTATGGCTTCATTATAGATGAAAATACTTCCATAAATTGAGGAGTTTTGGTTAAGCTAAATAAAGAAGAAGACTTAAGAATAAACTTCCTTTTGGAAAAGTAAAAACTACAAACGTATAGTGTTAGAGAGAGAGGAAAGCCTCTCCTGATTAGTATTGACCAATTATACAGTTTTGGACCTCTAGCCACAGAGCTAAAGCACCATTGGCAATCACATGTATGACCTCCTCTCAGTAAGGTGATCATTTTACTAGGAAATCAATGAATTTACAAGTGAATTAAATCTAGCCTACTATTAAATTCATTTAAACAATTGATCTGTAAGTGCATGTGAGCGAGTGTGTGATACCTTGTGATAGATTGGCGCCCTATCCAGGGTGTGTCTTGGTGGTACCAGACCCATCATGACCAGAATGAAAGCAGTTACATTGAATCCACAGATCCTCCAAAAGCCATACACCAAACATGTAGACTCTCAATAAAGCAGGGTAATAGTGACAATCGGGCAGGTCTTTTGTATTTTTATTATTATTATTTTAATATCACCACAAGCTTGTCTCCTGCAAATTATTATGAGCTTAAGTTTGGACCCCCCTGCATCATAAGCACAGGTATGAACTCTCATGTGTTCCTCAGTCCATCTTCTCTCTCTCTTCCACATATATGTGATTAAACTGATTATGCAACCTTGAAAAAAGTCCAGCAATATAAAAACCCAGCTCCTTCAACACTCCCTTCCACCTGCAGCCCCGCTAGGATCGACGCTCCATACTGTGAGGGGCAGACGAATAAACGAAGTGTAGAGAGGGACGGGGTGAATAATAACTAACAAGAAAGGAAATGAGAAGATACCCAAGTAGCCAGACTGTGCAGTCTTCTGGGTTATGATCTGAACTTCCTGTCTTGAATTTAAAGCCATGCAATGCATATAATTTCTATTCTTTTATTATGATGATAGATTTAAAGTTAATATTGTTGTTAATTTTCATAAAACACTGATTTGATGCTTATCGTTGTGAAGACTGTGGTGGGGATAATATTTTTTTATGTAAGCCTGTACAGGAGAGGAAATTCAGGGGGGCGTGGCCTACTCTCTGTAGATAATAACTCACCTGGTGAAATATATTATTTGGACACGTTTCTCCACTGGTAACCATCTTCAACCGACAAGCGATGCGCTAAAATGTCTTACTGTCTGGATTTTGCAATGCAATAAGCAATCGAACTGTGTTCTAGATGAGCATAAACCAAATGTACAGGGTTCTGTGAATGGATGCCATGCTCATGGGTATCTGGGATCATTCTCAGAGATGCCGACCTTTCCCCGAGCACCAGGACGGGCTGGCATGGACTCGTTTGCCCTTCACATTAAAGGGCTTATGAATCTGCAGAAAATCTGAGTGAAAATATTTAGTCAGCCATACTATTCAAACATGTAGCCTAGTTTTAGTTTCAGGTTGTTTGTTTCATATATGTGTGGACAGCAGGTTTAATAGTGTGTCATTATCATGAAAATGCCATTACGAAATGCTAACACTTTAGCATCCACCATTGTGCTTTGATTAAAGTGACCTCTATTTCAATTATTTCATTTTGTCATTAGTAAGGCACTAGGGTGCTTATAGGGTTCCATGGGCACTATCGGGTGCTATAGTTCTAGTTGGTGTGTATCCTTTAGTGTTAAGTGTGTATAGACCAACAGCTGGATGTATAAAATGAAAAGAAAAAAAAACACATCTGGCCCCGGTGTGCTCAGTGATGTACAGTTGAGGTCAAAAGTACACTCGTAATGGACATGTGTGTCATAGCAGTCCTGGGATTTCAGTGATTTCTGCAACTCTTATTTTGAGTGACTAAATGGTTGGAAATTGATTTAGTCTATATGTGCTGACGCCAATATAAATATTATAACTTAGTTGCTGAATTCAGTATAGATTCAGTATATTTATTAACCATTAAACTCAAAAAGAAGAATGTGTTCTAACAATTCAGTCACACAAAAAAAATTGTTGCAGAATTCCAGTACAGAAGCCATGACGTACATGTCACCTGTGTGTAAACTTTAGACTTTAATTGTATGATAAACTACCTGTAATTCTGGATCTGTGGCTGTATTTTAGTACACCACTGTGGTGATTACTGACACTGGATACGTGTATAAGGGGCGATGTGATGCCATCAGGGGCAAATCAAATGATCCACTTCCCAGCACACTAATCATAATACAGGTCATGAACTCTTTAAAGAATCTGATTTTCTCATCTGTGGTCGTCATCGTTTGCATCGTCAATGTACATAAATGTCTGAAATTCCTTGGTAGATTCATCCACTGTTCAGGGCAGGTGTAATGTTAGTGATACAGTGTGTTTTAGCCGTAGCCTTACTCCACCCTAAGCCTCTCCATGAGCAAAGAAAGGGAAATACTGGTGAAAAATACTGGTGAAACCTTGTCTCACCAAGGCTATTTCTGAATTTGTCCGAGGGGAAAAGAGTACGTCTGGTGAATCGTAGCAATATTCAATCCATACTGGCTACTCTTGTTTATTGCAATAAGGAGGTCAACCAATAAATGCATAGCCTATGTGAGTAAATATTATAGTGATAATTTAAATGAAACACAGACGTTTATGGAAAATATTATTGGTATCAAAAAATAAAAATAGTAAAAAATGTCTATAAGTCAATAAAGAATATTAAACATGGTACACATGTCTCTCAGTTGGTTTGTTTTATTATGTTTTATTACAACTATTTATTTATTATTAATTACATACACTTTACTTACTCATACTACTAGATTAGATAACTTCTACATGTTTTTTAAGAAAGAGGAGAAAACCAAAGTACCCACAGGGAACCCATGTGGACACAGAGAGAACAAGCCAAACTGCTCACAGACTGTGACTGGAGACAAGGACCGAACCCAGGTCCTGTGCTGCTCTGAGGCCCATGTTGTTATACAAGTAAATCAGCCAAAGAAGAATAAGGATTTAAATTCACTATTTTCTTACACAAGAGTCAAGTCAAGAGGGGCTTTATTGTCATTTCAGCTATATACAAGTACATATTGAAATGAAACGTTCCTCCAGGACCAGAGTGCAACATAGAACAAAAAGTGCAAGACAATACAGCACACAGTGCAGATAGACAACAGTACAATAAATACAAAAAGACATTTCTAAAAACTTGTGCAAATTGCAATCTTGTGCAAAGATGCAAGTAATACAGTCCAAACATTTTTCGTATGTTTTGTAGGTTTTCTTATGTAATAATAATATTAATATGAAATCAGATCTAATATAAGACACCAAGTTACAATTATTAATAACCCAGTTGGCAGGTTTTTTTTTTATTTTAGGATTGATTTTAGGATTTTATTTTCTCAAATGAGGAAAAAAACATCATATAGCACTAAATTATTACTGACCTGCCTGTCTGCTTCTGCATCTCTGATTTAGGGTTATTTGTATAAAAGTGTTTGTACACTAGATGGCGCTCAAATCACTGTACTCAGCCATCGTTCTCTTAACCTTTACTAGCTCTACTGAGCTGTACCGCATTAAGTGCACCAGAGGGCGCTGTTACTCCTGCTACTGAATAGAAAAATCGCCTGTTACCAGCTATATTAACAAGATATACAGAACATAACCAGAATGAATGTTTCACATCATATAAAATATATACAACACATCTTCTGAACCCGATACATGACTTCATGAAGATCAGGAGCAGCACATTGGCACAGCTGACAGAGTGGGTGCCTCACAGAGAGGGTGTTTTGGGTAAAGTGACAAAAGTTAAGTGAAAGTGATTTGTGTTTACTTTCATTTTTTTATATTTAATTTTTTTTCAACAACATTTTTAATTCCTCTAAAAAAATAAATATTTTTATTATATCTATTATATTTAAACATTTGTGTGAAACAACTGATGTTTAAAATAATAATAATAGTTATGTTATGATGTAATAATAGTTATTAGTTATGACTTGTAGATGAAGTTTCTCTGAGCTGCAGAGGGTACACCAATACTTTTTTGACCCTTGTTTATACTAATCACTGTGCTCAGAATCCAGGTGAAGGTTTCAGTGCTTTTCAGTGTGCAAGATGAATGTTGCTGAATAAGTGTAGATAAATAAGTGATGTTTCCAGGCAGTGCGCTTCATTTCTAAGGTAAACCCAGATCTGCAATAGTGCAGTGACATCTGACACACAATGATGTAAGTTCAGCGCCAGTAAGTCAGTGTGCTAAAGTTCAAAACAAAGAGAGTACAAAAATACGTACATGAAAAAAAAACATACAGACAGACAGACAGACAGAGACATACATACATATAGACATACAGACAGACAGACAGACAGACAGACAGACAGAAATACATACATACATACATACATACATACATTCAGACAGACAGAAATACATACATACATACATACCGACAGACAGAAATACATACATACATACAGACAGACAGAAATACATACATACATACATACAGACAGACAGACAGAAATACATACATACATACATACATACAGACAGAAAGACAAACTACGTAACATACATACTTACATACAGAAATACATACATACTTATATACATATGTACATACGTACATACAGACAGACATCAGACAGACACACATACAGACAGACAGGCAGACATCAGACAGACAGACAGACATACACAGATACATACAACCCCTGGCAAAAATTATGGAATCACCACTCTTGGAAGATGTTCTGTCAATTGTTTAATTTTGTAGAAAAAAAAGAAATCACAGACATGCCACAAAACTATCCTTTCTCAAACTGTCAACCCTCTGGCATTAAGAAACAATAAAAAAAGAAACAAATATAATAGTTGTGGTCAGTCACAATTGCTTTTTTTAGATCAAGTAGAGGAAAAAAATATGGAATCACTCAAATCTGAGGAAAAAATTATGGAATCACTCTGTAATTTGCAGTTTAAAAACAAAACATCTGCAGCAGATTAGATTTGCTAATTATTCTTCAGTTTAAAAAGAGTGCTCACACCTCGGAGAGCTGTTGCACAAAGCAGATTGTCATGAATCATGGTTCCAACACAAGATATGTCAGTTGAAACAAATGAGAGGATTATAAAACTCCTTCAAGAAGATAAATCATTGTGGAATGTCGCAAAAGATGTTGGTTGTTCCCAGTAAGCTGTGTTTAAAATCTGGACCAAGTACAAACAAAATGGGAAGGTTGTAAAAGGGAAGCATACTGGTAGACCAAGTAAGACATCAAAGCATCAAGATAGAAAACAAAGCAATATGTCTTGAAAACAGAAAATGCACAACAAAACAAATGAGAAACAAGTGGTTGTACATGCATACATTAGTAAAATCTGCAGATACCACACTGATGCTAAGCTTGTGCAATTATATAAGGCACTTGCAGCACAAAACAAGTAGAAGTGGCACAAGTTCAAGGTTGAATTTCTCCTGCAACAATATTTAATCTAAGATATTCAAGATTTTACAGAGAACAGTCTTCTATCCACAAGTAGGTCAGATTTAAATTGATGCAAGTCCTCTCTGTTTGTACAGTTTGTCCACCAAAAAGCTGCTAATGGTTGAACCAAAGTATTAACGCTGAAACACCCAGTATTTTACCTGTTTCAAACACTTAAAAGCAAAAGAGACAGGACAGGCATGGAGACGGAAGAAAAAAACAAGGTGTTAGAGGTACTACATCTCCTAAAGAGAAACGTGGCTGATACTGAAAGGTTCAGGCTTTGCCCTTACAAAAAGAAAAACTCCATTAGCTGCCAAATACAGGTTTTTTTTCATCAACATTTTAAGGCAAAGCTAATGTACACAACATTGAAAAGACTGGAGCAAGACACTTTTAAAAACTAGCTATGAGTGAAATATAGCATGTTTGGTACAACAGAAGATAACAAATTAAAGAAAAAATGGACAAAGTTTCTGAGTAAGCCGTCAGAACTTTAACACACTGTGGGAGAAATGTTACAAGCCTCTAAAATTATATTAGTTGGATGAAGGACCATTTTTCTATCAGACGTTCCATTAATAGAACCCCCATTCAGGGTTCAACTGAGTTTAAATGTAGTGGCTGGTAGGGTTATTGCATATGATCTACATCATTCTCATATTTATTGAACCATTCAGTGAGAAACTCATGCCCTGTGAATGCGGATATTGTTATTCGGAAGGAGACCACTCTCATCAGGATAATCATATTGTTCAGGTGTTTGGTCAGAAAAACCAAAGATGTCTCCCTGACTGCAGGGGTCATGCATTTAGGCCTGTACCATTCTTTTGGTGTATGCCAAACATGCACTCAACCATTTGCTGTGAACATGGAACACTACTCTTGATCTTTTCTTCTAATGGAACAGTTGAACCTAAGCCGTGCAAGCTTTTTCTCTCACACAGCTTCAGCAGTTGTTGTCTTATCTAGTGATTTTCTCATTTTTTTGCTAACTTTTGTGTACATGGTGATGTGAAGATGAAAGATGAAAGGCTGTAAACAAGATGGTTGTTCTCACTCACATCACAGACTGTTACCCACATGAGAAATCAACATGACACAGTGCCAGTGTAATCAAATCATGATAATTAGTTTAATATGAGATGAAATGATAACGCTGCCATCCATACAAATCACTGCAAGAGAAAAAAAAACAAGTGGTGGAAAATCACTAATTCATCATTTTACCTTTATTTATTTTGTCATTATGACCACCTTCCTAACTGACTGGTCTGTGGCTATGCAGCCCCATACGCAACAAACTGTGATGCTCTGTGTATTCTGACACCTTTCTATCAGAACCAGCATTAACTTTTTCAGCAATTTGAGCTGCAGTAGCTTGTCTATTGGATCGGACCACACGGGCCAGCCTTTGCTCCCCACGTGCATCAATGAGCCTTGGCCGTCCTTGAACCTGTCGCTGGTTTACCACTGTTCCCTCCTTGGACCACTTTTGATAGATACTGACCACTGCAGACCGGGAACACCCCACAATAAGTCACCCCTACCCCCCTACCCCCCTACCCCCCTACCCACAAAACAAAATCATATACATGGTAAACTGTATACCCTAAATGTAAGATAACTAATAAAATGTTAATGAGTGAACATGTAAGTATGAATGGGATTGTTGTCAGACTTACTTTTTTTCTATTTTATTTATGCGTTGTCTTCCATTTTCTCCCAATTTAGCTTAGTCAATTTTTCTTCTGCTGCTGGAGGATCCCTGATTGCAGTCGAGGTGGGTATATTGCTGCTCACGCCTCCTCCAACCCAAGGGCAGGCCTTTGCAGAACCCTTTTTCTTTCTATGCATTCTGCACAGGCGCCTCTCTATCTGCTAATTAGGGTCCTTACACAGCGTTTGAAGACCCCACCCACGTAGTTTGGTCATCTCGCCCTAGCAGAAACACGTCTGCTGCAGGCACTGCCAATTATGCCCGCTAGATGGCGCCCAGCCGACCGGTGGTAACTCCGAGTTTCGAACCGAGGAGTTCAGAATCTCTGCGCTTTGTCATCTAACATCAGTACTTGACCTCAATGTTTCTTTAACTAAATTGGCACAAATCCCCACAGACACAGAGGGGACAACTCTTGGGATGTCCAAAAAAACCATAATCAAGTAATATAGAGTACTTCCCAAAAACATAACATAGGTGGCTTGGCTACTCTAGATTGATTAGTGGCTCACTTCTAGGTATTTGAGCCATTTGCTCTCACTGTTGGGTTACAGCTAGATTTAACTTGTCTGGTCTCATCTTAAGCTTTAGTTGGTTCAGCTTACATTAACTGATACTTATTTTTGCAAATATGTTCACAGTTGGGCTGTCCAAAGAAAATGGGTCACTTATTCATTGTACATTTTCTTTATAGTGTCTGTCCTCTTGTCTCATAAGAGTATAGAGTGAAGAAATAGCCTATCCAGGTTGCTCTGAGAAAATAATACAAGCTCTCAGGTGAGATCTTGTTACTCAGATAATTAGTCCGAGCTCTTCACATGCTCTTTCACACCAGAAGCTTCACTCCGTGACCCTATTTCGATTTCTTGCTTCCAGATGAGTCAGCCTATAATAGACTGATAGAGAATCAAATATCAGTGACAAGAACAGCTCTGTCTCAACCACGGAGACAAGGACGAACGTTTTGGCTTTATGAATACATGAATAGATTGGGATAGTCTGGATGTTTGAATGGATAGCTGGATAAATGAGACTTAAATGAACATTCATATGTCAAAAGCAAATTCAATTGAACTCTTCACAGCACAGTGTCTGATGAGTCTTTCTAATCATTTATCTTCCACCAAGACATCTTTAATCTTTAATTAACCAATTTATAATCGGAACAGTCAGGCTTCTCCCAGTATCTGTTGTAAAAACTTTATATGAGACCTAGCACCTCACAGAGACAGAGATGGAAACAATTTTTTGTAAATGTCCTGTTTAAAGTTCAACAAACACAACAAATATAATCAACAGAATTTAATAGCAGGGTTGTAACAGCAGCAGACCAACTACAACTACATCTGCAGATTTCTTCCCAAGTGTTCCCAAGCCACCTGGATCTGCATTGTAGGCTGAAACAGTTCCAGCAGATCATGACCAAAAGGTCTCCTTGTGAGTGTCACCCTTGTTGAGTAGAAGTAACAATATCAATGCCTGCCACCTAATTGGCATTGCATCCCACGACGGTCCTATTCAGGTCAATCCTGTACAAAGCTTATTAGCTCCTCTTAGTTGTACAAATATTGATTTTTATCTTGCTGCTTATCCTGATGTTGCAGAGGGTCTTGCACTATCCAGAAGTACTAGGCCAAATAAAGGAAGACAACCTGGACATGCAGGATACAGATCATACACTAACTTACCCATATATAAGGACAATATATGCCACACATGTAGAGCATACTATGTAAGCATGTTTTTATTTGTTTTAAAATGGGGTTAAACATTTAATATTGCGTGTAGTTAAGTGCTGTTAGTAATAGATCCAGGAAATGTTTTAACGACTTTATTAAATGCATTAGGACATACGTTTTATCTACAGTTATCCTTCCTTAAGCTCTGAATTTTGTGACCCCACCCCAATGTTTTTTTTATTATTATTATTAAAGAGCATTAGATTTCCCAGTACAAACTTTTAACTCATTTAATAATAAAAAAAAACATTAGATTTATTGCTATTGCATATAATTGGGATTAAGTCCAGTGTTCATACCAAAAAGGAAAAGATCACATAATATACACTGATCAGCCATAACATTAAAACCACCTCCTTGTTTCTACACTCTCTGTCCATTTTATCAGCTTCACTTACCATATAGAAGCACTTTGTAGTTCTACAATTACTGACTGTAGTCCATCTGTTTCTCTACATGCTTTTTTAGCCTGCTTTCACCCTGTTCTTCAATAGTCAGGACCCCCACAGGGCAGGTATTATTTAGGTGGTGGATGATTCTCAGCACTGCAGTAACACTGACATGGTGGTGGTGTGTTAGTGTGTGTTGTGCTGGTATGAGTGGATCAGACACAGCAGCGCTGCTGGAGTTTTTAAATACTGTGTCCACTCACTGTCCACTCTATCAGACACTCCTACCTAGTTGGTCCACCTTGTAGATGTAAAGTCAGAGACGATCGCTCATCTATTGCTGCTGTTTGAGTTGGTCAGCTTCTAGACCTTCATCAGTGGACACATAATGATGCCCATGGGGTGCTGTTGGCTGGATATTTTTGGTTGGTGGACTATTCTCAGTCCAGCAGTGAAAGTGAGGTGTTTATAAACTCCAGCAGTGCTGCTGTGTCTGATCCACTCATACCAGCACAACACACACTAACACACCACAACCATGTCAGTGTCACTGCAGTGCTGAGAATCATCCACCACCCAAAATTATACCTACAGTACTCTGTAGTGGTCCTGGCCTGACCATTGAAGAACAGCATGAAAGGGGGCTAACAAAGCATGCAGAGAAGCAGATGGACTTCAGTCAGGCTGATCAGTATATACAGTGTATCACAAAAGTGAGTACACCCCTCACATTTCTGCAGATATTTAAGTATATCTTTTCATGGGACAACACTGACAAAATGACACTTTGACACAATGAAAAGTAGTCTGTGTGCAGCTTATATAACAGTGTAAATTTATTCTTTCCTCAAAATAACTCAATATACAGCCATTAATGTCTAAACCACCGGCAACAAAAGTGAGTACACCCCTTAGTGAAAGTTCCTGAAGTGTCAATGTTTTGTGTGGCCACCATTATTTCCCAGAACTGCCTTAACTCTCCTGGGCATGGAGTTTACCAGAGCTTCACAGGTTGCCACTGGAATGCTTTTCCACTCCTCCATGACGACATCATGGAGCTGGCGGATATTCGAGACTTTGCGCTCCTCCACCTTCCGCTTGAGGATGCCCCAAAGAGGTTCTATTGGGTTTAGGTCTGCAGACATGCTTGGCCAGTCCATCACCTTTACCCTCAGCCTCTTCAATAAAGCAGTGGTCGTCTTAGAGGTGTGTTTGGGGTCATTATCATGCTGGAACACTGCCCTGCGACCCAGTTTCCGGAGGGAGGGGATCATGCTCTGCTTCAGTATTTCACAGTACATATTGGAGTTCATGTGTCCCTCAATGAAATGTAACTCCCCAACACCTGCTGCACTCATGCAGCCCCAGACCATGGCATTCCCACCACCATGCTTGACTGTAGGCATGACACACTTATCTTTGTACTCCTCACCTGATTGCCGCCACACATGCTTGAGACCATCTGAACTAAACAAATTAATCTTGGTCTCATCAGACCATAGGACATGGTTCCAGTAATCCATGTCCTTTGTTGACATGTCTTCAGCAAACTGTTTGCGGGCTTTCTTGTGTAGAGACTTCAGAAGAGGCTTCCTTCTGGGGTGACAGCCATGCAGACCAATTTGATGTAGTGTGCGGCGTATGGTCTGAGCACTGACAGGCTGACCCCCCACCTTTTCAATCTCTGCAGCAATGCTGACAGCACTCCTGCGCCTATCTTTCAAAGACAGCAGTTGGATGTGACGCTGAGCACGTGCATTCAGCTTCTTTGGACGACCAACGTGAGGTCTTTTCTGAGTGGACCCTGCTCTTTTAAAACGCTGGATGATCTTGGCCACTGTGCTGCAGCTCAGTTTCAGGGTGTTGGCAATCTTCTTGTAGCCTTGGTTATCTTCATGTAGCGCAACAATTCGTCTTTTAAGATCCTCGGAGAGTTCTTTGCCATGAGGTGCCATGTTGGAACTTTCAGTGACCAGTATGAGAGAGTGTGAGAGCTGTACTACTAAATTGAACACACCTGCTCCCTATGCACACCTGAGACCTAGTAACACTAACGAGTCACATGACATTTTGGAGGGAAAATGACAAGCAGTGCTCAATTTGGACATTTAGGGGTGTAGTCTCTTAGAGGTGTACTCACTTTTGTTGCCGGTGGTTTAGACATTAATGGCTGTATATTGAGTTATTTTGAGGAAAGAATAAATTTACACTGTTATATAAGCTGCACACAGACTACTTTTCATTGTGTCAAAGTGTCATTTTGTCAGTGTTGTCCCATGAAAAGATATACTTAAATATCTGCAGAAATGTGAGGGGTGTACTCACTTTTGTGATACACTGTATATATATATATATATATATATATATATATATATATATATATATATATATATACTGTATATATATATATATATACTGTATATAGCACTGCATTGTCTCTAGCCAGTGCAGAATTAACTTCAAAAAGTAAAATAAGATTTGTCAAAACCAAACTCTGTAATGAGAGAAAAGTGGAGACAGACTGTTAGGGTCTATATATTACACAGCTGATAATGAGGTGTGAGTGGAGCTCCAAACTAAATCAATAGTCAATAACATTATAAAATGGCACAAAACCTTTAATTAAGCCAGAGTAGGTTTTGAAAACCACACCCCTGGTGTCCCAGTGCTAATCAGTAATCATTGCTGTCAGCCGTGAGGAGGATTTAAAGCCAGGCTGGTACCTCAGCTCTGTGCTGAATCTTGCATGTTGCATGATTAAGCTGGTAAGATAATCGGTCGGTTTGGTGCGATCCAGCTTTAAGTTAGAGAGTAAAAGAGAGATAAATATTATATAGTAGAGAAAAGGAAACGATCAGTGCTGTCTGACAATCACGTTTGCCTGTTAGATTTTTTTTTTGATCATCTGGCTGTTTAGGGCTGTACAGCACAGGTTCAAACCCTGTGCTGGCTGATTTGAGTTTGTCACTTATTATAGTATAATTATTGTTATTTTTTTTCTTATTTGGTTCAGCTTACTACACTTCAGTCCAAATTATTTGGTTGGTAAACCTGTTGATTTGTGGTTTTCATCCCACTGTTTCATTATATTTGTAAAAATCCTAACTGAATGTGCTGTAGGATTAGCTGAAACAAGCTGATTAAAATGCTTTATTTTATGACTCCAGTTTTGGATGGAAGCGATGGTTAATGAGTGCTGTTGCTTCTAATCAGAGCTACCCGGGGCTGCCACACTGCTCTTCCGTTATTTCTTGATTATTATTTATAATGAGGCCAAATAAATCCTGCCACTAAGCATGATGTTTTAATGAAAAAAAATAAAATGTCAAGAATATTACTAATAAGCAACCGTTGTGTTGAGCAGTTTTGTTCTGTTCACTCCCAATACTGTCCACACACTTAAGCATGAAGAAAGGAAAACACAACTTACCACATAACCTATGTAGTGTTTGGCCAAGACAATTGGTCTTGTAATCAACGTTGTCTTCAGTTGTGAGTCTAATGCAGCTCCTAATAAAGTCATTCACCCAAAGTATATACATGATGTATTTAGTAATAGAAATAATACTTGCTAACTTAAGGTCAAAGTCTGTCATTACAAACAGCCTCTATTTATCCTGTACTAATCCACATTTCTACATCTTGAGAATGGGCCCATTTTATATAGAACTGTAAGGTTGTGAGTAACCTTTAATATGTGTAATATTCTGAAAAGTAAGAGCATGTTTTACAGTTTGTGTAAATGTTGGAGTGAATTACATTTGAAGTTGGAATAAACTTTACCTGTCAGCTGATTTCACTGAATTTTATCTTTCCACGTATGCACACTAAGTAAATCAGAACTGGGTTACAGTAATGATCCCTGGCATAGACACTACAGACAGTTGCCAGTTTTTATGTGAATTGTGCTGTTTCTAAGGATTAGATCATAGAGTTTATTCAGAAGTGTATTTGCCAGTAGTTGAGTTTAGATGTAATTAGATTTTTTTAGTACTTAGCAGCCAAGATGCAAGCAAGCACAGCTCTGTCAATCAGGCTCTTCATGACTTTGGATGGTTCTGCTATTCATGCACAAAATGATCATTAAGTTTTATATCCTTCATGATTCTACATTAGAAAGATGAAAACTAACCCAACACCCATGTACTCATCCTGATGTGTCTGTAATAGTGCACATGATACAGTAACTACAATAAACTACTTTCATCATTGATTTCTTTTTGCTGATCTTTACAAATAGTGTACATTTTTATTATTGTTTTGTATAATCTTTGATAAAGGGTGTGAATCATGAAGTAATAAAAATATTTGAAGTATGTTGGTGGAATACTGGTGTGTCAGCACATTTGCTCTATTTCTCCATCTCAGTAGTATGACATGGTCATATCTCTTAGTTGATCTTACCATGAGGTCATGCTATCATCCACCAGACTAATTATCCATCTCTGAGACTAACTGATTATTTAACTCGGTTAGTGAGCAGATGGAAAATGGATTAAGATTATGTTTGCTTGTATACACAAAGGGTAATGAGTTTCTTCAGAACTCACATGAACACCTGCTTGTCTAATACATTAGAGATCCTCTCATGTTAGACTGATACCATTACTGTTCTTCTTTAAAGGTTAATATGCAATAAAAGTACAGCTAAACCGATTCTCGTTCAGATAACCCAGAAACCAGGACTAATGTTGAGCATTTTATTTCAAAACCTTAGGTGTTAATAGTCATTCTCCTATTTCTTTTATCAGACTTCACTGTTGTTGGACGATCAACACGATATTCACCGCAGTCATGTTTCAAAATAATTTGCATTTGAAATTGCATTAAGTAACCCAGTAAACCTTCATCCTTCAGACACAAGTGCATTAGAAAAGTGTGCCACCTGAGCATCATCTGCACTTGTAAGGTTGAGCATTGTATGATGAAGCCTGACTTCAATCTAAAATTTCAATTAATTCAAAAAGTGATTAATGAATAATCAGGACTCTCTGTATATTAGTTAAATTCTTAGTTTTATTTTAATCAATCAAACCATTTTTGGACTAATTTTATGAAGAGGGCGGCATGGTGGCTCAGTGAGTAGCACTGTCGCCTCACAGCAAGAAGGTCCTGGGTTCAATCCCCAGGGGGGGCGGTCCGGGTCCTGTCTGTGTGGAGTTTGCATGTTCTCCCCATGTCCGTGTGGGTTTCCTCCGGGTGCTCCGGTTTTCTCCCACAGTCCAAAAACATGCAAGTGAGGTGAATTGGAGATAGTAAATTGTCCATGACTGTGTTAGGTATAACCTTGTGAACTGATGAACCGTGTGTAATGAGTGACTACCGTTCCTGTCATGAATGTAACCAAAGTGTGTAAAACATGATGTTAAAATCCAAGTAAATAAATAAACAAACAAACATTAAGTGTTTCACAGTAGAAAACCTTTTAACAGAAACGTTAATGTTAATCTATTTTAATAATAATTGCTCTAAATGAGAAAGAAATTGTGTTAATTTCAGTCCATGATTTGAAGGTCTTCAGAACCCTGCCGTTTCAGTCTTAGTGCTTAAACAATTCAGGGAAAACCCTATTTGTAATGACAGTTTTTATTCTGAAGTAATTTAGCAGTGTAGTCATTGTAGCTTTACACCTGCCATCACTGTTGCTATGTGTGGAAAATCTTAACAAGAGAATTATAGTGCAGAGCTTCAGAAGGAGTGTTCACTTCAGCTCTGTCAGGAGTCATTAAAGATGATTTCAAAATGCCATTGAAGTAATAACTACGCCTTTTAGATTGTAATGAATCTGGAGTGGTAGGAGCCACATGAATAATGTGTTTAATAGACTTCAATTTCTTTTGTCTTCTTTCCAAAGAGGAAAGAAAAAGAAATGTCAAGGGGAAATTGACTACATTATTGCTTTTGGTATTACCTTTACATCTCTGGCATTTGCCCTGGAGAGGTGGTGGGCTGCTCTAGTAATACATCACATCATAAAGCCAGGGGTCTGACCACGACACCTGCAGATGTGCATACTCACCACTTAAATACACAAACCCTCTAGGTTTCTATTTTAATATAGAAGAATCAGATCTGATCAGTGTATGTTTGAGCTTTATGAGATTGTTTCTGTCATGGTACAATCTGCGTAAACACCAATATGCATGAACATACCTGAACATGTAGCACCTTCATGTTCTCAAAGCATGAGCCAGTATGTCTTCTCAAGTGGTCTCCAATTGCGATATTATAATGGCTTCACACAAAGCAAGATGGAAGAAAGTAGCATGGGGTAAGGGCGTAATAAGGTAAAGATTGCTCTCTCTGGTGCAATCAGCAAATGCCTAATGCAGTGGAAAAAGAAAAAAAATCATGTCCAATCTCTTTTTCTGCTATTGCTTGGCCTGTCCTGATCCCTGCCATGTTGCAATTTCCCTTAAAAGTTTTTGCATAATTCAGAGGGAAGCCGTGAAAGAGATCGGAGAGAACAATCAGACTTGTATAAAATGGAGAAATGTGAGATGAGTAATAAGTAATAGTAAGTTCTACCGTTACTTTAAAAAATATGCATTCAGAGCATTTAGGTATGCAGCTCACTCTTCAGGAAATATTTAAATAAAACTTGCTTAGAAACTCATTTCGACACCATTTTGCACCATGTGAACCCTTCAGAAATGGAAGAAAAAATAAAATGCAAAGAAACAAATGTTTATTTTTTCATCATCAGGGTGGAGAGGATTATTTAAGCTCTCTGAGAAACATCATTTATAGGATGCCAGCTTATCAAGACAACACATTTATTCACTCAATCATACACCTGCTGTAGATTATTTTAATCAAGAGTCAATCTACCAACCAACATGTTTTAGGTGGTTTCGGGGAGGAGAAACGATAACTCAAACCTAAATGCTGTCAGGAAATTTGTGTTTTGCCTTGTGAATTGTTCTTGTCAGTTGTAACATGAGTGTTAGTGTCCACATCACTGGCTTATCGCTGATGTTTCACCATCTTTGGTTTGTTCTGATGGTTCCATATAACCTTATGAGTCAGTAATAAGGTGTGGCGTGCCCTGTTACATGTACTGTATGTACGTAGATGCCTTGCTGAATGCCAGCATCAGGTTAAATACATAATCATGTAATAGTCCAAAAAGACTGAGGCGTCAGTGTGTTTGAATCCTAAAAGCACTGCCAAACTCAACCCAAAAAATCACTATGTTAAATGTTACTCAACTTACAGAGGTCTTACATTTATATTTAACTGACTACAACTGCACAATGTGGTATAAATTTAAATATAAATTAAGTAAAAACAAGAGGAATTAAAATTATCAGTGTATCAGCAACTGTGCAAATGCAGTCTTAACATTTTCTACAGTTAAAATAAATGTAGTTGGTTGATGTGAGTAACACTGGACATCAATGACTTTAATACAAGCCTTTATAGTAAGTGCTGATATCTTATACCCATCTAAACTTATTGTGAGGCTTGCTCACACACACACACACACATACACGTTTTCATATTTTGTTTAAAAATGCAAAAAAATTAGTATTAACCTTCCACCACTGTTTTAATGATAATGGTCTCACAAAAGCACTCAGATATTTTGAAGTGTAGCAAATGTGAACATTTTCGAACATGCAAGTACTCTCTATGGTTATTTTCTACATTTCCAATGAGACTCTTGGCCACTTAGTGTACATTACAGTGTGTGGATTATTGTTAAGATCTCTCTGCTGCAGGCTCAGAATCATTTTAGCGCAGTAGATAGCCACTAGGATTTGTCTTTTCCTGTGGAAGAGTGAACTAAGCTTTTTCCAATCACTATCACAGTTTATATATTAGTAATGACTACGAATGATCATGTCCATAGCTGAAAGATCGGTTATAGGATGTTATAGGAACTTGATTATTATACTTGTCTCCTTTTGGTTTAGTAAGAACCACCTGTTTTTGGAGAAATTGTGCAATATAATATAAATGGTTATATTCTCAACACTTAAACATGACATCAAGGAACAGTGGTTTGGTGGGGAGCACTGTTGCCTCACAGCAAGAATGTCCTGGGTTCAGTTCCCAGGTGGAGCGGTCTGGGTTCTTTCTATGTGGAGATTGTATGTTCTCCCCATGTCTGCGTGGGTTTCCTCTGGGAGCTCTGGTTTCCTCCCACAGACCAAAGACGTGTAAGTGAGGTGAATTGGAGATACAAAATTGTCTGTGACTGTGTTTGACATTAAAGACTTGAACTGATGAATCTTGTGTAACCAGTAATTACTGGTCCTGTCATTAATGTAACCAAAGTGTGTAAAAGATGATGGTAAAATCCTAATATATAAATAAGGGTAAGGAATTAGGGATTGCTAATGTCAATGAGGTTTGATAGCTTTTGTGCTGTAACTGCTTAATCCCAAAATAGAGAATGAAAAGGCCACTCCAGAATATTCCAGAATATATTCTTTAACTGTGTGCTTTGGATCAAAGTCCAGTTATCACCAAGATTCTCCAGGTTTTAATCTTTAAGATTCTAGAGTCTAGTGTGGCCCTGCAAGAAAAGGTGCCACGTATTACCATTCAGCTGTTCTATGATGTGATCGTTTGAATCGATCTGTGAGCCATGACATAAAAATGATCATGTTCATCATGTCATCAATGTTCAGTCACCTGCAGCAAAAAGATATGAAATCAGATCATTACGTGTCCAGGAAATGGTTCTCAGATCAGTGTAGGCCTGACAAATTAAGAGAAGACAGATTAAGGTTGAGTACCTATTTAAAAAAACAAGAAGCAAATGAGTAAAAGCCTATTCTTTAAGATCACTGCTATATTTTCCCATTTGCTATGAAAGGCCATGAATAGAATGTGTTCACTGAGTAGCTTGATCAGCCTCCTGAAGAGCAGCATCAGGTTTTTTGAAGAGCCGAATCAAAACTTAAGTGGTGTTTTTTAAGTGTCCACAGATTGAATCATGTTATGTAAAAGACTCAAAGCAGTGAGTGGAATACAGAATAGATTATAAAGGTTCAAAAATATATAGACAGACATTCAGACCAGTGGATTTAGCTGTTTTACACTACATGCAAGGTTTGGTGTGGCAAAGAGAAGTGGGTGGCAACATTGTTTTAAATATTATTTTACTTAATTTTACTAAAGTTATTTTCTTGAACATTACTTGCACATTACTTTATTCATTAGCTATCCACCTAAGTCAGTGGTCAGATTTATACATATTATCCACGTATACGTATATACCACGTTTTTTACTTTTTTTTTTCTTTTTCACCAATTTCCCCCCCAATTTTCTCCCCTAATCTTGTTGTATCCAATTACCCTAATTGCATTACACTTCACCTCTACTGATACAACCCTCCCATGCTAACTGAGGAGCCTCGCAACTGACACACGCCCCCTCCGACATGTGTGCAGTACCGACTGCATCTTTTCACCTGCACGAGGCAAGTTTATATGCAGATTAGCCTTGTGCACATACAGCCACACCCTAATCAGCATTATTCCTCAACTCTGTGAACAACAGCAAATCGTTGTTCATGCTGCTGCCTAGCCCAGCTGGATGGCGATACGATGTATTCGAAATCCCAGCTCTGGTGTGCTAGCGTATTTTACTGCGCCACCTGAGTGGCCTTTTTTACTTTTTATATTTTTATTGAATCTTTTATTTTTCTTCCATCCTAATCTGTAATTACTTTACATTTAGTATGGCTCTGTGGAAGAAAGATGTAAATAAAGGATTCCACTTCTCTGTGTACATCATAAAGAAGTCGAACATTAAGAATAGAATATAATAAATTGCTTTTATATGTCATACATACATATACACGTGTACAGTACAATAAAATTCTTTCTTGCACATCCCAGCTTGTTTGGATGCGCAAGGTCAGCCATTGTACGCCCCTGGAACAGACAGGGTTAAGGACCTTGCTCAAGGGCCCAACAGTGGCTGAATGTCAGAGCTGGGATTTAAACTCTCAACCTTTCAATTAATAGTCCGAAGCTCTACCCCATAGGCTACCACTGTCCCTATTATTATTATTATTATTATTATTATTATTATTATTATTATTATTATTATTATTAGGAATTGTGTTCTAATTCCTAGAAGAAGTTGAAAAATATATTACAATAACTTTAGAGTAAAACATAAAATACCACTAATTTTAAAAATATAATTTAAGGGTTTGTGTCAGTATATTCCAGTCTGTCAGTGCTGTTCAGTTTTCTATGACTCAAAAGACGAAACTGTCTGTGGCAAAACTGTCTGGCTTATGACTGTCTGGCTATATTTTCTTCCTTGTCCTCTTTTACCCCCACATGTTTAAATTCCTCTGTGCGTGTACATTGTAATGCTGTATCGATCCTCTGACTGATATGTTCATACATTTCCTTGGGAGCCCAGCGGAGTCTGTGAGGTCCCTCAGCTCGTCACACCCAATTAATCCAATTAACACTGAGTGCCTGAAGTTTCACGTATGGTGAGGAGGAATGAGCTTCTTCTCATCTGCTTTATTTTCGTCCGTGTCGAGTCGCCAGTGGGCACCAAGTGGACTTGGTGAACACCGCTCCCCCACCCCCAACATGGCTCCCTGTAATGTCGTGTTACAAACTGTCACACCTCGGGCTGAACTCCTCATCAATCACCTGCTGTCCTGATGAAGCCTGTTCACACGCTCACACAGGCAGCTCCGGCTTTTAATAACCCTGATGTTCTGATTTTTAGAAAGTGAAATGATGCTATTGCTGCTCTTATACACAGCAGGTCTGCATGGCAGATTAAAGAAGCTTTTCAGTGATTTCTGCAACTGAAAACATTAATACTTGTCTGAGGAAAAAAGGTTTATTGTGAGTTTCCTGGAAATGTAATCTGCTCTCTGGATTATTAACAACGTGGTGTAGAAAGTTGTGTAATGCTGTTTAACTTTTGATCATAATTCCTTGATTATAATTATAATTAAACAAATATGGTGATTTTTTTTAATTATAGGTCTTTTTGTAAATATTTTTACAGTTTGTCCTATAATAATCTAAAATGTTATTTCCTTTAAGGTTTGTTCTATGGGGTCAGTGCTGGTCAGGGCAGTATAGTTTCCTTTTAAACGATTTTTTTATAATCAAGGACGTTCTCACTTAGCGAAACTGTCTCATCTATGACCTTTTCTTCTCTCTCCCACATGCTAAACTATTTTCTGTGCATGTACAGCGTGATGAATGGTGCTGTATTGATATGAAAACTTAAGCAATTTCCTCACAAGTTTAAATTAAATAGTAGGACCTTACGTTGCTTAGAAATGACCTATTTATTTATTTATTAGGAGTTTAACGCCATGTTTTACACACTTTGGTTACATTCATGACAGAAACGGTAATTACTCATAACACATGATTCATCATTTCAGGTTTTAATGTAAAACAGAGTCATGGACAATTTAGTATCTCCAATTCACCTCACTTGAATGTCTTTGGACTGTGAGAGAAAACCCATGCACACACAGGGAGAACATACAAATTCCACACAGAAAGGACTTGGGAATCAAACCCTGGACCTTCTTGCTGTGAGGCGACAGTGCTACCCACTGAGCCACCGTGCCACCCTAGAAATGTCCTAAAGTCACATTTAAACAGCTGTGATTTACTTTCTGTCTTCTGTACCGAGCTTCCCAGACTTTCTCACTGGAATGCATGTGTAATAAGTCCATGGGTCCAAATTAGCCCTTTAAATGGACACAGATCTAAATTACTGTATGTACATTTCAACCCATCAGATATTATTCTCAGAAGACCTATAATGTACGTATATGTATATGTAAAGATTTCAAATTTGTGAAGGTTTCTTTTAAATCTGGGACAATAAGTTTTAGTAATTTAGTCACAGAAAAAAATTAAATCTAGTGACTGTTATGACATTCATGTCTCTTACAAGGAAATGTAATTGTTTGACTCTATGTTTTTTGGACAGATTGCTTCACTTGTTTAAAGAAAACACAATCATAAAGAAAATGTCAGATTATGTTTAAGTCATGTGACATATTGAAGCTGTAAATATAAATAAGGATGGTTCTAACCCCTTTCCACAGTACCAGTACCCTGGACAGGACAGCAGTCTATTGCATGCAGGACATACTTATTCATTTTGTCACTCACATCTAGTCTGTGTGGTTTTATAAAGTGGGTACAGAATGTGGACCCCGAAAACATGCCAAACTATATTAATTTATTTTTATTGATATTATATTCCAAATGTTTTACATAATCTGTGCTTTGACTCTTCACAACTGCATGTTTACTCTCTGCCCCTTTTGTTTGATGAATAGATAAAGAAACTCATCCTAACTACCAATGATGACATCTTCACCTCTTGCAAGGTTCATTTTGGACCACGCTTAGGTGCACTTATGAGGTCTTCAGATACGTGCTGAGACGCATCACACAGGCAAAACCTTTTCTCCTCAAAGGTGCAAATTGCATGCAAAAAATTTCTGAGATTTGACAGGGCTGCACATAATAAAGACCAGCAAATCCACACAGCACACAGCTGGGTACAGAGTCTTTATTCTGGTCAAACTTAATTTCCATTTAGACTGTTGTAAAGGATTTGGCATGAGGCTGGATAGGAGTCAGTATTTTTTATGTGAACGTGATGTTTCAAGAGACTGAAGTAATTAAAACTGGATGTGTTTCAAACCACACTTTACTGTAGGTTTGCCACAAGAAATTGAGAAATTGAGACACTGATTTGGTTTGATTCTTGACTAAACTTATTTGTCATTAAACATAGACAGGACAATAAAGCCTGTGGGTGTAGCTGCATTAATTTTAGCTCTGTTAATTACCAGGTTATGTAAGGATTTCTTAAGATTTACGTTATTAGAGACCACAGCAAGCGTACATATACTGTTTCTTTATACTTACTGTAACTCACATCACTAACTTTGATGTGACCTACTACATTCCAGATCTTGTTCTGTTGCTTTAAAATTGACAATATTCTTTAGCTCAGTCTTCGGTTTAATCAGCTTTCTGTAGAAATCTTATACTCTTTAATCTTTGTGCTTTTTCTCTCCCATCATGAACTTGAGAAGAGTAGAAAGAAAGCAGACAGACTGCTGCGTCATCCTGTCCTTCAGCCATTGTGTCTTGTATTACATTAATACATACAGGTCTATGAACTGTTTGCTCTTCCAGTCAAATACATCGTAATGTACCAACGACGAGGGTTTCTGAGGTCTCTCGCTGTAGCTGGCAATGAAGTGGAACACAGCCCTGTGCCTTTATACCTCTGCTTATGTGTACACATAGTCAGCATGCAGTCATGCAGGTCTTTACACTTGCTTTCATTTACTGACTTCTCTTGAAGGTTGCTTTGCAAAATAGGACAAACTTTTATGAGCAAAGGCTTTTATGAGCAGGATAAGCATGCTTACAAGGTTACACATTTTCATTAATAACACAAATGATCTACTGCACAATATTGTGTACCTAATGTTTAATTATACAATATTGTTCTTTAACGACGGAGCTGTAAATGCACAGTCATGTCCTTCTATCAATCACATTCCTGGAGGTTCCAGATCATCTACTGAGGGAGAAAATGCATAAAAAAAGAAAAAAAAATAGTGATAATAATATATTTAAAAAAAAGACCCTCTAAAAGACAGTGAACATATTTATTTATCAAGCAGCATAAATTCCATAGTGTGTGTGCAGGACACAGGCTGGTGAGTAAATTGCTATCATGCCACTATGACAGCAACCATTACATTTTGGCTAAGATGCAAAAGCAGTAGAGGAATAAGAAAATCCAGTGCTGACTGGTGGAAAAAAAGCAGCCAGTGTGTTGGAGAAGGTATGTCCTTGCAGAACAGATTTGTGATATTTTTTTATGAACAGTACCTTTCTTTTCATCCCCAATCTGAAGAGACAGACACAGTCCACATAATGCTGCCAGTTCTCCATTCCCCAAATCCCAGTACCATCAAACTATACTTGCAAGTGTTGTACAAAATAAACAAAATTAGAACATAAGAGCTCAGCGACAGTTTGACTTTGGTATATTTGACAGTTTGTCAAATATATATGAAGATTTTCATCTGTCCAGGGTGTTTTGAGCAATGAGGTAAATCATTAAACTACTAATCAAGTCGTCCTGACATGTTTACCCTGGTGGTTTCTCACCAATTCACACCTCCGGACCCCAATCATCTTATCAGTCTCATGATGTCACAGGTCTAATTGCATTACTCCCTGTTTGAATAGGAAGGATTTTACCACAGTTCACAACAGCTGATGAAGTCCCTTGATGAATCAGCTTCATCACTCAATAACATGTTCGATCACTAAATCGTACTACACTGAGGTATACCATAATAAACCAGTCTGTTATTCATTTTCATCCATCTATAATAACAGCTTTATCCTGACCAGCGTTGAGGTGGGTTTGGAGACTACACATTTATTCACTTACATCTTAAAAAACAAGACCAAGTAATTAATGATAATCAATATTTTCCACGTAACTCCAGAGTTTTTTTATTAACATTAAATTCCTCATAAATATCACTGAGCCTTTTTTATTTTTCCTGTAGCCAACTTGCCTAACTACCATGGGTAACATCACTAGGTGTATAAAACGATTAAATAATAGAACAACCAAGTCATTACATACAACAATAAAGCTATACAATACACTGAAATAACACTAAATATAAATAACACCATGTAGAAAACTGATTAAACACACACACACACATAGGCGAGATCATCAGATGTCTGGATGCACAGCAGGCGCTAGCCAAAAGTAAACAGACGTTATGTACAACGTTACATACAACATGCATCATACTGCAATAGGTCTATTATTTCTGTTTTGCATGTTCTCTTTGTGGCAGGATACCCTAATGGAATGGGATGCAATGTTTTGGCACCCTCTCTGAGCTACAACTAAAATAGAATTTACATTATTAACAAACTCTTTCATTCAAACCTTTCATTGTTACAGCTGTGACTGAATACAGTGCAAGCAATTAAAGGTTAAGGGCCTTGCTCAGGGGCCCAACAGTGGCAATTTGGTGGTGGAGCTTGAAACAGTGACCTTCCCATCAACAGTCAAGTACCTGTGCTGATGAACTACCACTGCCACAGTGTTTTTATACACACACAACCAATGTAGATACACTATTTGTCCAAAAGTATGTGGACCAATGACCATAAGCTTTTTGGACATCCTATTTCAAAATGGTCAATTTTTGATTGACAAGATTTGTAGGATCAGACACTGATGTTTGGTAAGAAGAACTGGTTTGTAGTCATTGTTTCAGTTTATCTCAAAGGTGTTTAATGTGTGTTGAGGTCTCTGTGCAGGCCACTAAAGTTCCTTCTCACAACTCATCACACCATGTCTTCATGGACCTTGCTTTGGGGTGCAGTCATGGTGGAACCTTCATGAAAAAAGCATGTTATTGATTTTATACATTGATTTTATTTTTAGCAGTGGGTATGTCTAAAACAACTGAGCTTAACAATTAGGTGGGGTGTCCACATACTTCTGGCCGTTTAGATATTAAGTCAAATCACTGGAGACCTGCTCTTGTACTTGGACGTCGCCACTTGTAACCTGAAATGAGAGAAAACGTAGCAAGACTGCATCACTGCTCCGACTTGTTATCAATCATGTCTATGAATTCTTTCATACAGAGCCAGTTAGAGTCCCTCACCGCACCCTGCTGTTATTGAGTCCGGCATTATGACCATCAATCTGAGCTATCAGCCACCATGTCATCAAGTGTCATATCTCATTCACTTTTCTTCATTCTTACTGAGAGCGAACTGTCTTCTCAACAAATAATGTTAGCAAGATCTAAAAAAGCTCTTAGCTATTTAATCCCCACAGCAGCAAAGTCTACCAGTCAAATCTTCAGACTGACCACATTCTTTTATTGTATACTGAGTCATTTGGTACCAGGGGTGAGACTCTTGCCCTCACAAATGTTGTGATGTTTTACATAGTTAACTCATATTTAACAGACTCGCCAACGGGTGCAAAATGAATCATTTTGTTTATATAACAGAAACTTAGTCACAAGTAATATTCTGCTAAGTGTACACATATATAAAAAAGAATTTAAGAATTAAAGTGAGCAAAGAGCAATGGACAGTACACAGTGAGGTAAGAAGTGATGTGCAAAAAATCATGTGTGCAAACTGTAATATGCAAAAACTTTAAGGTACTTGAGTGGGAATGTTACTGACTCCAGCCATGTCTATAAAAATACTGTTTATGGTGCTATAGAGATACGGCCTCTGTCTATAAATCACAGAATGTAGCCACAAATCAGTTAAGTTGCATAAGTAATCAAGAGACAATGGGTGTGTTCGAAAACCTAGTGAGCTCTCTACGTAGACAGCATTTTACATCATTGCGAGAAATAGGCTGTTCGAATTCCTAGATGCCTTAAAATGCCTTAAATCTGAATGCTATTTTGACAGAATAACGAGGGAGCATTCGATACTGCCTTAACGGTGAGGGCAATCCCAGCATTCAGTGTGGCACAACTTTTCTCTCCGAAAAATAAAAAATATGGCGGACGGTGCGGAGAAACGTAAATAAATTATTATTGATGTTTAATTTGTATAAACTTGTACGAGTGTCGTTTATTTGCAAATTCGGCCTTATCAGTGAATTTAACTGTTTTCACTACACGGAGGGAGATGTTAGTTGACATGCTAGCACGTTGTGCCACCCCATCCCATTGGTTTGAATGGCATGAGGCTAACTGCGTTAGCTTAGTAGGTGAAAACTGATTGAATTGTGCATTTAAATAGTGCGTTTGAATAACCTGCCTTAAGTCAATGACATAAGAATCCTCTCTACTTATGTAGGCAGTAATACAGCAAGGCAGCTCACTAGGTTTTCGAACACACCCATAGTTTAATCATTAACAAGTTTGTAATGATTAGCATCAGGTATCTTAGTTGTCAGATGGCAGTTTGCTGCATTTAAAAATCCGAATTATTAAGAAAAGGAAGAAAGTGTCCTGAAATGTTTAGGGCTGAGCAGAAAGCTGGACAAGAACTTAAACCCTAACAATAACTGTGTCAGGCACATGTGGCACGGCAAAATCAAAGTTAAGAATTAAAGACTATACGTATTAAAATTGTATGTTAGAGTATCAGAAAGATACAGTACGTAGTTTTGTTGTTTTAATTTTACAGAGGTTAACCGTTAACCAAATACAGAATTACAAAAAAAACTTGTAATCTCACGGTTGGACTACTGCAACAACCTGCTGGCAGGTGCTCCTATGTCCTCTATTAAACCCTTGCAGCTCATTCAAAATGCAGCTGCTCGCCTGGTTTTTAACCAACCTAAACACTGCCACATCACCCCACTGCTGCGTTCTCTTCACTGGCTTCCTGTAGCTGCACACATTCAGTTTAAAACACTGATGCTCGCCTACAAAGCCAAAAATGGACCAGCCCCAAGCTACCTCAGAGGTCTAATCAAACCCCACTCTGTATCACGCAACCTCCGAGCCACTAGTCTCGCTCGACTTGATCCTCCACCCATGACTCGAGCAAGACGAGCATCAAGGATCTTCTCTGTACTGGCACCCAAGTGGTGGACGAACTTCCCTCATCTGTCCGAACATCAGTTGCCGAGTCTCTTGCTGTCTTTAAAAAATGATTAAAAACCTTCATCACCTTTTTACTAAGCACTTAAGCTGACTTGTACTTACTTGCTAACGTTCTAATTCATTTCTTGAAAATAAAAACACTAACTTTGGTTCTAACTGAATTTTAGCAGATTTGTGTTCTTGGACTGTTGTTTACTTAAACTAGAGTGAGGTAATGTTTACTATGGAAGCACTTCTGTAAGACGCTCTGGATAAGAGCATCTGCTAAATGCTGAAAATGTAAATATTAATTTTAAAAAACACATCAAAAATTTCTAAATATGGGAAATGAAATAACAGGTACTCTGGGAAGTGATGTAACAGATGTTAGTCCTGATTTCAATCTGTCTCTTCACTAAGTGATTATTGTATTATTCTATGTTTCCACCCTGCACATGCTTGCTTAATAATGAACAATGTACTGGGAGACCTCCTACACTTGAGCATGCTCTAAATAAACAGCCCATGGCTTTCTCCCATGAGTCCTCATTGATAGCCACAGGATGTGGTTCTTTGATTAAGAGGAAGTGAAAGTCATTAATTATAGACAGGTGCAATTAATTATTTTCTGCCCCCGCTTCTGTTAGATCTCCCTGTTGCCCCAACTCAATCCTCCTCCTGACCTACTGTGTTCCATGTGGTGCAGGAAGAGACAAATATGGGTGTGGACTCATTACCCAAACACCAGAATCGTAATGCATTACCCTTAGAGGGAAGACACTTATTAAACCCTCATCTGCCCTTTCTTGTTCAACATGCTACCCTTGGCCCACCTGGTCTCTAGGCAGTACAGATATCTAATGGCAATTGTTGACTTTATTCTTGGCAAACTAGTTTTAGACACTTAATATATTGTTACTTATGGCTAAAGTAAAATTAAAGTATAGAATAGAATACAAATGCTGGTTTATAACAAAGGCCCACACCCACAATGTGGATAATATTAAAGCTAAGTGTTAGCAAATCAGTGCCCATGTTTTTGTTTATACACCAATCAGCCATAACATTAAAACCACCTCCTTGTTACTACACTCACTGTCCATTTTATCAGCTCCACTTACCATATAGAAGCACTTTGTAGTTCTACAATTACTGACTGTAGTCCATCTGTTTCTCTGCATGCTTTGTTAGCCCCCTTTCACCCTGTTTTTCAATGGTCAGGACTTTCCCAGGACCACCACAGAGTAGGTATTATTGAGGTGGTGGATCATTCTCAGCACTGCAGTGACACTGGCATGGTGGTGGTGTGTTAGTGTGTGTTGTGCAGGTATGAGTGGATCAGACACAGCAGCGCTGATGGAGCTTTTAAACACCTCACTGTCACTGCTGGACTGAGAATAGTCCACCAACCAAAAATATCCAGCCAACAGCGCCCCGTGGGCAGCGTCCTGTGACCACTGATGAAGGTCTAGAAGACGACCAACTCAAACAGCAGCAATAGATGAGCGATCGTCTCTGACTTTACATCTACAAGGTGAACCAACTAGGTAGGAGTGGACAGTGAGTGGACATGGTATTTAAAAACTGTCTGATCCACTCATACCAGCACAACACACACTAACACACCACCACCATGTCAGCGTCACTGAAGTGTTGAGAATGATCTACCACCTAATAATACCTGCTCTGTAGTGGTCCTGACCATTGAAGAACAGGGTGAAAGCAGGCTAAAAAGGTATGTAGAGAAACAGATGGACTACAGTCAGTAATTGTAGAACTGCAAAGTGCTTCTATATGGTAAGTGGAGCTGATAAAATGGACAGTGAGTGTAGAAACATGGAGGTGGTCATAATGTTATGGCTGATCGGTGCATTTTTTGTGTGTGTGTGTGTGTGTGTGTGTGTGTGTGTGTGTGTGTGTGTGTGTGTGTGTGTGTGTGTCGATGGATGGATGGATGGATGGATTATAGATGGATGGATGGATGGATGGATAGATTATAGATGGATGGATGGATGGATGGATGGGATGGATGGATGGATGGAATGGATGGATGGATGGATGGATGGATGGATGGATGGATGGATGGATGGATGGATGGATGGATGGATGGATGGATGGATGGATGGATAGATAGATAGATAGATAGATAGATAGATAGATAGATAGATAGATAGATAGATAGATAGATAGATAGATAGATAGATATTTTTATAAGAGTATAAAATGATTGTAGAGGTTTTTGATATAGCTCTATCATGGCCACTTATCTGCAAGAGTTTCAACCATAAAAATACTTCAACAAGAGACCTTTGAACATGCAGTGGTAGAACACGAGTCATTTTCACCACAGGAAGTATGCCTGTAGGTTTCCAAGCTATTACACTGGCTTCTGCTCAAGTGTGAATTCACTTCAGTAGAACTGCACTTGTTGCACTGAGCTAATCTCCACTAAACAGCCGAATTGGAGCAGTTCAGACTTTTTTTAAGTGATGTAATATGTTTCTGTAGATGATGTCTGCAGTCATGCTCTTTAAATGCCGAGTGTTCGTTGTGGATGACCACCCATGTTTCCATCAGTCATCTGTGCACGTTGCCAGTCACCCAGTCTCCCTTACAGAAGCTGATGTAGGCTGTGAGACAATCATGCCATGACTATCTTTGTAATTACTTCCTTGTGAGATTACGTTCTTGCCGATAGCTCTGTCAATTATGCAGCCAGGCAGAAAAAAGGACAATAAGACTGTACTTAGCAAAGAGAATAGTTCAAACAGATCAAGTCAACATGGATGACATTTAAATATATTGCACTCTAATGCAAAGGTGCAAATAATAATGTAAAATACAATATTACATCAACGAACATAAACTTGGAGCTTCAAAAGTACACAAGGTTTTCATTTCTGTCTTATTAGTAAAACCTAAATGTCCTTATTTGTTTCTTACAAATTATGATCTAATATGCAAGTGTTTGTGGAAAAGGGGTAAATGTGTATAAAAACAATTAAATAATAGAACAACCAAAACACTACATACAACAATAAAAGCTATACAATACACTATATATAAATAACAGCATGTACAAAACAGATTAAACACACACACACACACACACACACACACACACACACACGCAGGTGAGATCATCAGATGTCTAAATGCATAGCTGGAGCTAGCGAAAAGTAAAAAGACCATTATTTCTGCTGATCACTGTAAGATGTTTTGCATGTTCTCTCTGCGGCAGGATACCCTAATGGAATAGGATACTCATGCAATGTTTTGGCACCCTCTCTGAGCTACAATTAAAATAAAATTAACATTATTTATTAGATGCTTTTATTCAAACCTTTTATTCTTACAGTTGTGACTGAATACAATGCAAGCAATTTAAAGTTAAGGGCCCTGCCCAGGGACCCAACAGTGGCTTTTTTGGTAGTGGAGCTTGAACCAGTGACCCTCTCATCAACAGTCTAGTACCTCTACTGCTGAACTACCACTGCCACAGTGTTTTTTATACACTCACAACAAATGTGGTAGATACACATGATATGCAAGCTCAATTCCAATAAGTTAGGACTCTAAGAAATGTAAATAAAACCAGACAGCACTGATTTCTTTTTGGCCTGAAAAGTTTTTGTTTTTGTACTGTTTTAACTAAATAATATTTCAAATAATCAACTGTTTTTTAAAATATATACCCTCATTCGTAACACAAGGGCATGTATACCACTGTATTTTTAAAATTTCCTTTTATATCCTTTCGTAATAATTTGGAAACTGAGAGCACCGACTGTTATGGTTGCACTTGTCTTCAGTGGGGTTCAGTTCTGGGAATTGGGCTGGCCATGACAGGACCTTCTTAAAAACTATTCTCAGAGTGGGAGAACATTGTGAGAGCAGAATAGGTTTTTTCATAAAACAACTGTATGTGGTTTCATTCAGGTGTTGTACACAGAGACAAATCTGTCTGATTCCAGTCTTGCTGAAGCATCACCAGATCATTACTAATCCACTACCATTTTCTTTCAATGGGTAAGCAATACTGGGACTTGTAGGTTTCTCCAGGTGTTGGGCCAAGCCAAAAAAAATGGACTCATCAAAAAAGATTACCTCCAGTCCTTGTTTTGCAAACATCTGCCTGGTTCATGTTGGCTTCTTACAGCTAAAAGGCTTTTTCTAGCTTTACATGATCACTGTCCTGCCCCAAGACCCTGTTTTAAAAGCATTTTACCTGCCAACCTGCCATAGTTCTTGTCACTTTGTCATTCTACAGTTGTTGTGTGACATTTAAATGTGATCATGAGAAAATACAAAATGAATTGTCATCTTTGCTTTGATTATTGCTTTGAGTCTCAAGTGTGTTAGAACAAGTGCAGAGATGCAGCAGCAGCAGTAAAATGTAGAGTTGTGGGAAAGTAGTTTACATTGATACAAACACACAGGATAGATCATTACAACTTTTTTCTACAGGCTGTATTATTTCAATACCAACCAGAATCTAATTACACATTATATTTAATTATGTAATTATATATTGCTCTGTGGAGGTTATGTATTTACTGGGATATTGCATTTGCATTTTGTCCTGTGGCAACAGTGCAGCTGTAGCTTATTGTTTAAGGTACTGAACTTGCAATTGTAGGTTGATTGCCACTGTTGGGCCCCTGACCAAGGTATTTAACCCTCAATTGCTTGGATTGCATTGAGTCACAGTTGTAAGTCGCTTTGAGTAAATGAGAGAATATATTGAGGCAGTTGTTTTATTATTGTATTATAAGCAGAATTTTTTTTAACAACATTTATTCTACATGGAAAGTTGTTCATTATTGTCCGTGATAAATACTAATACCAATATACTACAGGTGCAGTGATTAAATTAAAAATCACTTGAACAAAAAGCTAAATAACTATATACACACGCACACACGCAACTATCCAGTTCAAATTGACCCCTGTGTTATTTTGTGTGCATTATTTTTACAGATTCTTTATACTGACGCGTATATTGCTCCAATTATGTTTAGAAATGAGAATAGACCTATTAAAACGTGTAAATGACGACAGAGGATACAAGGCGCAGCATTTTCTCCTTCTATGGCACAATCCCGCACATCGTGATGTCAGGAGCGCGCATTTGCGTGGCGCTCGGCGGACAGAGAGGCTATTTAACCTCAAACCACACCTACACAGTGGCGTCTGATTGGACTTATCTGATGTGGCTATCTTTGCTGTGGCATTTATCTTCTCTGACAACTGATCCAGGCAGACAAGAAGAGTCTTACATCTTTACCAGAGCAGAAAAGTGAACCAGCCTGTTGCGCGCATCACCTGTGAACTGCAAAAGCGCGCCAGCCGCTCAGGTAAGAGCATTCAGGAACTTGAAATAATATTTTAATTATTCTTCCACTTCATACTGCATCGATTTGACCTGTAATTTGATCATTCTTCTGATTTTGTCAACAGTAGGTTAAAATTTACAGACTTTTACAACATAAATAAAGCTGATTCATTTATTGAAATAGACACCCTGAGCGCACAGAAACGGTGCGCACCGAACGTGGTGTCTTTAAAGATGTGCAACAAAACATTCAAAGTGCAAATTAATAATATATAAGTCATACTAAAATTCAACATTTTAACATATATTGTTGGCTATAAATCCATGAAAGCTAAATTAGTTGTACTGTTTTTCAATACATTTTCATTACGCACAGTCGCACATCGACTTCTTTTTTGATAAGTGACTTGTTTTCCTAATCATATTTAACACTGTATGTTAATTTATCTTTGTATTTAAAAAAGTTATATTTCTATGCATTATGTATACCTACTACATTTTATGATAAAGTGAACCAATCAGCTATTTATGCTTTTACGCATCGCTGGTGCGTAATTTTGTTTGAATGTATCTACATAATGCACACCTATTTCATTAAGTCAAAATCTGATTAGTAAACATTTCAACTCGAAGTAAAAACAAAAGTATAAATCATGTCAGTGAGGGAGGTTTTAAACAAATAACTTAATAGCTTCTATGATTGTAAAGGGCAACCTGGTGGTATAAGCCAAAACATCTCTTATGCACAGACGCACATGGAGCGCTTTTTTGTTTCTGAAAATTTTTAGAATAGTATGTCAAATATATTTACATTACGTGTCACACATGAACATATATGTTTCTGCTTTCCATTCTTAATCAGGTAATGGCAGACTTGGTTTTTACTACATAAATTGTGTCACTTTCTCTTGGTTGACATTCAACTGCACTAATAAGCGGTAATTCCTTTCAGATGGACGTTTTTCTATATATCACCTGCTCAGCTGGCACACATGCTGTTTTTAAATGTGTCACTGTGCCATTTGGTCTGGTCCAGTCTTCTGCTGGCATGTGATGCCAGGACTCTTGGGACTCACTGCAATGTTGTGGTATTTTGGGCCTCAAGACGAAACTTCCCTAAGAGAGTGGATTGCCCCAGAGGCAGCGTGGTACCCCTTTTCCAGTTATGCACAGTTATGGTTGTGCCAGTTGGTGTGGTTAGGGTTCCGCTCAAATGTTATCTAGAGAACAACAATATCCCAACCTAATCAGACATTAAACTTGGAAATAAACAGTGAGATAAAACTTTACCTGATCAGGCAAGGCTGGGAGAAAATGGTGGAGGAGACAGATGATTTACTGACTTAACAATCTGTAATTCCAAAAAATATCAAACCTGTGGATGACGATGCAGTATGAGAATCACTTTGCTATGTTTTATTTACTGTAGTTGCTGAATATGAGTGTCAAACCACATTAATTAAAGACCACCACTGTATTTCCCTCTCAGACTGTGTGAAGATGTACAGAAGTTTGCTTTTGGTGCTCCTCATTCTTCTGGTGGAGAATCGACTCAGTCAGTCGAGCTGTGCAGATGAAGAGGCACAAAGATCTGCCTCAGATGTAAGTCAGTTGTCTTGTCAGTGGTTCTCAAACAGTACTAACAGTATCGCTGTTGGTATGTACAAGTGGTACTTATTATATCCTGCTTTACATCAACAACACCGAACACTACAATTTCACTTCCATGCATGATGTACTACTGTTGTTTACACTACCTTACACAGTTATGCATGTTGTTTGTCCCTATAATCTGTATTTTACTTGTATATTATATATACTATACAGTATATACTTGAATATACAGTATGTGTAGGTTGTGTGTAGTCTGTACATTTTCTGTATATTGAACATAACACTAGAGACACCAGGGTCCAAAAACAGAATTCTTGTGTGCCAACTTACTTAGCTCATAAATCTGATTTACTTATTTTTATTATTATTTAATGTTACATGTTTTGTTTGTGTGAAGCTTTGTTTAATGGTGTTGCTACTGCAATTTTTCAAGATTAATCTGTGATAAGCCTGTCTGTCTCTCACTATTGCTCTCATTCTTTACTCTCTCTCTCTCTTTTAGGAGAGTTCAAGTTTTCGACTTGCTGCACGCAACTTGCTCAAGAGGTATCACGATATAGACTATGACAGTTTTGTTGGCTTGATGGGACGAAGAAGCGCAGGTGAGAAAGCATCCTTTAATTTACTTTAATATATTTGTTACATAATTATATTACATGTAGGTTAGGATCATGGTGCAGTAGTTGTTTTGCTGTTCTAGGATCCTGATTTGGATCCTAAGCTGACTGGCCTGTTTTTTTGTTTCAGATCCTGCTGATAATATACAGCCCCAGCGTAAAAGTAAGACCACATTTCTTTTCAGTTTCCATCTATTATCCTATAATTCTCTCTGACAGACATGCAGGAATAAAGTGGGTTTATTTTATGCATTATTTGCTCTTTTCAGGAGAAATGCATGACATCTTTGTGGGACTCATGGGTCGGCGGAACAGTGAAGATGGTGAGAATACTGTGTTGTAAATATGCTTAGAAGGGCTGTGGAATAATTCAAATAAAAATATACCACGTATGCTTAAATCTGTCAGGTTTTGTTTCTCTGCACCGTTCTCATATAAAGAGGGCTACTTTAATTGCACTTAATAAAAACCATATGGAACAGTCGTCTCTTGCCAATGTCTGGAAGAAAACCCAAACTATAATCCAAGCATTCAACAAGTTCCAACAGTTTCTCATTCATAACAGACCTAAGTGAGACAGTCAATTGAGCTTTATTGTTTGACATGGCATTTGAGACTACAGTTTAAAAATAAGTCCTTGCTTTAAAATCAACATCAAGTTGACATGGATGAGGACTAAAACAGAAGCTGGGGCTTTTATTCTTGAACAGCATTGAAATCTCAAGACCATGCCATGAAATGCATGTCTATTACAGGTGTATGTAAACCTTTGGACAACTGCAAGTGCACATCAACATCCGCAGTGTTTTACAGGATGTTCATGCTCATTTAAAACTATGGTTTTAATTAATATATTCAGCCTTGGGGATTTACTTGTGTTAATGTCAGATCAGCTCAGACTTGTTGTTTTAACACTGGCAGACACTGAGCGTCCATGGAGGAAAGAGTACCCAGAGCAACGAGGTCTGTTCTTTAACAAGTGCAGACTGAGGTAGGAGCTGAATACAGAATCTCTAACAGAATACATATACATTATTAATCACTGTTACATAATCTAGCTAACTATACATGTTTGGTTGCTTTTAAATTCATTCCTCCCTTGACACTAATATGCATTTGGTGTATTTTATATGGAGGAACTAATATGGCTGTTTTGTTACAGGTATCGCCGTGGGTTATAGGACCTTCCAGTTCATTCCAAGAAAGTACTAAGCAGTTATTTCATTTTGTTTAATTTAAGTTGATTTATGTTGAATAAACACTATAAATGCTATAGACTGTATATAACAGAAAACCTAAATCTACATCTTCATTTGAGCATTTTATGTCACTATCTTTCTAATGTAAAAACCCAAATTTTGTAAATAAATGAAATTATTTAATTGAGCTTGTGATTAATATCTAAATTTGTCAATATCTCATAATCCACTAATTCCCTGTTAAACTGCTGTGTATGTAAAACTATGTGATAAATGACACCAGCAAAAAGAAAAATACAGTGTAATATACACTGATCAGGCATAACATCATTTCCTAATATTGTGTTGGTCCCCCTTTTGCTGCCAAAACAGCCCTGCAACTGTGATGCTCTGTGTATTCTGACACCTTTCTACTGGAACCAGCATTAACTTCCTCAGCAATTTGAGCTACAGTAGCTCATCTGTTGGATTGGACCACACGGCCCAGCCTTCGCTCCCCACATGCATTAATGAGCCTTGGCCGCCCATGACCCTGTAGCTGGTTTACCACTGTTCCTTCCTTGGACCACTTTTGATAGCTACTGACCACTGCAGACCGGGAACACCCCACAAGAGCTGCAGTTTTAAAGATGCTCTGACCCAGTTGTCCAGCCCTCGTCAAACTCGCTCAAATCCTCACGCTCGCCCATTTTTCCTGCTTCTAACATCAACTTTGAGGATAAAATGTTGCCTAATATATCCCACCCACTAACAGGTGCCGTAATAAAGAGATAATCAGTGTTATTTTCTTCACCTGTCAGTGATCATAATGTTATGCCTAGTCGGTGTAAAATAAAGAATGTCTTATAAGTGAGAAAATGATGGCATGTTTTTTTCACCTATATTGTTTTTCTCAACAAGTGCAAAATACAGAGCAAACTGATTTATTTAGCACCAGCAGTCCTGTTGTATTAAGCCTGAAAGTGATTTCTAACTATAGCTGCATGTGTAAATTAACAAATAAAAAGCAGTTATTGATGTAATGCACACTTTGCGCAATGGTTGCAGCTATTGTGACGAGAATGAGGCTGTAAGAAAGGATATTTTAGAAAATCATAACTGATTAACATTTACAACTATTAACATTGTAAAACTATTGAAAATAGTTTTGATTATTTAATTCATTATACAGTCAAGAGGAATAGGAACTTAATTCACACCAATCTCTAATGTCTCTTTAGTTACTTTTAATGTTCTGTACAAATATTTTAGCCAATTTACTTTCTACAGATTTAAATGCCTTATTGAGTTCACATTCCCCATAACAGCAAATATACAAGTCTGGTATAAGAGGAGGTTTCCCACAATCACACAACAGCAGTATGTTAAAACCACCCTAATAATTAAAACATGCAGCCCAAGCACAGCCTGTGTGCCAGGTTACTCATGCCTGTGATTAGTCCTGACTGACTCCTGGGGTAACAGTAATTATGTATGTAAATGTTACGACCTCTACTGGTTTGTCAGAAAAAATAAATGAGATAAATTTGCCATGTACCGAGTGGCTTTATTTATTAAAGTCGGTTTACAACACATGCCCAGTTTTCCCAGAGTTCCCATCCCTTCCATTACAGTCTTATAATCACTCTTCTTTCAGTATAATTGAAGATGTGGCCTGCACTATCAGCATTAACCGTTTCCCCATGATACTCAAGTATTAAATATTGATAAGGTGAATAATATATAACTTAAAATGCTCGATAAGGTTTCAGATGAATTTATTGAGTCCAGGGAAATGTTGACGTTATAGGCCTTGTAACATAAATATGGAATTCCATTGGAAGACAATTTAAGGCCCCTAGTCTGTTTTATTGGGTCATATTTGTTACATTAGGATTTAGGATTACCAACTTTAAAACTGTAAGCTTAATACATCGAAAAATAAACACCTACTGGCATGTAAATTTCTCTTCTGCTAGATCCAGTCCTTAAAAGACATTCGAGCTGGTAATGATCATGGTAATGATAATGATCCAGCACAAAACCTCATCCACTGTCCGAGAACACAGTAAAGCACATAACACTGAAATATTGAAGATTATCCCCAATAAGCCTTTTATTTGTAGAGTAACTAAAATTTACAAAAATGTTTGTCTGCTGAGACCCAAAGTGCATAAACATACAAAGAAACCAAACCTCTTTCTTTAATAAAGAAACTGATAGTGTGATTATTACAGAAGAAGACTAAAGCAAAACACTAAAGCAAAAGACTTCAGGCGGACAGTTTAATTAACTGCTATTCAGAAGCACCTTCTCCATAAAGGAGAATTTTGTGGTCAGATTAAACAAAGATAAAATTTCTTGGCCAGAATGAGCAGATATACTGTACTTTGGGACAAAAGTTTAGGGACTGTACTATACATGCAACCATAAAGACAAGGTTTAATTTGGTGTAAGCCATGCCTTTCTGTTCAACATAAATGCCTGACCTCACAAATCATGTGACTGAATGGGCACAAATTCCCACATCTTGTCGAATGCCTTTCAAGAATAGTGGAGACCGTTTTAACCACAACTCTCTATTAATGCCAATAGTTTTGAAATAGAAGATACAACAAGCTCATGGTCAGCTTTGCACATACTTGTGGCCATATAATATATTTCTTAAGCAGAGGTATTACGCCCTAATTTACATTTTCAGCATTTAGCAGATGCCTTTATCCAAAGTGACTTACAGTACAGTTACAGTATACAATCTGAGCAATTGAGGGTTAAGGGCCTTGCTCAAGGGCTCAACAGCAGCAACCTGGCAGTGGTGAGGCTTGAACCAGCAACCTTTTGATTACTAGTCCAGTACCCTAACCACTAGGCTACGGCTTGGTCCTCATGAGACCTTATGAAAAAGCTACAAGAAATGCAAAACACTAAAGCAAAAGACTTCAGGCAGACAGTTTATTATTTTTATTTTTTTTGTGTGTTTTCCAAAATTTCTTGATTGTGACCGTGTGCTGGTCAAGTGGTTGGGTACCTAAGAGGGCAACTACCAGATTACACTGGGGTAGTTGATGTTGGATCCTTATTTTTAGTAAATAAAATTATATATGACAAAAACACATTTCATTTGAAGATTTCTTTTATTTGAAACAAGCGTGTCAACTATGTAAAATACTGCAGAAATCAGGAAGGAGCAGATACATCTTTATGGCACTGTACAGATACAGTAGTACATGAGTCTCTCTGCCTGGTCTGCTGATGAAGGACTTCCTGTTTAATAATCTCAACATTTACAGAAAATATTCAAATATTCACTTCTGTTTTTGTGTAATACACCTTCATACATCCACTTCACATTTACACACACACAATGTATTTTGAAAATAAACATATGTATTTATCAGCACAAACACACAGTAATAAATACATATTTGAGAGGAAAAGACAACACAAGTACTGTACAGCTAAAAAATTATTACGTTTTTTTTGCATCATTGTGGCTCTTGTCTGACTTAAGATACTAAATACATTATCAAAATGATTTCAGTCAGGAAAATAGCGAGACCATGTAATCACAGTTACTTCTTTATACAGTAGTCTTGTCATGTCTGGTCTTACCCGACAGAATGTATCTCTTTCCCAACATGCCCCAGTACATTGCTCTATCCATTACTTCCTTCTTACAGCTGATTAGATTCATATTTAGAGGAATCTAAGGAATACCTTTAAACCCCACTGCACACGCTCAGTACAGCGAGGGAACTTAAAAGGTACAAGTAGCATCGTCAGGTGGTGATAAATGTTTGTTTTGCATTAATTTGGTTAAATAAAAGCCAAACATTGCAATTTAAAACTGAGGCCTATGTAGCAATCAATCTCTCATGATGATGTTTTAAATTTATATCAAGCCTTACTTAAACACCGATTAGGCATAACATTATGACCACCTTCCTAATAATGTGTTGGCCCCCCTTTTGCTGCCAAAACAGCCCTGCAACTGTGATGCTCTGTGTATTCTGACACCTTTCTATCAGAACCAGCAGTAACTTCTTCAGGAATTTGAGCTACAGTAGCTCGTCTGTTGAATCGGTCCACACTGGCCAGCCTTCGCTCCCCACGTGCATCAATGAGCCTTGGCCGCCCATGACCCTGTCGTTGGTTTACCACTGTTCCTTCCTTGGACCACATTTGATAGATACTGACCACTGCAGACCGGGAACACCCCACAAGAGCTGCAGTTTTGGAGATGCTCTGACCCAGTCGTCTAGCCATCACAATTTGGCCCTGGTCAAACTCACTCAAATCCTCACACTCGCCCATTTTTCCTGCTTCTAACATCAACTTTGAGGATAAAGTGTTCACCTGCTGCCTAATATATCCCCCCCACTAACAGGTGCCGCGATGAAGAGATAATTGTTATTTACTTTACCTGTCAGTGGTCATAATGTTATGCCTAGTCGGTGTATTCCCTCTCCCAGATGCTGACCATTTGTATGTATTTTTATAATTTTCTAAGAATATTTAATCTCCCAGGAGTGTAAGGTAAATTGGTGTCATATTAGGAATTAATAAAACATTAAATCATTATTTCAGCTATTTGTGGGTCTTTGTAGGTTATCTCCGGCTCTTCGGGTTGGCTGCAGTGTTGTTGTTTGCTGGTTGTTTTTTCATAACTGTCCTATCCACAGTGTGTTCCTCTATGTTTCCCTCTTCCTCTGATTTGTCCCGGCTCACCCCTGTGCTCCTGGATGTGTTGGTATTTTCTGCTACATGTTGTATTACGTTTACATTGGTTAACACTGGTTTCTCAGTCTGATTTGCTATATGAAGCCCAGCTGGATCTGGAGGTTTGTAACGGTACTGGTAGCCGTAAGGACGCAGGTGATAGGTGTAGTACTCTAGCGTGTACATCAGCTCAGCGTCAACGTAATGGAAGGACACAGCTAGATCAGAGCAGCACTGTGGACCCTGTGAAAGCACATCACTTTAAATGATGCTGAGACAAAAAATGACACAATCACAGCAATCACATTACTGCAGGACATTAAAATTTGTCATTTTATCTTCTTGAATGCAAAAGAAGTAAAAATAATTTTAGATTTTATTTTAATTTTATTAATCGCTTTATCCTGGCAGGGTCATGTTGGGTCCAGTGCCTTTGGAAAACACTGGCACAAAGCAGGAGTGAATACTCTGGACTGGACATCAATCCATCACAGGGCTTTGGCCACCCCTCAAGCCCTGCCCGCCTGCTCGCTCTCCACCAACCCACCCGCCACAATAGTCAATCATGTCTGTGCAGATGCCCAACCAAAAGATAGCACAGAGGTCCAACCAATAAAGACAGTTTAGATTTAGGCCAAAAGTTTGTGGACACCTTTACATTATGTTGCTCAGCTTGCTGTGCAATTCAGAAACACCTTCTCCATTAACTCCATTTCTTATTCTCCAAAGTTCAAATGTCTTGACCAGAATGACCAAAAATACTTAAATAAAAAAGCATAAGGTAAGGCATTTAAACACAACACTGTACCTACTGTCAGATTAAATATATTTTATGCTTTTAACTTTGTGATTACAGTCTGGGGACTGTGCTGTACAACAGTGACCATATAGACAAGGTTTAATTTGGTGTAATTTGGTGTAATCTTTCTGTTTAACATTACTGTTCATAATGGGCACAAATTCCCACATCTTGTCGAAAGCCTTTCCAGAATAGTCAAGACTGTTTAAACCACAACTCTTTATTTATGCCAAAGGTTTTTTAAATGGGAGCTACAACAAGCTCATAGTCAGCATGGACATACATCTGATAAAAGATGAAAATAAAAACTCACCTCAACAATAGGATAGTAGCAGTAAATCCAGTACCAGAAGCTTTTTGAGAACTTGCCGGTGAGATGATGTTCAGGGACGAATGGATGAAAAGTCTCACGGTGCAGAGTGTCTCTCGAGTCTCCTGCTAGCACACCCATCTTCTCCAGACACTGACCCATCGCAAGGTCCTCTACTGAGCTGGTATGAGTGCACACTTTGGTATTGAAGCCTTGCACAAACCTCCTGAGTGCTTCTTTGCTAAGCACGTAGCCAGCCCCTCCACTCATATAGCCCTGCTTGGTGTAGGGTTTAAATCGCTTGCCGAAGTAAACAGGCTCTTCAGAGGAGTAGTTCGACAGGATCCAGCGCAGGTTGTCCACCACCACGTAGGTGTCGTCGTCTGCCTTGAGAAACCAGTCTGCATCATCTGCGTGGTTCTTCAGGGCGTAGTGGAAGGCCCGGATGGTTTTCCAGTAAAGCTGATTGCGCCCCTCCTCCGTTCCCAGGCCCACGGTCGGAAAACTGTGGTCCTCTTCTGAGCTCATGAACAGCACCGTGTTGCAGTGACGAGTCCAGGTTGCTTTAACATGCCGTGCCTTCGACATCAAGTTGCTTGGGCCCGTCATGATCCAGCACAGGATACGCACCTTTTTATAGAGCTCATCTGCAACACGACTGTGCTCTCCTGTTAAAAATGCCAAATAAAATTAAAATGGTCATTTCATTGCTGGACAATGAATGGCTCTTAATTACATTCCTGACAGTGAAAATTGCTAAATGGCAGTGTGTAGTATTATAGCATTTTTCTACTATGTAGAAGTGAATAAAATCGACTTTTAGATCCTCATTCATCTCTTTAAAGGATAAAGTGGATGTGAATATATACACCAATCAGCCATAACATTAAAACCACCTCCTTGTTGCTACACTCACTGTCCATTTTATCAGCTCCACTTACCATATAGAAGCACTTTGTAGCTCTACAATTACTGACTGTAGTCCATCTGTTTCTCTACATACTGTTTTAACCTGCTTTTACCCTGTTCAGGACCCCCACAGGACCACCAAAGAGTAGGTATTATTTGTGTGGTGGATCATTCTCAGCACTGCAGTAACACTGACATGGTGGTGGTGTGTTAGTGTGTGTTGTGCTGGTATGAGTGGATCAGACACAGCAGCGCTGCTGGAGTTTTTAAATACTGTGTCCACTCACTGTCCACTCTATTAGACACTCCTACCTAGCTGGTCCACCTTGAAGATGTAAAGTCAGAGAGAATTGTTGCTGCTGTTTGAATTGGTCGTCTTCTAGATGTTCATCAGTGGTCACAGGATGCTGCTCACGGGGCGCTGTTGGCTGGATATTTTTGGTTGGTGGACTATTCTCAGTCCAGCAGTGACAGTATAATATATGACAATATATTTATATTATATTATAATTGTCATCTGCTGACAGTTCTTAATGACAACAATTCTGAAATGTGTCAATTAGGTCTAAAAGTAACCTATAGCTTTTAGTAAAAGTACAACTGTAACCCAATACAATGCAAGCAGCTGAGGGTTACAAGACAACAATTGTGGCAACTGGTGGGTGGTGGGGCTTGAACCAACATCCTTCTGACTACTAGTGTAGTATTAATTCACCACTGCCCTGGTATTTTTGCATGGGTTTTTCTAATCAGTCTTAATGTGTCAATTAAATTAAATTAAAGTTGTAATAGTTTGTAGCAGAGGTAGTTCCCTCCTATGTATTTGAACAAGGGTGCAAAAACTTTTGCATACAGCTGTATCTATCTGTTTGCAGTAGCTTATTTATACACGATTTATTTGTATAAAATATTTACGTTCTCCTCTGTTGTTACATATCGACTCCACTAGAGAGAAGCATTGATTCACCTGTGTGATGAGGGTGATTCAGGTTCCAGCTGAGGTTGTTGGTGATCTTGTCGTTGTGTTGGGCATCGTTCCACCGTCTGAAGGTCTGCTCAAACCACACCTGCCTCAGGAAAAAATAGAGAGTGCAGCAGCCTACCAGAAACCCCAGGGAGAAAGCAGACCTGGAGCTCACTGCTTTCATAGCAACACAGGTTTGCAGTCAATGCTGGAAAAGAAAGAAAAAGATTGATCTCAATGTATTCATTTATTAATTCATATTTATTTATTTATTGGGATTTTAATATCATGTTTTACACTCTTGGTTACATTCATGACAAGGCAGGTAATCACTGGTTATACAAGATTCATCATTTCACAAGTTTAATGTCAAACACAGTCATGGACAATTTTGTATCTCCAATTCACCTCACTTGCACGTCTTTGGACTGTGGGAGGAAACCGGAGCTCCTGGAGGAAACCCACACAGACACGGGGAGAACATGCAAACTATACACAGAAAGGTCCCAGACCGCCCCAGGGGAATCAAACCCAAGACCTTCTTGCTGTGAGGCAACAGTGCTACCCACTGAGCCACCGAGCCACTGTGCCACCCCATTGCAACAGAATAATAGCAGACAAGGACATCAGATATAAGGAGCACATCGGATATTAAGAAAAATCATGCCTGTAACGCCTCCTTAAATGTTTAACAGAAAAACTGTGCTTATTATTGTTCAACTGTTTTAGTTATTAGAGTGGCACAGTGCTGCAGCTATTTACGTGGTTGGGGATGTGGGTTTATTAATTCCATCTGCTCACAGTTTTGCATGTTTACAGAATGTTTCTTCACATTTATAGCATTATTCTGATTACTAGTCCAGTATCAAGTTACCACGGGCCTAATATTTTCCCTGGCATTAGGGTGGCACGGTGGCTCAGTGGGTAGCACTGTCGCCTCACAGTAAGAAGGTCCAGGGTTCGATCCCCAGGTGGGGCGGTCCGGGTCCTTTCTGTGTGGAGTTTGCATATTCTCCCCGTGTCCACGTGGGTTTCCTCCAGGTGCTCCGGTTTCCTCCCACAGTCTAAAGACATGCAAGTGAGGTGAATTGGAGATACAAAATTGTCCATGACTGTGTTTGATATAACCTTGTGAACTGATGAATGTTGTGTAATGAGTAACTACCGTTCCTGTCATGAATGTAACCAAAGTGTAAAACATGATGTTAAAATCCTGATAAACAAACAAACCCTGGCATGCTGTGACACAAGCTCTTACTCACTGAGACGTGGATTTCACAATACATCCTTTACAAGAGTCCTGGATTATCTGCTACCACAAAAATGTGGATTTTTTTTCTTGTTATGCAAAAATGTTGTTGTACAAGCATTTTCTTTTGCAATATTAAGGCTGCATACAGCTTCACACCCAAACTCTTATTGTATCTCATTCAGCCAAAACCAAAACAAAAAAAACAAGTACAGTGGTACCTTGAAACTCAACATCTTAGAAACTCAACGCCCTTCGTCGAGAAATTTGTATTGCTGCTTTGTGCAGCGCTTGGCTTATGCGGTGTGGTAAAACATCATGCGAACATGAGACGAATCTGCATTTGTGTGGAATAACAGTCAAATCCAGTCTGAAAGCTCCACATGTATCTGTGTTCAGCTGTTTCTCCTGTTTCACTTGTGTTACAGCTCTGAGGTTTTAAGAAAATGTAAAAATCAGCTTTTCCGAGAGTCTAAAACACATTATTAAAAAAATAAAAGAACAACATAAAAACAATAAACCTCTCTTAATTATTACTGCTTATAAGTTCTCTCCACTAATTAAGAAGCATAAGAAAACAATAAAGAAGTGAAGCTAAAGTGCAGATTTTATTGTTTTTGATTGGTTTTAACTGTTTTTTATTGTACTTCAGTTATATTCGTTTATTAGGATTTTAACGTCATGTTTTACACATTTGGTTACATTCATGACAGGAACGGTAGTTACTCATTATTAAACACAGTCATGGACAATTTTGTATCTCCAAATCACCTCACTTGCACGTCTTTGGACTGTGGGAGGAAACCGGAGCACCTGGAGGAAACCCACGCGGACACGGGGAGAACATGCAAACTCCACACAGAAAGGACCCGGATGACCCCACCTGGGAATCGAACCCAGGACCTTCTTGCTGTGAGGCGACTGTGCTACCCACTTTATGTTTATATTATTCTTGTGTTATGTTTAGTGTATAAGTGTCAAAAACAACCCCATTTTTTTACATTAACCTAAAATATATGCAGTTCCACGGGACCATGGAACACATTAACAGGTTTCCCAAACATCCTTATGGGAAAAAATACCTTAAAACTCAACGCCACTCCCAGAACCAATTGACGTCGAGTTTCAAGGTATCAGTGTAGTTGCAGAAAACACTGACATCCTAACATTGAGAATAATTATATACTTGTCAGTCTTTCCAGGATCAGTTTTAACTAAAATACACATTATTAAGATTTAGGGTTGTGGGTATCAGTAAATCTGACAAACACAGTTGTAAAACAGGAACCTTATATAGAAATAAAAAGGTAGTAAGATGTTTGATGTTACAAACCCTACAGGCTGTGGATGCTGTGGATCAGGTCTCTGTTACATGCTGCAGATATTATTTGACTCCAGACTGTTTGGATGACGTGCAGCAGGAGGTTTTGAATCATTTGAAGATGAATCGTTTTGCCCACGTTACACTTTCGCAAACGTACAAACCCGATTCCGGTACCGGATCCTTCAGGAGAGCTGGTTTGTTTCTGAAGCGTCTGTGGTCACAAAGGCCTCCATTGTGTATTTACACCAGCATCAGCCCCTCTAATCCCTGCACCGCTACACCATCTGATTGGATAACAGGCAGTGACGTCACAGTGAGAACCTCCTGCTTACGGGTGCTGAGAGGACCACATGGGTTAAAATCATCTCAAACCATCAGCATGAGCAGCAGTGCTCTCGTTTTCTTGTAAGATTCCCTTCCTGTAGATATTTAAGCCACAGCAATTAATTAAATACAGTAGACACTTGACTCTTCTTAAGTCAAAGTGTTCTTAAAGCTATTTTTCCCATAAGAAATAATGTAAGTAGAATTAATCCGTGCCAGACCTCCCAAACCACCCCCTTACCTAATCTTTCTAATGTCTTAAATGGTCTTTTTTGTTATAAATAGAACTATATTTTCACTTAATCTTAAATGATAGAATATACAGTACTGTAATAAACAATAATAAACAACAATACACAGAAGTACTGTACATAAAAAACACATCACATTTCAGTACAGTGCGTGTGCTGTACCATACACCATAATACATTTCCTTCTTTTTATATAAAATGTATCTACCAGAAACAACAATAACTCTCATATTTCTCTATTATTTCCTTCTTTATTTTAATAGTGTTGTATTTTGTAGTTGTAATAACACGAAAGAAAGAGTACTTTACTGAGCCGAGTTCCTTCTTCTCTCTCACTCACGGTCCCCGCTGTCTGATACACAGTGACAGCTACTGGCAGGAGTAATTATACAACAACAAATGTAATAGATTTGTTCATTTTCTCACCACTGCACTTTCTCTGCACATTCTTTGGGGCCATTTTAATATTGAATTTTACTAAATATAAAGAAAAAATGAAAAAACACCGTCCGTTGTCCGAATGTTCACTCACTATATATATATATATATATATATATATATATATATATATATATATATATATAGATATACAGGGGTTGGACAATGAAACTGAAACACCTGGTTTTAGACCACAATAATTTATTAGTATGGTGTAGGGCCTCCTTTTGCGGCCAATACAGCGTCAATTCGTCTTGGAAATGACATATACAAGTCCTGCACAGTGGTCAGAGGGATTTTAAGCCATTCTTCTTGCAGGATAGTGGCCAGGTCACTACGTGATGCTGGTGGAGGAAAACGTTTCCTGACTCGCTTCTCCAAAACACCCCAAAGTGGCTCAATAATATTTAGATCTGGTGACTGTGCAGGCCATGGGAGATGTTCAACTTCACTTTCATGTTCATCAAACCAATCTTTCACCAGTCTTGCTGTGTGTATTGGTGCATTTTCATCCTGATACACGGCACCGCCTTCAGGATACAATGTTTGAACCATTGGATGCACATGGTCCTCCAGAATGGTTCGGTAGTCCTTGGCAGTGACGCATCTAGCACAAGTATTGGGCCAAGGGAATGCCATGATATGGCAGCCCAAACCATCACTGATCCACCCCCATGCTTCACTCTGGGCATGCAACAGTCTGGGTGGTACGCTTCTTTGGGGCTTCTCCACACCGTAACTCTCCCGGATGTGGGGAAAACAGTAAAGGTGGACTCATCAGAGAACAATACATGTTTCACATTGTCCACAGCCCAAGATTTGCGCTCCTTGCACCATCGAAACCGACGTTTGGCATTGGCACGAGTGACCAAAGGTTTGGCTATAGCAGCCCGGCCGTGTATATCGACCCTGTGGAGCTCCCGACGGACAGTTCTGGTGGAAACAGGAGAGTCGAGGTGCACATTTAATTCTGCCGTGATTTGGGCAGCCGTGGTTTTATGTTTTTTGGATACAATCCGGGTTAGCACCCGAACATCCCTTTCAGACAGCTTCCTCTTGCGTCCACAGTTAATCCTGTCGGATGTGGTTTGTCCTTCTTGGTGGTATGCTGACATTACCCTGGATACCGTGGCTCTTGATACATCACAAAGACTTGCTGTCTTGGTCACAGATGCGCCAGCAAGACGTGCACCAACAATTTGTCCTCTTTTGAACTCTGGTATGTCACCCATAATGTTGTGTGCATTGCAATATTTTGAGCAAAACTGTGCTCTTACCCTGCTAATTGAACCTTCACACTCTGCTCTTACTGGTGCAATGTGCAATTAATGAAGATTGGCCACCAGACTGGTCCAATTTAGCCATGAAACCTCCCACACTAAAATGACAGGTGTTTCAGTTTCATTGTCCAACCCCTGTATATATAGATATATAGAGATAGATAGATAGATAGATAGATAGATAGATAGATAGATAGATAGATAGATAGATAGATAGATATATATAGAGAGAGAGGGAGTGAGAGAGAGACGCTCTGAGTCAACTTGTTCGTGACGTCACGTGTTTCGCGAATTTTAGTTCGTAATCCGAAATTTGTTCGTTAAGTTGAAAAAGATTGTTCGTAACCCAAAATGTTCGTATGGTAAACGGTTCGTAACTCAAGGGTCTACTGGTATTGGGGTTTGGGGCAGCAGGAATCCCTACCACCTGGGGTTCCTGCCATTCTAGAAAATTCCTTTCATATCAACCACTGACTGGAACACTGACAGATCCTTACATTATGCAAAGCTTTTAAGTGGAATATTGGGGGTGGGGGGGGGGGGGTATTGTGATTACAGCCTTGGTAGATACATCAAGTATAATGTAGTACATAATATCCAAACCTCCAAGTCCCAAAATTATAAAATTAATCTTTTTTGTTCGTCTTCTTTGAAGTAAATGTTGACCTTTTTATTTGTATTTAACGTGACACACTGTTTCCAACCATTCATCTAAAAAAAAAAGGATTTTAATAGATTTTTAAAACAGAATTAATAACAGGGCTGGTCCCTCTCAAGAGAATGGCATGCTGCTACCTCTGGGGTTAAGCTGGTGGTTGTCAAAAGAGATGCTGGGGTTGCTACCTTTTAAGACACACTGGGAAAATAGCAAGGTGAAAACACAGTTTAGGCACAAAGCAGCACTGTTTTATTTAACAAAACAGTGAGTCAAATAAATCAGTCAAACCTGCTTCATTTCAAAAGCCAGTGAATGCAAAATACATACTGGACCATTTTAGTTACAAAAACAAAGAAGTCAGTGAGCTTCAAATATTCATGCAAATTAATATTAAAATATTATAGTCATGCACTTTGAGCCCAGCTTCCAAAGAAGTATTTTATTCTGTGATGTACATGTGTACTAAATTCACCACCACCATGATAAATGTTGTTATTGTTATTTTCCCTTAATCTTAAATGATAGAATATACAGTACTTTAATAATCAATAATAAACAACAATACACAGTAGTTCTGTACTGTACATAAACACACATCACATTTCAGTCCTTTTTTTTTTATAAAATGTATCTACCAGAAACAACAATAACTCTCATATTTCTCTATTATTTCCTTCTTTATTTTAATAGTGCAGTATTTTGTAGGTGTAATACCACGAAAGAAAGAATACTTTACTGAGCCGAATTCCTTCTTCTCTCTCACTCACGGTCCCCGCTGTCTGATACACAGTGACAGCTACTGGCAGGAGTAATTATACAACAACAAATGTAATAGATTTGTTCATTTTCTCACCACTGCGCTTCCACTGCACATTCTTTGGGGCCATTTTAATATTGAATTTTACAAAATATAAAGAAAAAATGAAAAAACACTGTCCGCTGTCCGAATGTTCGCTCACTGTATATATATATAATATATATATATATTTATATAGAGAGAGAGAGAGAGAGAGAGAGAGTCGCTCGAAGTCAACTTGTTCGTGACGTCACGTGTTTCGCGAATTTTAGTTCCAAAATTTGTTTGTACGATAAGTTGAAAAAGATAGTTTGTAACCCAAAATGTTTGTATGGTAAACGGTTCGTAACTCAAGGGTCTACTGTATTGGGGTTTGGGGGAGCAGGAATCCCTACCACCTGGGGTTCCTGCCATTCTAGAAAATTCCTGTCATATCAACCACTGACTGGAACACTGACAGATCCTTACATTATGCAAAGCTTTTAAGTGGAATATTGGGGGGGGGGGGGGGGGGGGGGGGTCTATTGTGATTACAGCCTTGGTAGATACATCAAGTATAATGTAGTACATAATATCCAAACCTCCAAGTCCCAAAATTATAAAATTAATCTTTTTTGTTCGTCTTCTTTGAAGTAAATGTTGACCTTTTTATTTGTATTTAACGTGACGCACTGTTTCCAACCATTCATCTGAAAAAAAAGGATTTTAATCGATTTTTAAAACAGAATTAATAACAGGGCTGGTCCCTCTCAAGAGAATGGCATGCTGCTACCTCTGGGGTTAAGCTGGTGGTTGTCAAAAGAGATGCTGGGGTTGCTACCTTTTAAGACACACTGGGAAAATAGCAAGGTGAAAACACAGTTTAGGCACAAAGCAGCACTGTTTTATTTAACAAAACAGTGAGTCAAATAAATCAGTCAAACCTGCTTCATTTCAAAAGCCAGTGAATGCAAAATACATACTGGACCATTTTAGTTACAAAAACAAAGAAGTCAGTGAGCTTCAAATATTCGTGCAAATTAATATTAAAATATTATAGTCATGCACTTTGAGCCCAGCATCCAAAGAAGTATTTTATTCTATGATGTACATGTGTACTAAATTCACCACCACCATGATAAATGTTGATTTATCATGTATATCTGTATGGATATGTTAATGATATTGGATGTATATATACTACTTTCATGTGAAGAACTGTAAAGTTGTCTATTTAGCATGCTTATCATGAAGATGCCTTTATACATCTGTACAGAGAACTTAACTGTATTGTTGCTAAACTACAGTACATAAAAGACGACAAAGACCAAAAGTGTTTTGTTAAAATTGTATTTAATTAATAAAAAAAAAAATCAAGAGCAAGAAGTGCCTTTAACCACCTCTTTTCTTAATATTCAGGAAACACCTGTTACATGCCCCCCCGTGCCATCGTCTTGCTTACGTTTCAAATACTTTAATACATTTGAAATGGGCCTTGGAAAAAGTAAGATTAAATATACAATTTGATCAATACTTATATGCTAAATATTGTATTAAGGCTTTTATTGCCTGTAGCGCTTATTTTCTGCTGTTAATCAAACTAGCCTGTGATTCATGCAGCAACACCTACCAGAGCCAGTCGGTAAAGCAAAGGCTTTTTGTTTCACAGCTTTCATTTGTTGCAATGTCTGTCACAACACTAAGCTGACTTGTTTTCACCATGAAAAGTCACCACGAAAAACAATCTGACCCATTGTGGCCGGCCGAAATGATTTACAATGATTTTGTTGTCTGCTCTTGCCAGACAGAACAGTTTTGTGTGGCAAAGTATTGTATGCTGTTATGTGTAAGATCCTCCCACTAAGTGTCTTTTAGGAGGTTTAAAACATGTGTGGATTGGCACTGATTTTTAATGTTATGTCTTGTATGCTCAGCCTCACTTTCAGTGATAGACATTATGGTGGTACAGTGTTTTTCCTGGCTTTAGTAATATTATCTTTACAATAAAATAAATACAACTCTAAACAGAAAAAGTATAGTCACAAGCATGGCTGGATTACTGACCGGGCCAGTGGGGCCAGCGCCCAGGGGCCCTTGAGGTCAGGGGGCCCCGGGGGGGGGCCCTAGCCCAAAACATTTTGCGATGCCTATCAACATTTATGATACAATATATTTTTATTTCCGAGGGCCCTCCATTTTAAGGATCCTCTGACTATTAGGGACTTTGACCCCAGGGCCTCTTGGGGGCCCTAGCCATGCTTTTGGGGGCCCTAGCCATGCTTTTGGGAGCCCTAGCCATGCTTTTGGGCCCTAGCCATGCTTTTGGGCCCCTTATGAAAATGGATGAGGCGTTGTGGCACTGCTCTGACTTCGACTTCTGGCAACTCTTTGCCCAGGGGCCCAGACTATCCTTAATCCGTCCTTGGTCACAAGCAGAGGGTCAGTGTCAGGAATATTGGGTATGCCACCAAAATAACCAACATTAATAGAGAAGTAAAAGAACATCTCCATCACAAGGACTGTGGATTAAAAGCTTCTCAAAACTTTTGTAACAAAGATCAGTGGACGAAGACAAAACTTGGTAGTGCACAATACCTGGACCCCTGAGCAATGAAAAATATTATATGAATTAGTAAGTTAACTAAACAATATACATCAAAGTATGTACCCTTCTATTTATGATGGGTAAATATTAGGAAAAGCATTTTTTTGGTTCCAGCCAGACTGAGCCTTTGTAAACAAAGGAGGAACCCATAAAAGAACTCAGCTGTGGAGTATCCAGGTTGTTTTTTTGTTGCTACAGGTTGTTTGTTGTTGTAACCCTTGGGTTATTTTTTTGTGCTTTGTACTCTTTGTACTCTTGGAACTCATTAACCTTGGTACTCATTAGCCTGAATGGTAAATTATTCATCAACATTTTGTGAACAGAATGCATGTGTTTTATTATGAGTTAAACAGAATTCCGACCACATAGGTCAGGTCAGAGGGATTACTCAATAGCTAAATTATTGTTGACCGAGACATTCTGTGGAATGCTGTGGCTGGTTTGGTCACAGCGATGAGCAGCATGCCATGACTGTTCTTGAAAACGTCAACTCCGTTCTCCACTTACTGATTCATTAGTATTCGTTATGAATAGATAGAAATAAATCTATCTTAACCAACAGAGAAACCTGCTTTGCATGATTTATGCAGTCAGCTTGTAGTAGCCTCAGCTGTAGCCATTAGAAGGAAGAAATATTTTGTTTTCAAATTTGCCATTTCAGGTAAAGAAACATATTTTTGGTGGTTAAAGGTTATTTTTTTTATTTCGTTTGGTTAATTAGCTTGTCATTTGTGTTTTAATTGTGGGCCAATTTGCTGCAATAACAAAAAGTTTAGACCTCTTCCTCAATGCTTCTTAAAACTTTTTGATGCTTCTTGACACATCTCAACACTTCTCATATACACCGATCAGCCATAACATTAAAACCACCTCCTTGTTTCTACACTTACTGTCCTGAGAATAGTCCACCAACCAAAAGTATCCAGCCAACAGCGCCCCATGGGCAGCGTCCTGTGACCACTGATGAAGGTCAAGAAGATGACCGACTCAAACAGCAGCAGTGGATGAGCGATCATCTTTGACTTTACATCTACAAGGTGGACCAACTAGGTAGGAGTGTCTAATAGAGTGGACAGTGAGTGGACAACATGGTATTTAAAAACTCCAGCAGTGCTCATGCCAGTCACTGCAGTGCTGAGAATGATCCACCACCCAAATAATACCTGCCCTGTGGTGGTCCTGTGGGGGTCCTGACCATTGAAGAACACAGTCAGTAATTGTAGAACTATATATATATATATATATATATGGAGCTTAGTATACACTACATACTCACATTCACTCGCCCATTTACTTATGTACACTTGCAATTTAAAGAAGCTAATTTATCTTCTGCACTTGGGAAAGTTGGAGACACACCTAGACTAAAACCCCACAGTACCACCCATTGCTAAATACTGTTTATATAGAAATTTTCAGTTTGTACCACATAAGAACTAAAGAGATTAAATGAAAAGACTTAAAGAGATTACATTTGTATATGAGTTATAAGGTTCACGCCTTACTCACTCAATGACTCACTGAATCAAATCCCATCATACACTATATAGCCAAAAGGATTTGGACCCCTGACCATGGTTCCACAGTTAACATCTTTCTGCTGTCCACATGTATCCATGCATAGCCATAAGGCCATCTCTGAGGTATGTGAACTCGGGTTCAGTCCTCGTATCTGGTGTCTGTGCAGAGTTTCTTTTGAGAATTCATTTTCTTATAATGTCTAAGTGGGTTTTCTTCTACCTTTAAAAACATGCAGAAGGTGGATTACGTATATGACACTGCCCAACTGTAGACTGGCATCCTTTTCAGGTCTTCTGCTCAGTGATTCCAGTTGCACCTGACCAAAAATAATTAAATAAATAAATGAATATTGTGATCTACTGAATACTGATCTACTGACTGACTTTCATCAATGTATTTATTGATCTTATATTAACCTATAAACATATTATTTCTTAAGATGCTTTGGGTAAAACGTCACTGATTTTGTAAATAAGCCGAAAACATCCTAGCTACTGGGAGGCACACTTGTCAGTGCACTCTCAGTGCCTGTCCCAAGCCTGGGGAAGGGTGCCCGGTGTAAAGACCAGATCCACTCTATCAACCCCAACATACTGAAGCAGATGCATACTTTTTTCAGATGCATTTTAAATAGTCATGTATTAAAATCACTGTAGTTTAATTGTTTAAAAAATTTTTCATCATGTTCTGTAAATACGGCCACCTTTTTTGTAATAGTAAGAACAATAAACTATCAACCAGTGCACCCTACAACTGAATAACCGAGTCATTTACCATCGGTAAAATAAAACTCAAAGAATCGACTCAAGTAGTTCATCTAAAGAGCCGACTCATTCACAAGCGACACACCTTCAGCTTAGTGAGGACTAATCATTTACAGCTGCAACCGTCCTTAAACGGAGTAACACTTCTGCATACATGCGGGTAAGAGCAGATTTCTGTTCTCTTATTATTATTTTATATTATTAATTTATAGATTCAGCATGTATTTTACCCTGTTTTTTATTAGACGCAAAAATAGTACATTAAAACTTTACATTAAATAGCTCATGTAACCTACAGGGGAAGTTAACCACAGTTAGGGCCAGTTTTCCGTACATCTGCATTTATTTCACATTTTCTTTGTAACTACACACCAGTCTAACATTACAGTAGCTACATTAATATTCTCAGTTTCTGCTCAATGTTTTACAAGCATTTTAAATATTTACTTGTTTGATTTTAAATGTTCAATTTAAGAAATAAAAGTTAACCCGCACAGCACCCGGTATTCTTAAGTCTAGACCAGCATTTTGTTATCAGACCAGTTAGGTGCTGCTGTTTTCACTGCACATTTAATATTTACTCACAACATATAGGGCAGTGGTAGCCCAGTGGTTAAGGTTACTGGACTAGTAATCAGAAGGTTGCCAGACCAGTGCTGCTGTTTTCACTGTTCAGTCATAATTGTAAGTCGCTTTGGCTTAACAAAAGTAAGGTCACTGTATAGTGTAATGTGTGCCAAGTGTTCCTTCAAATCATCTTACTACATATTATATTGTTGGTATATAAAGACACAAGATATTGTTAGGATCTTTTTGTCGAATGAAGACCAAGAACCTCAAAATTAGCCACTAAAATATAATTATTTATTTAGAAAAGATGGAAGGAGTCTCTGAGCTCTGCAGTTGAGCGCTCGCCTGCAAGTTTCTCTCTGCCTGTGTTATGCTGCCAGCCAAGGAGGAACTCCCTCGCCTCAGTGCTGAGTTTCCTTTTTATAGCAGAGAGCCCCAACTTAAAATCTTCGTCTCTTTAGGTTCTGCAGAACCAGTTCAAACTAGTTTACTCTAACCAAGGTTTAGCTCTGCATACACTTCCTACTCTGCATGCTTTGTTTAGATTGTTGTTTAACACCCAGGCCGACTTCTGACCACCATAACCCCCTACTTGACCCTGATCAGCTTTTTATCTTGTTTGTGCAGTTCCATCTTCTGCTTTCTTATGCTAATGTCTTCGAACATCATGCACACAGTATGGCCTGCAGATATTAGGTGCGTTATTAAGAACACACAGCAACGGTTGAAATCTGTCCCAGAATGCTAACAGGATTTTAAAATTCTAACAGTCCCCCCCTTTGGGAACCCCAAGTTCCCAACACAATAACAGACAAAGTTCAGAGAGAAACTCCATGCGAACACACTCACTCAGTACATCTCTGAGAACCTGTAAGTACATGGTCACAAGGACTAGAACGGATAAATAACTAACCTTAAGGCTAAGTGAGTGAGCATAAGCTAAAAATAAAATAACAAAAGAAAAATCACATGGATATTTGCCACAATTTCCATGGGAAGGTAACGCCCAGAAGTCAAAAATGTAATCAGGTCAGATAATAAAAAGAATAGCAAATCAACACCAGATGAGTAATATGTGTAATTGTAATGTAATACCACTAGTTACCTGGGTAAAGGTCAGGACACTCATTCAGTAAGATAAAATTCAAATATTAAAATACATGGACAACATAGTTGAGTGAAAGCATGTGATGCTTATCTTTGACCCCACAGACAGAGTCCTGGTCAGAGACTTGTTTCAGCGTGTCACCCATCACCTGTCCTCACACGGCCTATGGCGTGGTCACTCTGGACGTCAGGCTTAATGGTGCTGGTGACGTGTCATGATTGGACGTTCCCTATAGTCTCGGCGCACAGCTGCGCCTGCCTTAGGTTGTCTCTGCAACGAGATCTTACCCGTCTTTGGCTAACAGCTCTATTCGCCCCAGCCACACACTGGCCGTCACATGTTTCAAGGGAACCTTGGACACACATTTTCATGTGACCGCTGTCAGCTCCTTCCCAGACCCTCTGCTGCTATCCAATTCCCTGTTTTACCCCACGTTCCTGATTTGAAAAGTGTCCTGGACCCTTCCCGTGTAAGTAGTTCGACGCTAACGTGATCATAAATGTTAAATGCACATATAAACAACAATCTCTTAATACTAGTAAGCATTGGTATCAGGTTATAGGTGTGTGTATGTATGGTTCTATGTGTTCTGCTATTAACTTTACTTTAATGATACATCTGTCTATCAAGTGTGATGTGCATGTAATGTGTATATCACTAGTTAAACTAAAATAATAATAATACGCAAAATGGTTTAGATGATTACAAATTGCAGCAAAAGAAGGTTAAAAGCAAAAACACACAATTGATCGTTTCATGAACATTTTTAGGATCAGATCCACTCATTTTTATCTGCAAACATTGGCGACTCGTTGCTGCCGTCTCGCAACAGCAGTTGGGTAGCTTTTGCATCGGCATGATCAGCTGATCCTTTTTGAACAACTCCGTCTATCAGCCGAACGGTCAGTGACCTAATACAGGGCACACACCATCATCCACATACAACAAGCAAAGCAAGTGCACAGCATAAAGAAGTCAACAAACTCAAAAATAAGGCCTTATACTGGCCAAACATTTTGGTCATCCATGTGTTGAATGGATTTTTAACCCCACTGTTTTCAGCCAATTCGTTACTTAGTGAGGTAAGGCCTTCTAATGCCTTGGTTATTGTTCCATCAGGAGCAGTGTTATTTATTTAGAATGAAAGAGCAACACTGCTCCCCAAACATTCTGCAAACCCCTCCTTTTTCTGCCAATAAGAAATCAAGAGCTATTCTGTTTTGCCAAGCCATTAGACTAGTTTTATCAAGTTGCTCATGTATGCCTCTTACAGCATCTCTGGTGTAATTTACGAATCGCTGTTAATTATAATAAATATAGTTTATCCAGTCCACATTTTTGTTAATTGTAGACCACCAGAAAAACAAACTATCAAAGTCGGCCGCAATTTGGTCTCTTGTCTTAAACTCATCAGGGACCCCCCTTGGATTAATTCAAATAGGTTTATTGCGCAATATTTATTGCAATAGGACACATCTCATCTACAGTCAACCTGCAGTCCATCAGAGAATGAGCAATGTGACCAAGAAAAGTCACAATACTTATACCCACTTCAGGGTGTTGGCCGAAGCCTTAGTCGTTACCTTATATGGTGATTTCTAGAACATTCTATCTCTAGGCAGATTTCAAAGCTAACTCAAATTGTTATTCATAAGAAGTTGAAACAGAAGAAACTCTTTACATTGTCAAAGACAGGAACTACTGTCTAGTTTCAAAAACGGAACTTGTCTCATTAGGAGAGCTAGTCTCCAAAAATAACAGAACTTACAGACATACAAAATAATTAACTTTTTTTTTTTTTTTTTTTTAATAGAATTTCAGATGGGTTCAATTTTGCTTTGGTCCTGACCCGTGTTTTCATATAGAACAGAACTAAAGGAACCGCTTTTACCCATCCAAGACCTGTTTCCTCACAACATTTCGGCAATTTGTTTTTCAGGGTACCATTTTCACGCTCAACTACACCTCCACTGGAGGGATGGTATGCACAGTGTTGTTTTAGATCAAATCCCATATACTCTGACAGGGATTAAAGTGCTTTGTTCATTAATGGTGTTCCATTGTCGGACCCTATTCGTTCAGGAATACCCCACTTTTTATTTTACTCATTAAGGCCTTAGCTACGGCTCCTGCGTCTTGTTTTTGGGTAGTCCATGACCTACATCATTTTTGGCGCATATGATGCATTGTTCACAAAAATTTTTCAAAAATTGTAAACCCTATTGTGAACCAATGTGATGTTATGAAGGATTAAGTCACCCTCCCCCCTTTTGACACATGGTCTTTGCCATGGGTCAACCTAGCAAAGTGTGTGAAGGAAGGCAAATTTGTTTTTTGTTGGGCCCATACCAAATGCTGTCAGAAACATAGCATCCCGCTAACTTCCAAGTTTCATGGTCCTTGTCAGAAGAAGATAACTGAATGGTAGACAAACTCATTGTCTGTGGTAATAAGAGTAGGATCATATTTGAGCAGATTAGCTTGTCTGTGCCTGGCTGCTCTTTCAATGTCAGTGTGTATCTGGTGTTAGTGTGCAAAATCAGGAAGTGAAACTACACTGGACAACTTTACAGCTACGTCTTTGGTCCTGTTGCCTGTAGAAATTAGGCCAAATAAAAATAATGTGTGCAGCACATTTAATAACAGAAACTCATTTTGGTACCAGAACAGTATCCATTAGCTCAGAAATAAGGCCATGGTGGTTAATTGGCTTCCCATTAGACGTCAGAAAACCTATATGTTTCCAAAGATTACCAAAATCATGTAGTACACCGACTGTCAGTGTAAATGTTAACTAATTTACCTTTCGTCAGTTTATACGCCTCAGTCAGAGCAATTAGCTCAACCGCTTTGGCCGAAAGTTGATTTGTCAATAAATAGAATTTCATGGTTCAGTGTGAATCTACCACTGCATAACCCACCATATTACGGCCTGTGTCTGAACACCTGGAGGCTGATCCATCCACGAACAACTCCAAATCTGGATTCGAAATAGGTTTGCCTATGGACCAAACTTGGTTAACATCAGCACAGCAATCATTCGAGCCCCCAGTCCCACACAGCTTCTGCTTCTGTATGAAGATTAATCAACAAACAGCTACATATCTGGATTTTGTAGTTTCCTGTAAATCTGGTCTAGGAAAGCAAACTTCATTAACAACATTAAAACAATCATTTGTTTCACCTTCATTTTCTGTGGAAAGAATGTTATTAGGATTAAATACATTATATATTTTCATTTTGATGTTAGGCATTTTAAGTAATACATTGATGAACCTCAGCCATCTGGCTGCCGTCATGTTATCAGTTTTTTTTCTTTTTTCAGCAATCGAGAAACATAGTTTTGTACCAACAAGGTGAAATTTCTGTTAACTTACATAAGTCTATTGAATCATTTACCACCTTTTTTATTCAGCTGGTCGCAGCTCTCAAACAAATTGGAGACCTGCTTCTTTAAGGTCTAATTTAGCTAGAAAATTATTTATTGGTCTTAGTTTACCTCCATGACCCTGGAGTAATACTGACGTCATACATCCCCCTTTTTTATTCACTGTCTGAGTGAATGGTCTGTTTGGATCCAGGATTCGCAGTGTTGGTGTTATCTGCAGAGCTCTTTTCAATGTTTCAAAGGCCTTGTCCGCTTCGATGTTTCAACTAAGTGCACTGTGGGCCTGTAGGCCCTTCCCATCAGCAATGTCGCTTAAGGGAGCCTCGAGGACTTCATACGTAGGGATGAAAGTTCTGCAATAAAATCACATACTTGAGAAAAAATTAGTTGTCTATTTTGTGATTGGCAAGGGTATTTTTCGAATAGCTTCTATTCTGCCATTTTCTAATCTTTTACCTTCGACACAGATCAATTAACTTAAAATTTAACTAAGTGTTATACAAATTGTAATTTTGAAAGGCTGTTTTTATCTTTGCTAGGACACATAGTAGTGTCACTGTGTCATTCTCACAATGCTTCGTCATTGAAGCTGCCAACAGACAATAATTCACTATTGACCTTTTGGACACAACCAATCATGTCCTTTTTACACATTTGTACACAACTCAACTGTCCTCTCCTCATGAGAGATATAGATCAACCTAATACAGAAATCAGACATTTCGCTTATTCTCAATCATCAAAGTATCCACCATGTCTGTTCAACCATCACTTGACAACAGTTCCAACACTCAACAACCCAAAACACTCCAGTGATCATTACAACCTATATACATTGGCCCGTTTGGGACGCAGCCCTTTTGTGAATCAGCTGTGGTAGCTACCCTTTACACACAACAGCTAGGCACTTCATTAACACACATATTTTCTTCTTAAATTAACTCCTTTATATTGTCATTACCTTAAACTCCTTTCCAATTAATTTACTCCTTGGACTACTACAACTCTTAATGATATGCATTTAATTGTCTCTACTACCTTAACTATTTGCTATCTGCTCCTCATCCTTCAAACCTCCTCTCCAATTTATGTGGTGTCAATAACTCTTCACACACACTTAACTAAAAACCAAACCACCACCAGAAAACATATAGATTTATGGCATAGTACACTCGCACTACATATAACTTTACAATTTATTGTTTTACTTATCCTAAGTCTTCACAAAGGTGGGCTTATAGGTCTCCTTACCATTTGATTTCCTTATTTCTTAGGCCAAAAAACTCCCCTTTCTAAAATAACTAGCCAACTGTCTCGCACCCGCACCCTGCTCTCCACTCACAGAGGGAGATCAGAGGAAAACCGGACTATATTACTATATGAATTCAGTAAATTCTTATAACACAAAAAGTAATTCAACAAGATTTACATACTTTTATCCCTCAACCCCGCATCTATAACAAATGTTGTTCACATTTAAACACTACGCCATAATTTCACACTATACTTCATCAATGAAAAACATCTAGTTTATTTTGCTCTAATAATATCTCACCATTCTTAAATATATCACTGTCTCATTCTGGGAGTTGATAATTTTAACTGCAAAACGTCCTCTTATTTATGAGGCTCATGGATTATTTAACTATGTAATCTCCCAAAGAAAGCTCATTTATTAATATAATTAAATAACATTAACTGTCCTCTTGAAGAATCTTATTGACATTACTTATTACTTACTAAAATCTTCTTCAAGGACTCATTTACATGTAATAACAAACACATCATTTTTAACCAAAACACCTATTGACCACCACTGCAATTTATAACAATAATCACACCCCAACGATTAAGACTGACAACACACAAATACACCTTTTGTGTTTTATTCTTATGTAAAAAGCTGGGCTATTCTTATGGGAGATAGCTCTCTCTCCCTTTCTCACCCCAGCACAGACGGAGCAGAGCGCACCTAACACACACACATGGAAAACTTCCCTACGCACACACATACAAAGGCCCCCTCTTTTTCACCCCCATTGTCACTTCCCCTTCCTCATACTTCACGCTCTCAACTGAACTAGACAACATACTACGCACGTCTTCATCTTGCTCATCAGTATTTTCAGTAAATATACGAATGTCTCCCTTGTGAGATGGACTTTGCTTTTTTCCTGATACATAGGGTGGAGGTTCTTCATCAAACATCTCAGGAGCAGACGGCGCTGCCAAGCCAGCACTACAGATCACACTTTCACCAGCATTGTTATAAATAATTATTATACATATGTTGCACTAACAGTTTAGCTAAAGCTAATTTATCTTCAGCCTTGACCACTTCAGCTTTGTGTAGCATAGTCTGAAACCTACCCTTATTAACTTTTACTTTAGTTAAGCCAGCCATTTTGGTCTGAAACTCCACTAACTCTTTCCTTTCTAACGGGCCAGGAGCGGGAGAGTCAGGCTTGGGATACATGTCTTAGGTTTCCCATGGTTCAAACAATTTTACTGTTTTTTAACAAAATTTTAGCCCTTTGATTTGTGAAAATGGTAACTTCAAGCCGCCCTAAAACCTTTTCTTTTAATTCTTTGAAGATAATCTTAGACATTCTGAACAGCAATTTACAATTGGTACCACACTAAACTACGCTTTTCGCAAAAATACGCGATAAAAATATAATAAATCACTTCACAAAAACACATCAGCTGTTTAAGCACTCTTGCTCAAAATCTCACATACACACTGCGTCACACACGTACTTCCCACATTCACTCAAAGCACTGTTTCCTCAACAGACAAACAATTCAAAAATGGACAAACAAGTCAAACAATAGACAAACAAACAAAAGGTACCTTTAATTCAGAAGTACATGAATAGAGAATTTACAATCTGGGAATTTAGTACCAATTTAGGGTGTCCTTTCTCAGGACGCGGGAGAACGACTCACAGGTGTTTCCTCTCTAGAGGATTCCGGGGCTCCACTACGTGTGAGTTCTAATCCCTTTTCTGGGACTCCACTACGTGTGAGTTCTAACCCCAACTACCTTGAGAATCCCGGGGCTCCACTACGTGTGAGTTCTAATCCCTTTTTCTGGGACTCCACTACGTGTGAGTTCTAACCCCTTCCCGTCTAACTCCAAAACCTACCACCCGGTAGGTACAGGGTTTCCCTGTGTGCAACGGAAAACTGGGAAAATTCCACAGACACAACCCCGATTTCAAATTGAATTGTCCAGTTCCTAGCGGTGTACTCCAGACACAGCACATCCAAAAATCAAGTCACTCGTCTCGCAGACGTACAAGTCTTGATTATAGTCCAAAAAGAGTCCTTACACAATCAGTACTAGTACCTAGGTGATCTCGTTAACACCCTCCACTGACTTCGTTAACAGCATAAGCAGCACGGACTCTGTGAACACCCCTATGTACTTCTGAATATTCTACAAACACATATAACAACTCAGAGACTCCTTTTTCAAGACTATGAGTAATTTTAGAAATAATTTTAAAACACTTACGGAATCTGTTTGGCCCTCCACACTCACTGCACTAAATAAAAATGCAACTAAATATGGACTACAAATGGTCCTTACCTTTTGGCGCGCGCTGAGTGAGTGTGGGCGGCCTTCCAGACTCCAGGTTATCCCGGCACGGGATCAGTCAATCAGTTCCTCAGCTGGCTTCAAGCAGTCCTCATTCGACCATCCTCCTGCTACCAAATTGTTAGGATCTTTTTGTCGAATGAAGACCAAGAACCTCAAAATTAGCCACTAAAATATAATTATTTATTTAGAAAAGATGGAAGGAGTCTCTGAGCTCTGCAGTTGAGCGCTCGCCTGCAAGTTTCTCTCTGCCTGTGTTATGCTGCCAGCCAAGGAGGAACTCCCTCGCCTCAGTGCTGAGTTTCCTTTTTATAGCAGAGAGCCCCAACTTAAAATCTTCGTCTCTTTAGGTTCTGCAGAACCAGTTCAAACTAGTTTACTCTAACCAAGGTTTAGCTCTGCATACACTTCCTACTCTGCATGCTTTGTTTAGATTGTTGTTTAACACCCAGGCCGACTTCTGACCACCATAACCCCCTACTTGACCCTGATCAGCTTTTTATCTTGTTTGTGCAGTTCCATCTTCTGCTTTCTTATGCTAATGTCTTCGAACATCATGCACACAGTATGGCCTGCAGATATTAGGTGCGTTATTAAGAACACACAGCAACGGTTGAAATCTGTCCCAGAATGCTAACAGGATTTTAAAATTCTAACAATATAAACTTAAATACTACACCATGTTATAACATTATAACATTATAATATTGTAACATTGGCGGGTAGTGGGGCAACACTCACCGGACTGTAACTGGTGAACAGATAGACATTATATAAGTAGCTCTTAATGTAAAGACGTGTGTGAAGTACACCCTTTTCAAGGTTAGGCTGTTTGTTTTAGGAGCTTGACTGATGTGATCTTGAAAACAAGTTCTGTCTGGGTTCTGTGGAGAAATAGCCGTACACTACACTAAAAGGGACCAGGGAGTGCCTCAGATTAGCAAAAAGGGCAGCTATTAAAAGAATAAAGAGTGGAAAGGCAGTTGGCATAGATATAGGGTTTACGAGAGATGGCAGTGGAGTTTTTGACTAGATTGTTTAACAAAATCTTGGATTTATAAGGGCGATGTACAGAGCTGCAGGAGCTACAGAGGCAAAAAGTTGATCAGCCACAGCATGAAGAGTGTTGGAAGCTAGGGTGAGAAAGGAAGTAAAGATTTGTCGGCAGCAATATAGTTTCATTTCAGCAAAGTGCACCACAGATGTGATGTTTGCTTTTAAGGTGGTGAAGCAAAAGTGTAGGGAAGGCCAGAAGAAGCTGCACTGTATGTTTGTGGATCTAGAGAGAACTTGATTGTGTGCCGAGAGAGGAGCTGTGGAAAAATCGGGAGTGGCAGAGAAGTATGTGAGGGATATTTATTAGGACAGTGTGATGGCAGTGAGCTGTGCAGTAAAAATGGCAGATAGGTTTAAAGTGGAAGTGCTACTGTATTAAGGACCAGCTCTGAACCCTTTCCTGTTTGCAGTGGTTATGGACAGGCTGATGAACAGGTTAGGCTGGATTCTCCATTGCGATTTGTAGCAAGATTAAGGTACAGGTTGAGGAGAGCCTGAAGAGATGAAGGTATGCAGTGGATAGAAGGGAAATTAAAGTTAGCAGGAGTAAAACTGAGTACATGTGCATAAATAAGAGCTCCTTACAGTCCAACCCAGTCCTGTGTGGCACCCACACTGCCTCATGCGTAATGCTGCCACACTTTATATTATGTTACCTTGTTAAATGATACAGCACAGTACTTATGTATTTACATTTAAGGAGGAATAGCTGTAAATGAGGGTTCTCATTCCGCAACTTACAACACAGCTTGGTGGGCAAGGTGCAGCCTGCATTTCTATATTATAGGTGAAATATTTCTACATATTAATAATTTTGTCCACTGTTTCTGACATAATCCAGACTTGGAATGAATTCATTTGTAGGAATAAATATAGAAATGCAAGCTTCACTAGCTTTAAAATGAGACGTCTAACAAGCTCTATGTTCAGGTGTCCTTATACACAGAGTGTATGTGTTATCACTGGTATAATTCTGCTACAATCAATGCCATAACTGGGACCCATTTGCTTTCCGTCTCTGTGCTCCCCAGCTCATCATGCGTGTTCTGAAAAGGAAGATTCTTGTGTGTTGTGTAATACTGATATCATTTGCTGTTGCTGTTCTTCACTGGACATCACAAACACCAACTTTGGTCAGCTTGGTCAGCATTCAGAAACAAGCTGAGTCCACCATACAGATGCTGCTGGAGAGTAATCTTAATCAGTTGAAGAATTACAGCAGTATTCCCTACCACCTTAAACCCTCTCTAGCAAAGTGAGTATTATCAGACTGTTGTGGCACTATGGGAATACAGTGAGGGCAAACGAGTGTTTGAAATGCAGTATTCAAGTGTTTTTTACTGCCAGTGCATAGATCTAGTCTTTTGGCCTTGTACTTATAAATGGAAATAAAGAGAATGAATCAATAAGCAAAAATAATTTCTATTTACAAATAATTAAACAACACTTGAATGAAAAAGCTATAGAACCCTACAAAAAAAGTTTAAACAACATAATTTTTCTTGGGATTTAATAAATGTCGTCCATAGGCTTTATTATTTCTGACACAAATGTCTATTTAAAAGAAGAAATGTCATTTAGTAGTAAATTGACATAATTATTGTTCTATGTTTGACCGCTCTGTAGTTTAATATCATGATCTTCTCTTAGAACTTAATATGATAAGATAATAGAGAGCAAGGAAACTAGAAGCACTTAAATACATGATATATTAAGATCCTTCAAACTCCTATGTCCTTTTAAATAGACACTCCTGTTTAATGATTTCACTACTGTGTCAAATTTCTTTCACTTCATGGCTCTCATAGTAGTTTGGTTAAGTCATAGAGCCTTAAAATGGCTTCGTAAGCTATTTTTAACCCTTCTGACACTCTGGTATAGTGTTTCTGTAGAAACTTTAAAGTGACAGCTTGACCTTAATATTATTCACTGGCTATAATGCAGTCTGTGTTTAATTAGTTTACTCATTAAATTCGGTAAACTGGTTTACTGAGTAACCAAGGGCCAAATAATTTTAAGGCTAATATGGGTTTTGTTGGGTGTTAAACTAGATTATATGGCCAAAAGTATGTGACAGTGGGGAATGTCATTTTCTTTTTGCTTCAGCATGACTGTGACTGTGTGCAAAGTGAGGTCTGTAAAAACGTGGTTAAACAAGTTTGGTGTGAAGGAACTCCAGTTGCCTGCACACATTGCCTGCCAGTTGCCTGCTTATCACAAATGCTCGTGGCTTTGGATTAAAATTTCCAGCAAGCTTATGGTCAGGTGTTCACATACTTTTGGCCATATAGTACATACATGCTCTGTTTATTCTAGCTGATCTCAACAAATCTTTAAAGGTCTTCATTATTTTTTATAAGACAGATTGAATGTTTGTTGTTTTGTCTTTTACCAGCATTAAAGCTTTAATTTACTCTTTAATTTTACACAGCGCCGTTGCCAGAAATGGATGTGTTTGTGAAGGAGATAAATGGCGCATTAAAGTGCCCTTCGGTGACCTGCTGTTTTCTCAGGTTTGGGCTGCGGACCTGCACACCGCATTCAGAGCCTCAGATCTGGATAACATAAACCAGCGCAGGCAGAAGGAGTACCTCAACTTCCGCAAAAGGTGAAGCTCCAAACAACAAAAATTATATGAAAGAAATGAAACAATTTAAAACTTATTTAGATACTAGTTAGTTAAAACTGCTGCATTTACTTTAAAACATCTAAAGTTATTTTAAAATTGAGTATTTAAGAGTTTTAGGCTAAATGTTGCCTAGTTTTTAGCTGAGACATGTCTAAGTATTATGTAACAAGCATAAACAGGTGATAGTTCTATGCTACCAGTATAAACATGTGTCTTACTGGTGTATTTCACCAGCATAATAAGGTGTCTGTACAAACTGCCAGCATTAACAGGAGTCAGTGATACTTTACTGATGAAAACAGCAGTCTGTACAACATTAACAGTTTAATCAGCAATTTGGTTTAGGCCTCCACTTCTTTATTTCATGTTCATTCGGTTCCATGTGTACACTAGTGTGTTGTTTAACATACTTGGCTACCTGTTGGCTTTTTGATCTTGAAGGACTAATACAGCTGCAGACCTTCTTATTGTTGCTCAGGCCAACAGCCCTCTTCAGTACCCCACCCAGGGTGTTGAGGTTCGACCTAGGAAGTCCACTTTAATTCATGGTAAGAAGCCTGTAAATAGATGACAGAAATGAACCTGTATGAACAGTACCTCTGTCCCAGCTGTTATATTAAGTTTTAGTTTAAATTGTCTCCTTTTAAGGTTTGGGTCTAAACTACAAATCCCAGAGTGTTTATTCAGTAAGTACAACGTTTTTATTACATCCTGCTACATTTGGTTAGGTTAATGAATTACAATACAGTGATTTCTGCAATTGTGCTTCTACCGTGACTGAATGCTCAAATGAAGTTACTAGTTTAAAACGATTTGACAGAACCCAAGTCTTCCTAAAAGTTCCTCTTTCAACTCATTCTTCCTCAAACTGGTGTTGAGGTTTAACAGGGCTGGCCTTAATCAAGCCTCGGTGTGTCTCATCTCGTCTTAGACCAATCAATTAAATCTGGTTATGTAGTTAAATGAATAATAGATTTGTTGCCTAGTTACTATTTTACAAATGGCTAGTTGGTGTTCCATGTTTATTTTTTTAAATAATTTACAAAATATATTTTGCGTTTCCTTTTTTGCAAACTACTAGGATTTAAACTATTAGGACAGGCACCCAGGTGGTGCAGCGGGATATTCCACTAGCACACCAGCGCCGAGATTCTGAACTCCTCGGTTCGAAACTCGGCGTTACCACCGGTCGGCTGGGTGACATCTAGCGGTCATAATTGGCAGTGCCTGCAGCAAGGGTTGACCGGAATATGTGGGCGGCGTCTTCAAAACGCTGTGTAAGGACCCTGATTGGTGGATAGAGGCGCCTGTGCAGTACATGGGTTCCGCTTAGGGCTGCGCATGGGTCGGAGGAGGCATGAGCAGCAATATACCTCCACAACTGCAAGAAATTGGGGATCCTCAGCAGCTGTAGTAATATGAACTAAAGGTACATTTATTTATATGCACTAGTGGAAAGTAACTGATAATAGCCCCCCTTCCCTTCCAGCCAAGCCAGTGGCACCGCTAAGCCATATTAGATTTAAACCACCATGTAAAATCTGATTAAAGTTTCATAAATAAAACAGTAGGATCATTCTATTAAAATTATTTGCTTCCAGTGAAGTAAACATACAAAACATCACTGTTTAAAGACTGCAGGTAGTTATGAAAACCCTCCAAAGTTTTCTAGTGTATAAATGTAGCCTACTTGGTTTTATATTTTTGCCCTTTAACATCATCTGTTTTTTTGTTTTGTTTGTTTGTGTTACTTAGTTACTCATAGAACCACTACATTATTGTCTGATATGCATGGCTCACATGTCTTTCTGTTTGTGTCTAGGTCAGTTTAACTGCAACTATGGGAACCTTTGATGTAGCAGCTTTGGTGGACGGGGTCCAAATCAGTGGTGAAGGAGAGATGCACATGAACATCTCCAGTTCACAGCTTTCTGCACTCAACAGACAACTGCAGTTCATCACCTACACTAATACAATTTTTCATCCCAATACTGTAGATGTTGGTAAGCTGATCATGATGGCTATTTAACTCAGTGTTAAGCTTCCCAGACCAAACATTTTAACCAAACTTTCCATTTTATTTATAACACATGGTTGCACCTCCTGTTGCCTAAAAACAACGAATTATAGCAAATTATGATTCCACCTGGCAATTCTATCTCTTGAGTTTGTGGGTGCCTACTTCACTCTATGTTTCAGTGTCTTATAATGCTAATAAAGTCTTATTAATGTTTGTCTGTGCTTTTTATTACAGTTCAGTTTGGAACTGAAGGTTTCCTGGCTGCATTTACCATTAAAATCCGCCATGCAATACCTCCTAAGCTCTACGATCCGGGTTCTAAAAAAGGTAAAAGTACCTCAACCATTGTTTCCATAAAGATGAAACTGTTTCCTTGTTTGTTTGTTTATTAGGATTTTAACGTCATGTTTTACACTTTGGTTACATTTATGACAGGAACGGTAGTTACCCATTACACAAGGTTCATCAGTTCACAAGGTTATATCGAACACAGTCCTGGACAAATTAGTGTCTCCAATTCACCTCAACTGAATGTCTTTGGACTGTGGGAGGAAACCGGAGCACCCGGAGGAAACCCAAGCGGACACGGGGAGAACATGCAAACTCCACACAGAAAGGACCTTGACCGCTCCACCTGGGGATCGAACCCAGGACCTTCTTGCTGTGAGGCAACAGTGCTATCCACTTAGCCACCGTGCCGCCCCTGTGTTTCCTTCATCAGTCATTGATCACATGCTGAAGACTTTAGTTTTAGCAGTTCACCAATTAGGTTTTTAAAACTAAGGCAAGCATTAAAGGCATTGTTTTATAATAGTTTAAAGTTTGAATACAGATGCACTGGATTAAAAAGAGAGGGCTGGTGCATTGAAGTCCAGTTTTCTGGAAATTGGATCTGATAATCCTGATCACAATTAGGCACTGCTTTTCAGGAGCTTTTCACCCCATACAAATGTGATTGTATGAGGATACTGCCTTATTTAAATGTTTATTTACTTTTTTTAAAACAAGTGCATTCAGGTATATTTAAATCTACATGATGGTAAATACTGGCCTTTATTAACTAATTATAAGCTCTCACTACACCTGATACCAAAAAATCTGGCAGGGACATTTGCTCAGTCCTTCCTGTGTACTTTTTTGTACCGTCAACGTGATTCCAAATTTCCCTGACTGAGTCATTTCTGTGTTTTTCCGTTTCTAGAATACAACATAAGTGCACTTGTCACCATTGCTGCAAAAACATTTCTGCGTTACGACAAGCTTCAGGACCTGATTGACAGCATCCGTCAGTTCTACCCGACCATCACTATAATCATTGCTGATGACAGCGAGCACCCGAAGCCTGTAACCGGCCCTTATATAGAGCACTACATCATGCCTTTTGGAAAGGTACATGTATTACTGGATTGCTGGATACAAAAACATGATTTTAAATGTTTACTTCTCTTGGATGGCAATAATATTTAAATAGTTAATAATATTTGCATTAACTTTAGCAGTTATCTAGCCAGCCTGGTCACATGGCACTTATAAAAAAGGCTGGTTTTTAAATTATGAAGTACATGGTCTGTTTAATACTGATAACATAATGGGAAGTGCAGTTTGATGCAGTATTTCTTACACTGCCATGCAAATTGGGCTGTTCCTGTTTATTGTGGCTGTGGTTTTCCAAATTTGGCTTGAGTTACATGATGAGCTACATGATACAAGATGATACATGATAAAACTCCTGACTATATGCCCAGTTTTGACAAATGCAGTCAAAAAATATTAGCAGTTAGTAAGCAGGCTGCTATTATGGCCAGCAGGTAAACATAAAGCATTTCTATATACGTTATGAGGACCTGTAAGGAACATATAGGCAAAGATTGATTTGAACTAAATAAAAATGGTTCATCCTGAGCACAGGAGAAATGTACTGATGTTAATAAGCGTATCCACTGCTCTAACAGGTTTGACTGGTGTCACTTTGCAAACCTTAATCTTAAAACACAAATAATGGCCAGCTTATCTTTGTTTGATCAGTATAAATGAAGGCCTTAATGTAAATGCAACCCTAATTCTAATTTAATAAATCAAGTGGTGGATGTTGTTAATGTGGAGGTGTTATGGGCTGGCAGTTTTGTGTGAAACACCAATTATTTATACTATTTATACTATTTAGTTTTCTTATATTTTTAGACACCATCTAGTTGTCAAAGATTATTTTTTATTATTTAAATTTTTTATTTGATTTTCTTAGTTAATATGTTCTGACAGATATAATACATATATATATATATATATAATACAGGGGTTGGACAATGAAACTGAAACACCTGTCATTTTAGTGTGGGAGGTTTCATGGCTAAATTGGACCAGTCTGGTGGCCAATCTTCATTAATTGCACATTGCACCAGTAAGAGCAGAGTGTGAAGGTTCAATTAGCAGGGTAAGAGTACAGTTTTGCTCAAAATATTGCAATGCACACAACATTATGGGTGACATACCAGAGTTCAAAAGAGGACAAATTGTTGGTGCACGTCCACCTTTTAACCTCACGCATAATGAGCTGGTCAGCGAACATCAGGTGGACGAGGTGGATGTTATTTCATATAAAAAATTCTGGTGGGAAAGTGGGATTTGTGTGACTGAGGTTTTGCCCAAGTGTGGAGCACTTGATGTAGGCAGTCTCATCCCATACTGAACTCCACCAACACATTTTCGTATACTGATATTAAACTCTAACTTACGACATTTGCTATCACCTGACCTCAATTTCAGTTAGCTGGCCAGTAAAAACCAGACTGTAGTTACTGCAGAGTATTTCAGGTTGTGAGTGAATGCTTTGCTCTAAAGCCATTAGTAGATGTTTAGTTCTGGCATGGTTTGTGCTCTGCCTCATTCTGAAGAACAGTTCAGAAAGTGTTTGCCAAATAAGTAAGATCAAATGCACTGTTTGTTTTTACAGTATTAAGTGCTGCATAGTCTCACCACACTTCCTTGCTGTATCAAAAGCTACAGATTACAGGTCTGATGGTGGTATAATGGTTGTACATTAAAGACAGATACAAAATGTTCAGGTTTTACTCAGAATTTAATGTGAACAGGCCTTTAGAATATTATTAATGTACTTTCCCCTTATTTAATATCCTTTAAATGTGTTTTTACGTTTTGCTGCCTTTGAATTTTTATCCACCACTCTTTTGGAAAAAAGGAGGCCAAAAGTCTGAGATTACCATAAAAGTGCTTATATTTAACATTTTCTAGAATTTATTAGGATTTGGCACTACTGAAATTCCTTTGACTGCGACATAACTACCGGGGGGGCAGGTGCACTGGGGCCCATGGCGAAGGGGGGCCCTCCACGACATGAACTCGACCCCCCACCGCACTGCCCCCCTTCATTGGCTGCAATTGCCAGGTCGATATGTGAGTGATATTCAGCTCAGCCAATCTGAATGCAGCACCCAGTTTGCGTTAGTTAGTTTTGTATATGTGACTCACCGTATGACCCCAGCATTAAAGTCCTGACTAAACAGTTAAAGTGAACTCTACCATCGTGTGCCATACCTTTGAACAACAAAATACTGACTGACCAGTTTAACTTTCATTGTTAATGTAATATCTCTACTTTGATGTATGTACACTTTTGCAGGGTTGGTTTGCTGGCCGTAATCTTGCCATATCTCAGGTGACCACCAAGTATGTGCTGTGGGTGGATGATGACTTTATCTTCACCTCCAATACAAAATTGGAGAAGATGGTGGAGGTTTTAGAAAGCACCACTTTAGACCTGGTAAGAGAAACACAAATTTTCGACTCGCCCTTTTCACATGATGCATGACGCATGCTGATGTTACTTTGCATGGACTGGCTGAGACTTCACAACTGGCACCAGACTTCATGTGTATTTGCATTCCACAAGAGCACAGTGGCTGCAACTCTCTCGATGCAGCAAAGTAAATGTGCTGGTACACCTAACTATGACCCAGTATTTTTCAACTATAGTCTTGAACTAGCAACCATCTGATAAACTGTTGTGGCCATGAAATGGTTACATTCTGCTACAGTGAAGATGAAATGATGTCGTAAAATTTGTTCGTACTTTTGTTTCACTGCTTATGATAATGGTAAAATAATTGATTAAAAAAATAAACAGGTAGTCTTTATATATATTTATTTTCATTAAAAATAAAAATACAGTTGGTGGATCTACCATGATCATGCATCGTGACTTATGGTGTACAACAGCCGGCTGCCAGTCTTACTTATTAAGAACAAATCATTTTTACTGCATTAAACAGATTACTGTGCATCAGTCTGTACTGCAGATTCTGTACTTCTGTTCTGTAGATTAAAACCTGCTGTTTCATGATTTTTACTTGTATTGGACTGTAACTGGCTGTTTGGTATGTGTGTAACAGGTAGGGGGCGCAGTAAGGGAGGCAACAGGATATACTGCCACCTTTCGACATACACTCTCAACTGAAGAAGGTGGAGAAAATGGGGACTGTTTACACTACAGGAAAGGCTTCTACCATGTCCTCGAAGGATTTCCTAATTGTGTGGTCACAGATGCTGTTATCAACTTCTTCATGGCTCGTACTGATAAGGTGCGACAAGTGGGCTTTGACCCTCGCCTGGCACGAGTGGCACACCTTGGTAAGCAGTTTGGCTTAAGATTTGTCTTTTTTTATTTATACAATGTCTGTTCTAGGTTTGAAAAGTACATCATTGCATCATGAGGCAGAGCTTGAAGCAACATCAGCTAGCTGTGTCTCAATACAATGTGTAATTCATGCACTGGGAATGGTGTAGTTATACACTATGTAGCATTCAGGATAGAGTTTGAGATGCGACCAGTAAATCACTTCTAGACTTCAGAAAAAAATTTCTTTATTTGCCATCTGTACATATATTCATGTACAGTACAATGAAACAAAAAATTCTGTATATCCTAGCTTGTTTGAAAGCCGGGGTCAGAACGCAGGGTCAGCAATTATAAGGTGCCCCTGCAACTGTGAGTTTTTGGGTACATTACTGAACACCTCACTGCCAGCACTGTTCATAGCCTTGGTTTTTTTTTAATAAAATAATTTGTCCCTAAAGTATCTGGTGTAGTTTTAATATCTAAACATCTGTCAACTCTGGTCATAAAGGCTTATAAAGAGTTATATTTCGGTAAAGTGCATTTTAAGATCAGTGGCTTAAAATAGGTATACAGCCATGAAATTTAGTTTAGTTAGAAAGTTACTTACATGAAGACCAATTGATTTCATTTTAAATTACCCCAGTGTCATCACATTGTCCGTGTACAGTACAAAGACGTGCAAGTGAGGTGAATTGGAGATACAAAATTGTCCATGACTGTGTTTGACATTAAAAACTTGATGAATCTTGTGTAACCAGTAAACTACCTGTCATGCCACGAATGTAACCAAAGTGTGTAAAACATGACGTTGATATGCTAATAAAGTAAATAATTAACTTATTTATAACTTATCTTATAAAGTCTGCATGCAACGTGGAATCTTTGAATGTCTGTTTGGACCTTTTAATAGACACAGTGTTACATACTAACATTTTACCAAATCAAGCTGTAAGCACTGGAGAAAACACTTGTGATGTACTCCACAAGGCCAATGTCTGGGTATTAGGATAAGGACTAGCTAATGGGGACATTCAGACAGCGCAGCACTACACCCTTGTGGAATTTATCAGGAATAAACAAAAATCTGTAAGTCCATGTCAGTGAAAGGTGCGATTGCATGTATATAATGGTACCATTCACATGGAGGATTTTGGAGTGACATACTGCTCTTGAGGCAACCACTTTTTCAGGGACGTTCATGATTATTTTTGCAAGAAAATTCCAGGCCTCACTGTATACAAGCTGCAATAATGTGGCTTTGTAGACAGAGAGTGTTTGTGCTTGACTGGCCTGTCTGCAGTCCATATCTGCCATCTGTTGAAACAGACAACAGGCAGCAGTCACCACAGACTGTTACACCAATGCCAAGTTCACACTACACGACTTTCTGATTTGCCGGGTCGCTGTACAGTTCACACATGACTGAATCTTTTGCACTCGGGAGTCTTTCAGTCTGTGTGGCTTTCACACTACACGACTGATCGGTGATAGGGGGTTTCACACTACACCATCTATCACCAACTGGAATCGCAGGCGAGCTTCTCTTTGTCGCGAAAACAAACGCGAGAAGTGACGAAAGGTTTAATGATACCACGTCCAAAAATGCACGTCAGCAAGTAGCGAGCGATCAAAGTTTGTGCACGTAAAAACAAAGAGAAAAAATAAATGAATCTTAGTGGATTTTGCTTGGATTGCTCTATAGTGAGTTGGAGGTTAATAAATATTTTTGCAATGCAACGTTAGTGTTTTGTAGAGAACGATCAGGTCAGAATTACTGTAAAGCTTGTGTGTGTGTGTGCGCCTGTGTATTATGATATAAACTGTATTAAGCCCCTGTACAGCCACACTCCTCCCCTGCGGTTCTCCTCGCACCGCATCTTGCGTTCTCATTGGCTGTTCGACTTAGCACTCATTGCCAGTTGTGCAACTCAGATTGAGATATCTGACTGAGTTGTTGAGTAGTTCACACATAGCGATCGAGAGCCGAGTTTCGATCGCCGAGCAAACGCCGAGTTGCTCCCGAACCGGTAAATCTAGCGCAGACCAGTCGCCGAGCGAAAATCAGGGCAAAAGTCGTGTAGTGTGAACTAGGTCAGGTTGCCACTGTTGGACCCTTGAGCAAGGCCCTTAACCCTCAATTGCTTAGACTGTATACAATAAGTCGCTTTGGTTAAAAGCGTCTGCTAAATGCCGAAAGTGTTCAATTTTAGTCTGGTTTTAAAATAATTTTTTTTTTACTTTGCACTGTAATATGTTTATCTACAATTGAAATCTGCACTGAGGCTGAATGATGGAGCAGACCTTGGGGGAAGTGACGTTTCGGGACCAAATTTGTAATTAAACATGTTAGCGCTTTAACGCTAGGGAAAAATTCTTGTGGTAAATATTCCTGTTGGACTGGATTGCAGTATGAATTGAAAATTGAGAAATACGTTTTCAACTGGGGAGCAACTGGAAAGCTTTAATGCGAAAAAAGAAATATTAATGATGTAAACACTATATCCACCCATACATCATGCTGGCTAATAAGCTAATGCAATTCTTTTATTCTTTTTTCTCTTCTCATTTTTACTTTGTTTTACTTTGCTTCAGTATCATAACTTATTTACACACATGCAAAACACTGTCTTAATACTATTCTCTCTCTGTAAGAAACCAGATCATTTAAATCTGTCCTTCTGGCTTTAGCTAACCAAATAAAATATTTTACTTGATTGGAAATCAAGAACAGAACTTACTACATTACACTGGCTAAATCTCTTAACCAACCACACTCAATCAAACATAAAAAACACGTATAACTCAAATTACTAATGCAGTGTGATATACACTGATCAGCCATAACTTTAAAACCACCTCCTTGTTTCTACACTCACTGTCCATTTTATCAGCTTCACTTACCATATAGAAGCACTTTGTAGTTCTACAGTACAATTACTAACTGTAGTCCATCTGTTTCTGTAGATACTTTTTTAACCTGCTTTCACCCTGTTCTTCAATAGTCAGGACCCCCACAGGACCACCACAGAGCAGGTATTATTGAGGTGGTGGATCATTCTCAGCACTGCAGTGACACTGACATGGTGGTGGTGTGTTAGTGTGTGTTGTGCTGGTATGAGTGGATCAGACACAGCAGTGCTTCTGGAGTTTTTAAATACCGTGTCCACTCACTGTCCACTCTATTAGACACTCCTACCTAGTTGGTCCACCTTGTAGATGTAAAGTCAGAGACGGTCGCTCATCTATTGCTGCTGTTTGAGTTGGTCATCTTCTAGATCTTCATCAGTGGGCACAAGACGCTGCCCATGGGGCGCTGTTGACTGGATGTTTTTGGTTGGTGGACTATTCTCAGTCCAGCAGTGACAGTGAGGTGTTTAAAAACTCCAGCAGCGCTGCTGTGTCTGATCCACTCATACCAGCACAACACACACTAACACACCACCACCATGTCAGTGTCACTGCAGTGCTGAGAATGATCCACCACCTAAATAATACCTGCTCTGTAGTGGTCCTGTGGGGGTCCTGACCATTGAAGAACAGCATGAAAGGGGGGTAACAAAGCATGCAGAGAAACAGATGGACTACAGTCAGTAATTGTAGAACTACAAAGTGCTTCTATATGGTAAGTTGAGCTGATAAAATGGACAGTGAGTGTAGAAACAGGGAGGTGGTTTTAATGTTATGGCTAATCAGTGTATTTGGATTTGTGTTGAGTGTTTTTAGGACTTTGAACCTACTCTTTAGGATAAAAGACACTGCTCAGAATAAAGAATTAGATTTTATTTACAGTGGTTCACTTTTTTAATGCTCTAATATAATTCTTGTGATATTTTTCCCATTGTAGAATTTTTTGTTGATGGACTCGGCTCTCTCCACGTGGGTTCTTGTGATGATGTCATAATCAACCATGCATCCAAAATCAAAGCCTTGTTGCCATGGGGAGAGACGGAAACTGACAAAGCCTATTCTAAATTCCGCCATCACAACACCTCAAGTATCCAGAATGCATTGTATTACTTCAAGAACCGCCTTAAATGTATAACCGGTAATTAACTGATATGGTTGTGTGCAGTTTTAGCATGGTGCTGTATTCTGTACAGGGTTAATTTGTTTATATATTCTAAAGACATTCAATCATGCAAAGTTCAACAGCTCTTTAGCTCAGTTGAAACAACGGGTACATAACGGGTGGACATAGTTGCAAAGATAGTTGCAAACAGACTAAACATGCACTGGAGGATTTATGCTGTGCCTGATTATCTGTGGACGTTTTGTGTTAATTTTTTTGTAATTTATTAATAAAAGATGAAAAATGTCAGTACTGTACATAAAGCCAAACTTTTGTAAATAAGCTGTTTTTATACAGATCTTGAACATTTAAAATGTGTTTTTATTAGGTGAAGGAAAGTGTTTAACCATTTTTGGTTTTGGTAGGCTTATTAAACATGCTTTTATTGTGTATATCATTGTATGTACACAGTACATGTGTCTTAACATTGTACTACAACGTGAATAAAAAAAGTATGTCTTTATAATAATGAAAGGAAATTAAGAAAATGTGTTTCTATAATAAAGATGTTAAATATTAAAGGTTACTGCCTTCCTGCCCAGTTTTATTTTTTTTAAACCTAAATCAATACAGCAGAGCAGTTTTACAATTGGTAAATTGTAAATTAAAGTTTAACTGTAAATCTTTGGTGGACTTGCACAAGGATGTAAATGCATTTGCCATCTGTACATATACCAGTATACTGAAAATTATAAAGAAACATATTCCACTCACTAGCTATGCGTAATGTTTGGAATGTCTGTCGACAGCAATGTTTTGGAATGGCAGGATCCCCCTTTACTGGTACAATTTGTCTCTCCAATGTTGCCCTGCCCCAGGTTCAATTCATGGCCTTGGGCTGGCACCCTGTCGAGTGTATTTCTGCTTTCAGCAGTGTTTTGACCCTGTTGTGATTTGTTATACAGTTTATAGACATTGATAGGACATTGATTAGTCACTTGTGTTTTATGTAGTGTGTCAGCACAGGAGGTCATGGCGAACTGCTTTATACTATCCAGTAAAATTGATAATCTGGTTATTGAGTAACCAAGGGTTTATAAATAAATTGCTTGCTTGTTTCTGCTTAAGTCTTCAATGTGTAATACATTTTTGGTCTAAAATCATACAGTGGCAATTAATTTTTTATAAAGTATAAAATTTTAATACCTTACATTTTTTTTATTTACAACTTTTATTTGCACAATTAATTAGCCCAGTCTACCTCATCCACCAGTAAAGAGTTTTGGCATGTTTGGCTTTTTGTTCTTTTCTGTCCTACCCGTCTACTAGTTAGATAATGCCCCAGACGTCACATGTCGACATGCTAATTGGTGGCTAATGTTGGCTGACTGCTCCATCACTTTGCATTGTCTGTGTACTTCTCTTCTGACCGTACAGAGTACAGATTAGTATCTGTTCTTCACTCATAATGTGTATTATTCCGATTAATAAAACACACTTTAAGCAATGAAATAATCTGTTTCAGTATGTTAGTATTTTACTCACTAAGTTAGAAATGTCCTGAAGTGCATATTTATGATGATGTACTGATTTTAACCCCTAATCCTGCATAATGAAGTTCCTGGTAAATCAGCCTTCACATTCATGCAGGTGTTTGTCAGTTTTTACATCAAGTTTGCAACATCTAGAAAGATATGTCTGTCGACATTCACACCCAGATCATTGTGTTTTCCGAAGGCTTTTCCTGTAAACAAACAAACACAAAAGTCAGTCCAGTTTGTGGTCAGTATAGAAAACCAGAGAATGTAATATCACTGTACCTTCTGTTGTTGAATGTGAACTATGGCATCATGGACTGTGACAAAGATGTGCTGTGGGTTTATGTAGTTCATCAGGCCACTGGCTGTGAGGATCTTTAACACACTTTCTATAGAAATAACATATTCACTTCTGTTACAGTGAATATACATACAGTGTATCACAAAAGTGAGTACACCCCTCACATTTCTGCAAATATTTTATTATATCTTTTCATGGGACAACACTATAGAAATAAAACTTGGATATAACTTAGAGTAGTCAGTGTACAACTTGTATAGCAGTGTAGATTTAGTCTTCTGAAAATAACTCAACACACAGCCATTAATGTCTAAATGGCTGGCAACATAAGTGAGTACACCCCACAGTGAACATGTCCAAATTGTGCCCAAAGTGTCAATATTTTGTGTGACCACCATTATTATCCAGCACTGCCTTAACCCTCCTGGGCATGGAATTCACCAGAGCTGCACAGGTTGCTACTGGAATCCTCTTCCACTCCTCCATGATGACATCACGGAGCTGGTGGATGTTAGACACCTTGAACTCCTCCACCTTCCACTTGAGGATGCGCCACAGGTGCTCAATTGGGTTTAGTCCATCACCTTTACCTTCAGCTTCCTCAGCAAGGCAGTTGTCATCTTGGAGGTTGTGTTTGGGGTCGTTATCCTGTTGGAAAACTGCCATGAGGCCCAGTTTTCGAAGGGAGGGGATCATGCTCTGTTTCAGAATGTCACAGTACATGTTGGAATTCATGTTTCCCTCAATGAACTGCAGCTCCCCAGTGCCAGCAACACTCATGCAGCCCAAGACCATGATGCTACCACCACCATGCTTGACTGTAGGCAAGATACAGTTGTCTTGGTACTTCTCACCAGGGCGGCGCCACACATGCTGGACACCATCTGAGCCAAACAAGTTTATCTTGGTCTCGTCAGACCACAGGGCATTCCAGTAATCCATGTTCTTGGACTGCTTGTCTTCAGCAAACTGTTTGCGGGCTTTCTTGTGCGTCAGCTTCCTTCTGGAATGACGACCATGCAGACCGAGTTGATGCAGTGTGCGGCGTATGGTCTGAGCACTGACAGGCTGACCTCCCACGTCTTCAACCTCTGCAGCAATGCTGGCAGCACTCGTGTCTATTTTTTAAAGCCAACCTCTGGATATGACGCCGAACACGTGGACTCAACTTCTTTGGTCGACCCTGGCGAAGCCTGTTCCGAGTGGAGCCTGTCCTGGAAAACCGCTGTATGACCTTGGCAACCATGCTGTAGCTCAGTTTTAGGGTGTTAGCAATCTTCTTATAGCCCAGGCCATCTTTGTGGAGAGCAACAATTCTATTTCTCACATCCTCAGAGAGTTCTTTGCCATGAGGTGCCATGTTGAATATCCAGTGGCCAGTATGAGAGAATTGTACCCAAAACACCAAATTTAACAGCCCTGCTCCCCATTTACACCTGGGACCTTGACACATGACACCAGGGAGGGACAACGACACATTTGGGCACAATTTGGACATGTTCACTGTGGGGTGTACTCACTTATGTTGCCAGCTATTTAGACATTAATGGCTGAGTGTTGAGTTATTTTCAGAAGACAGTAAATCTACACTGCTATACAAGCTGTACACTGACTACTCTAAGTTATATCCAAGTTTCATGTCTATAGTGTTGTCCCATGAAAAGATATAATGAAATATTTGCAGAAATGTGAGGGGTGTACTCACTTTTGTGATACAGTGTAGCTATTACTTGTCCTTGGTCATACTATAAATGATTATGAACCACATTTGCTTACGCTACAATCTTACCATTGCAATTTGCCAGATATATCCTCACTTCCATCTTCTGGCATTCAATACACATCTGTAAAGCATGATATTAAAAATAATCGCAAAATTTGAGTTAGTCAAACTTATTTAAACCTTTAACTGAGTAACATAAAACAATCAGGTTCTATTTGTTAACTTATTAAGAAGTGACAGCTCAGTTAAAATCTTGATGCAATTTATTTTTGTTTAGGATAAACCCCTTTATAAGTTAGATACTGTATGTTTTAGCATTTGACAAATTTGACTTTTTCCAAGCTTTTAGATAAGATTTTATTCTATAATAATACTTGATACCAGTTGCTATTAAATGGTCCTGTATAATAACAGAACATACATCATTTACCTCAAATTATGATCCTACCTCCCACATGTTTCAGCAAAAACCATGATTCATGTTTAATGAAAATTTTGGAGATTCTCAATAATATTACATTATAAACTTGCTTCCATTTATTCTTGGTCTGATTCAAAAATATTGTGATCTGTTTACGCAGTTCTCGTAGAATCATGAAGAATGATTGAGGTGTTAATACAACATATACAGAGAACTAAAATGTAAAGAACCAGCAAAATGTGTCCCACAATCCAATTATATACTGTATTAATACCCCTAGATACCGGCGTACAAGAAATGCAATACAAATGTTGAGTTTAAAAAGACTTTTTATGTGATTAAAACAAGCCAATCTGGCTCAGCTTACCTGTATGAATAGTTTTGCTCCTGCAACATCAACAAATATAACACTGCTGCAATCGATAAGTACTGCCTGCACCTCGTTTTCTGCCATTTCTACAATTATACAGAGAAATACCACTACATTATACATTCTTCAAAACTATATCACAAAGATTTAAGTTTGTAAATGAGAATCACCTACCTGATTTAAAGAATTCATTCTCAGAGGAAAATGACTCGTTTGCAACTCCTCTCTCCTAATAAAAACAGTTTAAAAAGCAACAAAAGTAAGAGAGAAGAATTGATTTGATCTTCTAAGTCAGAAATAAATGTTTATTGTAAACATTACCCTATTAAATCTAATGGGTAAAATGTTGAAGTTTATTTTCTATTTAAATGTATACTTTGACTCAACTCAGCATAATTTGCATATACAAAAAAGACTTGATTTACATGCATGTTGGCTTGACTACACCATTGGTCATGTAAATAATGTGCACTAATTGTTAACTGACCACAGTATTTATAGAGTCTCTCTCCCTTTTCTCCAGTGCTTTCCTGGCCTTCTCTCTGCTACGGATACGTTCAGGTGTGAGACCCAGCAGCTGGTTCACATCTGCCTTGAAGAAGCTGCGGTTCCCATAGAAGATGGGTCCATTATAGGTCAGGATCTTAACTCCAGGGACTTCATAGCACTGTAGTACAGAGATGATGGTTTTGGTGACAGCATTGTTAAGAACAAACAATTACTGACGTTCCTGTGACCTCTGTTTTTAACTACGCTATTTAATGGATTTAAAACTGCTATAGAGCTAGACATTTAGTTTGTTTGTTTCTTGTTTGTCTTATATACTTGCCTGGAAAACGAATAGACGATAAATTTAGACCACTAGGGTGGCTTCTACAGGGTGTCCCTAAAGTCTGGACACATAGGAAATATCACTAACTATAACACTATGTTTATTAAAATACACACACATACATATTGCATCACAAATAGTGGAAAACACATTGAAAATGATATTGATTAATATTCTAATTAAATAAAATGTTGTGTATGTACTGGAATTTATTGAAAATATGCATTTTGTCTATGTGTCCAGACTTTAGGGACACCATGTATTATACAGCATTCTATACATTCAGCAACGTATTAGATACTACTATACAGATAAACTTATACATTTACATAGTGTACAATTACTGACTGTAGCGCTGCACACTTTGTCACCCCCTGTACCCAATCTGTCATTCAAAAGGAACCACATATGACCCACACTGAGCAAATGTTAATTATGTGGTGAACTATTCTCAGCACTGCATTAATGTAAACATGGTAATAATAAGGTAAAGTGTGTTGATTAGAAATGAATGTTTGTTTATACTTTAGCACTTTATAATTAAGATGGTCAGCTGTCTTTGTACTTTTGTCAGTTAAATAAAGGTTCGAAAGAATAAACAAATCTGTAATGAATAGTCCTGCGACACCTCACACCACCAGTAGAGGGTGCACAGGACGACTAGTAGTAGCGGATCTAGTAGGACAACAAGCTCCAAGAGCCGCCGCGCTCATCAGCGCTAATCACCCACAGCTGAGACCGACGTTATTTAAGCCAAGCCCGGTGATTAACTCGACGCTGCGACGTTGCCTTGTGTTAGACGCAGCCGGTAAGGTAGAAGTTAGATTTTGCGTTACTACTGGCGCATGATTAGGGGGTTGTTTTTGTTAAAACTTTAATAAGTAAACTTGAGATCAGAGATATTTCTAAGCGACTCCCAGAGTCGGTTTATTGATATACGTTGTTCATTGAACCGACTCTCCGACAAATTCCGTTTTCCTTTTTTTTACTTTGTTGATAGGGGGAGCACTGGGTCTATGATCGTATTTTGGTGTTAGTGCTGCAAGAAGCTAAAATACTGATTCTAGTCACAGTTCCACCTCGCTTTCTCGCCCCATAATTTCTCTTAATCTAATTTTTTTGTTTGTTTCTTTTGACTCGTGAACCGAGTCAGTTCACTTCGCTCGTTCGCGTCCAGGCTTGGTTAGCTCTGTAGAGCTTCATTTCAAATCTCTGTCCTTAGTATACACATTTAGTGATTGACTGTTTTATTTTTAAATGAATAAACATTCTCATTTTTAAAGTAAATATGTTTTTGTGTGTGTGACTGTTACCTTTAACCAACCTGTCATACTAAACAATGTTTTTATATAAGGGGATAATTGTGTGAATCTTTTTAAACCATTATTATTTGAGACTACTGTGGACTGGAATATTTTTGCCTGTTTAGAACCTTGACAATGAGACTATTGTTCCAACATGGGTTCATTTACCATACTATTGTTACCATCTCTTGCTATTTATATTTTATATTTTATTATGTTTACACACACCGAGACCTGAGTAACTGCATTTCGTTTTAATCATGTACATGGTTTTGAATGACAATAAAGCTGAGTCTGAGTCTGAGTCTATGCTACACCATACTGCTATAATTCAAATAAGCTACAATGTTGAATGTAGGTGACTGACTTGCTCTGTATTTTCTTTTTTTAGAACTCTTTTAAAAACCTCTTTACAAAAACATCTTTTCTCTCAGTACTTCCTTTCTCCACCCCTGTCGTGAATGTTTTCCCCCTCACCTTTTGATATGTAAAGTGACCTTGGGTATAAGAGGTGCTATATAAATACAAATTATAAATTGTGCAGAGAAACAGTTGAGCTACAGTCAGTATTTTTAAATGAACTATAGTACATATACCAGGAGTATCTACTGTATGTAAACCATGTTAGAATTGTATGATATAAGTGTGATGTGCTTGCAAAAACGTATCTGCCATGATCTGGTGATCTTGAGGTACCTTATTGTGGTTGTCGATGGGCCGGTAGATCTCTGTATTAGCAGCTCTGCCCAACACTGAACATTCAGCTCTGCAAAAACAGTTTCTTGTTAATGTCTGTACATTTAAGTGTCCTTGTTTAATATTCATCTACTTCATTCACACAATTTATCTGTTGAGCAACTGATGCTGAAACCTCACCAGTTTATAATTATTTCTGTCCTAGTTTATCATCAAAACAAAACTGAGCTGGCCCGGCTTACCTATGTGAATAGTTTGGCTCCCTTAACGTTGATAAATAAATGTAACACAGTTGCAACTGATTAGTACTGGATGTGTCTCTGGAGTTTAGTAAAGATTTTTGTTTATAGTCCCACTTTTGCCCACTTATTATTTGATATACTTTCAGTCCAAATAACCTCTTTACATGCTGTACATAATGCATATTGTATTTGTAAATATGAAATAAGAATATATACACAAACCACAATTTATAACAATGCTTATGAGGGCCCTGAGTTACACACAGCAAGAAGGTCTTTGGTTTTGATTCTTGCTTTAGGTTTAGTCTAGAATAAGTTTTAAATGTGAAACCCACACCAGCATAAGATGTAGGGAAATAGACTTAATCCTTGTTTGTAGTCACTGTCTATAAGAAGCAGTGCCTGCATGGGTTTCAGTGTCTGCATGTTTCTCGAAAACATGCAATGGACTGGCTAAGTTGACCCTTAGCTGTAAATGAATGTGTGAGTTTGTAATGCCCTGCATTATAATTCTCAGGGACTCTTGGTTCAGTGTTTCTGGGAGATGCCAAACCCACGGACACTAACTAGAATGAAGCAGTTAGTATAATTCAACATCATTAGGCTAATGAGCACATCTAACAAGGCCCTCTAAAGTCTCCCATCCACACCTACGGTTAATTAGGGAAACATGAATTTACTATTAAGAAATGTATTTTAATTATGTGATGTAGCCATTCAGTGCAGTTATGTAGGTAAAGTGATTCATCGTATTACCTCTGTGTGCGACAAATGACAGTCATCATTGAGAAAACCACACCGATGGCAAGACCCAAATCCACATTAAGCACAACAACGGAAAGCCACGTCACCAGCCACACCCCCTGTTGACACATTTTACAAATGTTACATATAGAATTTTTGGACATTTCCGTTTATATTGGTGGTGCACTGATGGTGTCAGGCTTACAAAGTCAATCCTGCTAACTCTCCATAGATCAGGAAGGTCCTGAAACTGCAGGAACATTTGTCTCAAACTGGTAACATTTATACATGCCAGCACAGCCTGTATTAAAAGCAAAAAAGGAACAGGAAAAAAATACAGATTTAGTTTGTTCATAGGTTTAATGTGTATTTTGTGAAAATACTTTTACAACAATACAGATGAATAACTGACTTTAGCTGTTGTCCATTACAAGTGTATGCAAACTTAAGCTAAACTGTATTTACTGTAATGATACTCACACTGATCTGTACACATGCTTTTAAATTTTACTGTTATTTACCTTTGGTAAGAAGTAGAACAGAGGGCCAATGAGAAGCAGCACCACCAGCACCACCAGACTTGTGAACAAACCTGAGAGCTAGCACATACGAAACAATCAACAAATCATTTAAACAATATGTACAAAGCACATTTATCAATAAAAAACAGCTGTCAGGCTTTGTTCTGATACCTGTGTATAACCACCAGCACTCTCTAATATGTTCGTGGTGGCCAGTGTAGCTGAACTGGGAAAGCAGGTGAAGAGAGAGGACACTGTGTTGGAGATGCCATGTGCCAACAGCTCCTGAATCAGAAATTACATAACATTAATATATTTAAAATAAAAGCACTATTCATTTTTAAATTCTACATTGTACTGTATTTGTGTAGATTTAATTTTAAAGTTACCTGATTAGGCTGAATAGAGTAGCCATGTTTATCAGCGTATATCATTGCTAATGACACAGATACAGCGTAGCCTACAAATGTGATGGCAACTGTATCACCAGCAATCTCCGGCACCATGTGCAAAGCAGGTAGCCGAGGCTGAGGAAACCTAGAACATAAAAAACTTTTACGCTGAATATTGGAAGAAATTACAAAGCAAATTTTAAGACTTAAGGACATTACTAAACTACAGTAATAGCCGTTAAATAGAGAATAGAGAAAAGATAGAGAAAAGAGTGGCCAAAGACTGACCAGCCAGCTGAAAATGTTTCAATGGCTCATCCAGGAAATCAACAAAAACGAAATAATGCTAATGACTTAGAAAATGAGATTGATGTAATTATATAAAATGATTTGTTACCCTGCTGGAATGTGACCCACTATCTGGATGTCATATGTGGAGTCCAGTGAAGAGACATAAGTAACTCCTGTGGCGATTATAACCTGAAATAATTAAAAATATAACCTTAATATAAGCTCCACAACAAAAACACTGAAATAAACTAAATGGAGCACCAAATAATAGGTAAACACACATTGTTATCATAGACCAGTGCCAATATATGACCAGAAGCAAGTGAACACATGACTGAACCCAATCATAGTGTTAATGTAATTATTAAGGTCGTGTCAGATTATTTTTTGGATATATTGCAAAGCAACGTAGCACAATAACATTAAGTAGCACTGTAATTACAGCATACAAGTGTTTTTCTGATCAATAGTAGGATGGCTTACTGTGAGAATCTCTACAGGAATGGGGGTGCGCAGACGCTGCCGAAATCGTGTGTTCACTTCTTTAATGGGGACGAGAACGGCCAGGCACAGCAGTGAGATTAGAAGCTCGGCGAGGTTCGTGTGAGGCAGGTTCTCCATCACTGAGGCGAGTGTCTGAAACATTTAACAAGACATTTTGTGACCTCATTTTGTATTTACAGGTTCTATCTGGCAAGTTTTTACCACACATGCTTCATTACGGGAGGTTCGGGAAGAACTAGATTCTCTAGTGGTGTTATAATGTCAGGTGCAATATTAAAAAAAAAAAAAAAGATTCTTTATCCAAACTCTGATATGAACTTTAAAAGTCAATTATAATGCAATATGAATATTTTATGTAGGTGGCCATAGCCAATCTACATATATCCAAGATTTATTTACTTTTTATTTATTAGCCAGATAAATTGTAAGGGTTTTGAAACTTTTAATCTATATGAACTAATGGATTGCTTTTCAAGAAACAACCAGATTAAACCTTATAAAATAAATAACAACAAAAGATTACAAAACATGATACTCTTATTGTACACTTTAATCCAACATTTTAACTCCCCATAGTTCTTGCATGTAACGTTATGCTCCAGGTTACAGAAAATCACAAACCTTGAAGAGTGAGAAGGTGCCTGTGTGGCGGGGAAGTCGTAACCCCAGCATGTTCTGCAGCTGTGAGACGGTCACATGTAATGCAGCGGCACTGGTAAATGCTTTAACAATGGGTTCAGATAGGTATGTGGAGAGGAAGCCCAACTGCAAACCAAACATGCAAAGCTGGAAACAAAAACACAGTTGACAGTTTATCAATATTAAGCAAAATCTGAAGTAATCTCATACAGTATAATTCAGCCAGTAACGGATACTGTTCACAAACCACTCTCAGACCTGTGTCAGATTTAAGCTTTTAAGCAAATATCACTGGGTGTTTCTGTGACAGGATATATTTTGATGGCTTTTTAAAAATATAGTTAAATTCGAAAAACACATTAGAAATGCACAGCTTTAAGTCTCGGAAGCTTAATGTAAATAGATTCTGGGCTTATTTATAGCTGCATCTGTACAATAGTGTCTGTTGGTCTTTGCTGTTTTATTTACCTAATAAAGTGTTCAGTAAGTGCAGTTAAAAGATTAGCACCAAGGAGCAATAACATTTTAAACACCCCTCCACAACCCTTCTCCCATCTCTCAAAAAGAAAAGTCAGATAGGTTTTACTGTCCAGTGTCTGTATTATATGGTCTTTGACCTGAGCTGCTACAGTTTGCTGCAGTGGTGTGAAACAATAATAAGAATGTTTCTGTTATCAGATTTTTTACCATCATCACTCCTGAAAGGAAAGCTACTGCTGAAGCCACACTGATCCTCTGATCTTCCAGCTCCAAAGCCTCTGGGCTGCTGGAGTTCAGGGCAGGAGGGGTGGGCACAAGCTGCTCCACCACAGTGCCAGTCATTAAGCTCACTACAGCAAACGTACCTGTGCAGAATGATATACAGCCAGCATTAGAAATAATGTCTTATCATAAGGAAAATGTCTTATTATCCTTGTCAGTTCAGCTAAATGAAAGTTTACTCTTGACTGCTAACAATATGCAGATGCCTGATTATGATCTTACTAGACAATCTATTTTAAAATTGTGGCCATTAGTGTGGATTTCCCCTCCACCTTGCAGCTATAAGTGCATTTTTAAACCCCAGGCACTGATGTTGACAATTTCTTTACACTACACTGTTCAACATGGTTTTATAGATCTCCATCACAGTGATGCTGGAACGAGGAAGGGTCTGTTCCAAACTGTTGCCCCAAAGTTGGAAGCAAATATGTAACCTATGTATATAAAAGTAATTATACTGTATATACTGTCTGAAACACCATAATACAATCAGTAGGAGGAGTATCCACATAATTTTAGACATGCAGTGTATTAAAGTATGGGTAATGAGAAAATTAGTTCTTCTAAATCCTTTCCAAACAATTTTAAGTACAAACTAATTAAATTAATGTTGATTTGTAAGTCTGCCAAAAACCAGGTCAGTGAGTTGAAAAACTTGAACCTGGCTCTGACCAGGAACAGAAAGTCAGATCAAGCAGATTGATTAGCAGCATATTAAGTTCCACATACACATTCAACAACTGTTAAATCCTATTTATAAATGGTGTTGTGGTGATAAATGGTCTATAATGTCATTCAAGATTATTACTGGGTAAAATGATTAAATGATTGATATTGTTCACAGTATTACTATGGGTTTAGAGGCTGCCAGGCAAGAAAGAAGCACCAACTTAATCAGGGGCTTCGTTTTTGTACTGCAGCTTCTAATCCCATGGTGATGTAACACTCTCATGACTATGAAAAGGTCTATCGATGCTTCAGAACTCTGAATCTTGGCAGGTTTGTTTTTTTGGTAATTCTTGGATAAGGTTAAATCTGAACATCCTAACCAAGTTTCTTTTTTAGCATAAGAATAAACTACTCTCTTTTTCTTTGGCTAACTTTGTGGGTTTTAATGGGTGTAATCAGCTAGCATTATTTATACAAGCACAAAGAAGTAGCCCAGCTGTAGCCACTCTTAAGTACTATTAAGAAATCAAGAGGTCGTGGCAAAAAGTTAAAGTAATCATCTGAGTTGCTGTATGTACTGGTCATAGTCCTTTGATTTAAACTTAAGTTGTGTGTAGCTCAGAAACTATCCATTTTCTTATTTTAGTATATTAAGGTTATAAGACATCACAAGAATGGGCACAATCCCACATTTTTAAATTGTTACATTTAGATTGAATTCTACATTCTTGACACATTAAAAGTCTTAAATGTGGTTAGATAAAGCATCTTCTATGAGGCTTGTTTACAGTAGGACAGTGATGTGTATGTATTGTGGCTCACCTAAAAACTGAATCTGTTAAAGACTCATACCTATTAAAAAACAACATACCTGATAAACCGCATGCTTTTAGATAAGGACTAACCTTTCAGTAAAAAATAAATAAGTATGTTTTATTAAACTATTTTAAAAATGATCATCCTTTTGAGAGAACTGCACTTTACAGAGTACTATGACAGTAACAAAGAAGAGTGGGTGTACCTGTGGATACATGGCGGCCTGTCCCAAACAGCATGTAAAGCACCACAGGAAAGAACGATGTGTAGAGTCCATAGATTGGAGCCACTGATGTTAATAAAGCAAAGGCCATTCCTGAAACCAAAAATAAAATGCAAATCAAGTTCATTAGAACAGTTTTTGTCACAATATGATAGGCTGTCTGCGACAACTCATTTCTAAGAAAAAACTAAACATAGGGAACTCCCAGAACCACCTGGAACTGCCAATGCATGAGCAGAACTCCAGCCACACCAACTGGCACAAATCTTTCCTTGGCACCAATCTTTCTTTAAGAAATTTTGTTTGAAATCTTGGCACCAATCTTTCTTTGAGGATTGTTTTAAAGCATTTCAATAAAACATTAAGTGCAGAGATATTTTATTATTGATGCACAATGTGTTTTAATCTTCCTCTAGTCTTTTATTAATGTACACTGCAGTGCTGAGAATGAGAATTGTCCCACCAACTAAATAACATCTGGGCAATGGGGGTAATATAGGGGTTGCTTTTGAATGATAAATGTAGGTAAGAATAGTGTACAAAGCCACAGATAGGCTACAGTAATTGTATACTCACTGAGTTAATCTGTATGGCAGGTGTAGCTTATAACAGAATCACTGAAGTATGTACCAGTTATGTAATTAATGTTAATACTCAGCTCTACCTTGAGGAATGTGCAGTATCCCAACGGTCAGCCCAGCAACGGTGTCTCCAAGAATCCATTTCCTAAGTCTGTATTTTGGAAGCCAGTTGAAAATGGGCATGCGCTCCTTGAGCAGGTGAAGACAGTGGACCTGCGAGCAGCGCCAGCGTGCATTCAGCCTCTCCCGGAGGGGCTGGCGGGGTTTGGCCTCAGTACCATAAACCTGTCTGAATCTGTCCTCTGTGTAAATGTTCCTGTAGACAGCTACAGACGCACTCATCCTGTCCTCCTCGTCCTTTCAGATTGTCCTGGAGTTCAGTGTAGAAGTTCAGTGCGACGTTGCTTCCCAGCAGTCAGGATGAAATACCTGGCTGTTTGTGGATATATATAGCTGTCAGAAGTTTTGACCTCAGGAACCATTGTGTTTTCCTGTCAAGTGCTTAAACCAATTGTCCAGAGTTTTTCCCCCTCTGTAACTGAGAAGAACTACTTAGTGAAGCCCTTTTGACATGCTGATTTGGTGGACACCCACATAAAGGCGTACTTGTCCAACTTCAGTGCTGATGGATTGAAGAAGTCCTCTGGGTCCTACTGCTAAACGCTTTTAAAAGAGAAAACACCATGAGACATCCAATGCCCACTCCTCTGATCTCTCTCAAAAACTCTCCTGATACTGCCGGGCTTCACCTCTTAAGTCCCTCTTGTCTGAGTGACGTCCAGGGAAGAAGTGTACAATGTCTACCTCTGTGTAAGGTCTGCACTCGGATCAAAGTGCTATTGTTTACAGGCTGAAGGTGTAACCTCAAACCATGTGTATTTAGCAGTTATTAGGGTTGCTCATTTCCTGAGGGGGGTAGATTTCTCTTTCCAGTTCTGCTTTTTCAATATGCTGTTCAGAACCAAAGAGCTGTAATGATATATGCCGTCCTTGCCTCGCTGATCAAACTGCAACTTGACTCTGATGACTTGAAATGACTTGGCATTGTCTTTTTTCCAGCAGAAAAGAATGACCTGTGCTTAACATTTAGTTTGTTTCTTAGTGGCTATTGTTTCCAATGTAAGTCAGTCAGAATTTCCACTTCTAATTCATACATCTTATAAAACGTAAATGAATAAAGTGATACAAACAAACAGTATCATTTTTGCTGCATAAGTACTGTGTGTGTTATATTTTGGCCAAGGCAAACGTAGTTCTAACCACTTCAATGTCTTGCACGTTTTGGCATTTTCCATCTAAACATTTCATAGTTAAAATCTAAAATTAAAAGTAATAATTTTATTCAGAAATGCTGTGCCACGTCTCCTTCCACAAACACACAAAATTACAAGAAAAATCTAATGTTTTGAAAGTGTTCACTTGAAATGCACTTATATTTTTTTAATCTAAATATTGGTGATTATAAGTACGTGATTGCATGTACTGCATTATTTTTACATAATAATCCTGTGCTACCAATAATTGTTTCTGGGTTACTTTGTCATTAGTTATTTAACCTAATGTCACATAACTGTCTAATGTACACCGATTAGGCATAACATTATGACCATCTTCCTAATATTGTGTTGGTCCCCCTTTTGCTGCCAAAACAGCCCTGCAACTCTGATGCTCTGTGTATTCTGACACCTTTCTATCAGAACCAGCATTAACTTCTTCAGCAATTTGAGCTACAGTAGCTCGTCTGTTGGATCGGACCACACGGGCCAGCCTTTGCTCCCCATGTGCATCAGTGAGCCTTGGCCTCCCATGACCCAGTCGCTGGTTTACCACTGTTCCATCCTTGGACCACTTTTGATAGATACTGACCACTGCAGACCAGGAACACCCCACATGAGCTGCAGTTCTGGAGATGCTCTGACCCAGTCGTCTAGTCATCACAATTTGTCCCTCGTCAAACTCGCTCCAATACTCACGCTCGTCCATTTTTCCTGCTTCTAACATCAACTTTGAGCATAAAATGTTCACTTGCTGCCTAATATATCCCCCCCACTAACAAGTGCTGTGATGAAGAGATAATCAGTGTTATTCACTTCACCTGTCAGTGGTCATAATGCCTGGTCGGTGTATTTAACTGCTGCAGCAATTTTCTTTATCACATGACTTATTTGAAGCAGGTTCTTCATAAGATGTATTGTTAAGACTTAAATCCTGCTAAAGAAAAGTAATGAACAAGAAAGTAACCTGTCTGAACTTACTTGATATTTGTTTCCACCTGTTTGAGACATGAACGTGATTGAGCTCACCAATCATCTCAGCCAGCAAATCTCATGACCTATTTACCCTGTATAAACAATGTCTGCATGGGTGGGCAGATCACAGTCTCACTCAAAAACCAACACAGTAAGAAACCAAGAGTAAATGTAATGTTTAGGTAAGGGTCAGTGTTATACTTTCTTAACAAAACACAAATATTATTTTGTGCTCAGCGCTGCGTGCAGAAGACCACGATTTTATGCAGTAACAGTCATGGCATTTCTGTCTGGCTTCCATCCAAAAAGTCAACCTTCTATGGCAGGCTTATATGAAGTCATATATAAACAATGTTCATTAAGTTTTACATGCAGATGCATACAATAAACCCCCCTTCCTTGCAGCTATAACAGCCTCCATTGTTTTTGGAAAGACTTTCCACAAGAATGTCTGAGGGACTTTTTGCCCATTTAGTCATAATAGCAATTTGTTTAACTAATGTTGAACAGGACAACCTTACTCATTCCAGGGATTCCAGTTTATCCCAAAGGGTCTTAAAAGAGGTTAAGATTAGGGTTCTGTCAAACCATCATATCAAACTATGTCTTTATGGACATATGAACACTTTATGATCTGGGTCACAGTCATGCTGAAACAGAAAAAATACATTCTCCAAACTGCTGTCACAAAATTGGAAGCATTTAACTTATTTCGGATCATTGATTTTGTACACCTGATATCAATGGGTGAGGTAAAATGCCTGAACTCAATAATCTAAAGGTATTTTCAGATACCTTGGCCATATAGTATATGGGTTATAGTAGGGTCCTTCAAAAGGTTTCCACACTTTTATTTTTTAGTTGGAAACGGTATAGTCTGGATTTAGCTCCTTCCGATATCCACCTTTTTGGACGCTCAAAAAAGCTTTAAGGGGAAGAAGATTTTCATGTGATGATGATGTAAAAGCAGAGGTGCATCAGTGGCTACAGGCTAAACCAAAAACATTTTTGCTGATGGCATTAAAAAGTGGGTACAACGCTGGGAAAATGCATTGGAAGGTGACTGTGTGGAAAAGTGACGTCATTTGTTTTTAAAATTCTTAATAAATAGAGTTTAAAAAGTGTTGTAACTTTTTGAAGAACTATCATATACGTATTAATTACCTTGCCTCAATGTGCTGTCATAGTTTCGATGGCGCATTTTTCATATCTAGTGGTCTCCAGTGTAGCAGAGATGCTGTGATAATGTGAGGGTCTGTTTTTAGGAATGCAGCCATTGTGTTGATCACTCTGGAGAATTTATAAACCCACTGATGGTGAGTTTTGTCTGGTGGTTGTTTAAACAAGATATTAATCAGCAGTAAAAGAAACAATGCCCTGAATAGAAGAGGATATGGAGTGGTAACCCCCCACCAGCAAGATGAAGCCAGAGCATTATGGGTTACTAAAACTTTAACAAAACATTGTAAACAACAGGCTGATGTGTATGTGTGTGTATGTTAAGTCCAATCTAGATCGTTGTCTGTATGCACTTGATGTGTTTTGGTCAAACAATAGTATTGAGATACCCCCTTCATGTTGTTTGGGAATTCCACAGTGGGTAATTATATTGGGACATAATTGTTTCACATTTCTGAATATATTTTGAAAGTTTGGTTATCAGTCGGTGCTTACTGCATTGCCTACTGGATGCATTATCAACCATTATATTCCATTATTAAATGCTTTCAAGTAAACAATGGATGGATGGATGGTTGGTTGGATGGTTGGATGGATGGTTGGATTGATGGTTGGATGGATGGATGGATGGATAGTTGGATATTGGTTGGATGGATGGATGGATGGTTGGATGGATGGTTGGTTGGTTGGTTGGTTGGTTGGATGGATGGATGGATGGATAGTTGGATATTGGTTGGATGGATGGATGGTTGGATGGATGGTTGGTTGGTTGGTTGGTTGGTTGGTTGGATGGATGGATGGTTGGTTGGATGGATGGTTGGTTGGATGGTTGGTTGGATGGATAGTTGGATATTGGATGGATGGATGGATGGTTGGTTGGTTGGATGGATAGTTGGATATTGGATGGATGGATGGTTAGATGGATGGTTGGTTGGTTGGATGGATGGATGGAAGGATGGATAGATAAACACTGACACAGGCAGCTGTAGAACAGGACGCAAGTGTGTAGATCCAATATTGGATCTACCTGCAAGCACCTGCAAAAAGACAGTTAAGAACACATGAACAAAAGAAACAAATAGAGTACTTATACATAAACGAATTAGGCTCATAACAGTGAACAGGTCCAACCAACGATCAACGGAAGGTGTGGACATGGTTGAAGAAATGGTCAGAGATCCAATAATAAAAACACATCTGTAAACAGGCAGCATGACCAACATTACCATATTGATAACAATGCTATGGAAGATTATGGACAAATAGAAATACCTTTATTGTATAAATGTTTATCTGCTAACTAGCTAGCTTCAATTGATAACATTCCTACAGCCTCAAGCAAAGCTGTATTAATGTGTACAAACAGTACATAACAACATTCTCAGCAACAATGATGCACTGAACTTTCTGGAAAATGATGGCAGGCTGTTTCACCATGTCTCTGTGTTTTATCTCTGTCCTTGCCACATAAACATTTAATTAATTACAAAACTGTCTAGCTGGACCTCATCTCCACCCAGGCTGACTGTGTGTCCTGGTCCCCGGGGTCAGAAGTCCCTGTTTGCTTCATCACTCTATTCTTCTCAGTGTGGGAGGAGACACTGGCATTTCTAATACTGTAGTTCCTCTTATTGTTTTTAATCTTTTTATTATGAGTTGCTGGTGCTGACCAGTCAGACTGTGTCCTTTAGTTTTGACCTTGTCTCAGAGATTTGTCCTCACGTCTCTCTTTCTGTTTCCATCAAACTACCTCGCCCTTCCTGTTCTGTCAAAGGGTGTCTGTCCATCTTTTTTATAGCATCTCGAGTTGAATGACCGTCTTATGAGTTCATCAGTTTTCATTTTATCACGCGATGTATTGTTAAATTACTGTCCCTTCTACAGCTGTGGGACAGCACAGCTTTCTTGGTGTGTTATTATAGTTCACCAGCAGTTCTGAGACTAAAGTGTCTATTTAAGCATAAACAAAGATATGAGTTATGAATAATTGTCAGAAGATTATTTTAATTATTTGTTTTATTTGAATGTTTTTTAAATCAAACATTCCTGTCGGTACAAGTGATCCAAAATTCCACAAGTAAAAGGTTAATGGAGCCACTAATGTCCACTCAAGATTTTACAATGTGCTTTTAGACTAATGATTGAAAAGGTAATAAAGAAGCCAGCACTCTCTCTAATATGAGCAGCAGGATGACACAAAAGCAGCAGAAACAACAGCTACATAAAAAAATAAACAATAAACTGCACCTTAGTTGATTCTGTTTCTGCCCCTTTTGACACTTTTGCTACAACAAACTTTGGTAGGAGAAATGAATAAATTAAATCAGCTGTGGCAGATTATGGACCAAGTTTTGTGTGTGTTTATATACAACCTGCATTTGGCAATTAAAACCTTCCTGCTCTAAAATAAATCATGATTTGTTTTTTGTTTGCTTGTTTTGTGATCCATCCTTGGTCAGCTTGCACATCTGTTGTAATTCCTTTACCCTATTAAAAAAAAACAAGATCTCTGGTGGAGGTCAAGTCATCAAGGTTTATTCCTCTTACAGGACAAAAGTCCTCACCATATGTCCTCCTTACTCTTCCTGTGCTGGCTGTAGCTGAGACACCAGACACATTTATATCACAAAAACACTCACACTGTGTTAGCGCTCTTTTTAACAGCGGGGCTGTAACTATTGACAAAACACTAACCCTCGACGTCCTGGGTTCTTCTCACAAATGTACCATTTTAAACATGTCCAGCAGTAAATGTTATGCTAATAAAATGCTAATGTTTTCTGTTATAAAAGTTACACCCGCTTTTAAATCACTTTTACACAATTACTACTAATAACAGATTCTTCCACAAATGTCCTTTTCCATTATATACAAGAGGAAAAATGCAGAGACTTTACAGAAACCCTTTTTAGGGTTTTATCATGGTGACAACTAGTGTCTATAATTCAGTGACCACATCCAAGATGTTACACCAGAGAGCCTTTATGGAAAACTTACTTACTTCGCCTCACAGCAAGAAGGTCCTGGGTTTGATCCCCAGGTGGGGGGGTCCAGGTCTTTTCTGTGTGGAGTTTGCATGTTCTCCCCGTGTCTGCGTGGGTTTACTCCGGGTGCTCCGGTTTAATCCCACAGTCCAAAGACGTGCAAGTGAGGTGAATTGGAGACACAAAATTGTCCATGACTGTGTTCAATATAACCTTGTGAACTGATGAGTCTTGTGTAGCGAGTAACTACTGTTTCTGTTGTGGATGTAACCGAATGGTGTAAAACATGACGTTAAAATCCAAATAAACAAAGTTACTTACAAGGACCAATTACTTACTAAAAGAAATTAAACAGTGTTACTTGTAAGACATCTTTAAATAGTAGAACTGAAGTTTTGAACAGTCGACAGTCTGTGTGATGTAAAATATGGTACAGGTAGCATTCTGTCATGGTGAAGCTCTGACCCACTGCTACAAACTACTACTAATGTTGTCCACAAAGCTTGCACGATACATGTTATTACTGGATTTAGCTAAAATTACTGAACTCCTTAATAAAGAGGATTGTTATTATACTTCTGGTCATGTCGTTTATATAAACATAAATATACTGGCCAACGTTGAGACTTGAAGAAGGACATTGAAGTGCACTGGGATTGTTTGTTTTGGCATACACCTCTGCATTGTGATCTATGAGCTTTCTGCAGCCTTGAGCACCATTGTGAAAAAGGCTGTGTTATTGTCTGAGTCTCCAGTGCATACTGTGTTCTCCACCCATGTGGTCCGTTCACCCCATACATGCTTCTAACACCACTCCAGAGATCATCGCTAAAGAATGATGATGGCCATCTGTAACAGTGGCAGTGGGAGACCCACAGTGTATTCTAACTCATAACATCCACACACACACACACACACACACAGGAAGAGTTTGTATGAAGAAATGTATGGTGAGATCTTTTGCCAATAAAAAAGACAACAGTCATGCCTGAGTTTATTAACAACCTTAATAAACTACATTTATTCATTTTAAATAGTTTCCTATTTTTACACATGCGGTTCAACAAAATACATTTAATGGTCATCATAGAAGCTGTACTAGCACCCAGGCCGTGGAATGAACGTCCCTGTCTGTTCAAACAGCTGAGTCTCTGAGTCTCAACAGACGACTAAAGACCAAGCTTTTTACTATGCACTTAAATGGAAAGCAACCCTGCACTTATTAACATCTACAGTGTATCACAAAAGTGAGTACACCCCTCACATTTCTGCAAATATTTCATTATATCTTTTCATGTGACAACACTATAGACATGAAACTTGGATATAACTTAGAGTAGTCAGTGTACAGCTTGGATAGCAGTGTAGATTTACTGTCTTCTGAAAATAACTCAACACACAGCCATTAATGTCTAAATAGCTGGCAACATAAGTGAGTACACCCCACAGTGAACATGTCCAAATTGTGCCCAAATGTGTCATTGTCCCTCCCTGGTGTCATGTGTCAAGGTCCCAGGTGTAAATGGGGAGCAGGGCTGTTAAATTTGGTGTTTTGGGTACAATTCTCTCATACTGGCCACTGGATATTCAACATGGCACCTCATGGCAAAGAACTCTCTGAGGATGTGAGAAATATAATTGTTGCTCTCCACAAAGATGGCCTGGGCTATAAGAAGATTACTAACACCCTGAAACTGAGCTACAGCATGGTGGCCAAGGTCATACAGCGGTTTTCCAGGACAGGTTCCACTCGGAACAGGCTTCGCCAGGGTCGACCAAAGAAGTTGAGTCCACGTGTTCGGCGTCATATCCAGAGGTTGGCTTTAAAAAATAGACACATGAGTGCTGCCAGCATTGCTGCAGAGGTTGAAGACGTGGGAGGTCAGCCTGTCAGTGCTCAGATCATACGCCGCACACTGCATCAACTCGGTCTGCATGGTCGTCATCCCAGAAGGAAGCTGACGCACAAGAAAGCCCGCAAACAGTTTGCTGAAGACAAGCAGTCCAAGAACATAGATTACTGGAATGCCCTGTGGTCTGACGAGACCAAGATAAACTTGTTTGGCTCAGATGGTGTCCAGCATGTGTGGCGGCGCCCTGGTGAGAAGTACCAAGACAACTGTATCTTGCCTACAGTCAAGCATGGTGGTGGTAGCATCATGGTCTTGGGCTGCATGAGTGTTGCTGGCACTGGGGAGCTGCAGTTCATTGAGGGAAACATGAAGTCCAACATGTACTGTGACATTCTGAAACAGAGCATGATCCCCTCCCTTCGAAAACTGGGCCTCATGGCAGTTTTCCAACAGGATAACGACCCCAAACACAACCTCCAAGATGACAACTGCCTTGCTGAGGAAGCTGAAGGTAAAGGTGATGGACTAAACCCAATTGAGCACCTGTGGCGCATCCTCAAGTGGAAGGTGGAGGAGTTCAAGGTGTCTAACATCCACCGGCTCCGTGATGTCATCATGGAGGAGTGGAAGAGGATTCCAGTATCAACCTGTGCAGCTCTGGTGAACTCCATGCCCAGGAGGGTTAAGGCAGTGCTGGATAATAATGGTGGTCACACAAAATATTGACACTTTGGGCACAATTTGGACATGTTCACTGTGGGGTGTACTCACTTATGTTGCCAGCCATTTAGACATTAATGGCTGTGTGTTGAGTTATTTTCAGAAGACAGTAAATCTACACTGCTATACAAGTTGTACACTGACTACTCTAAGTTATATCCAAGTTTTATTTCTATAGTGTTGTCCCATGAAAAGAGATAATGAAATATTTGCAGAAATGTGAGGGGTGTACTCACTTTTGTGATACACTGTATATCTTTATTTATTCTGTTTAGCACTTCTTTTTATTTTTTTATAACAAAGCTCCAGGAGATTTGTGTTCATGTGTAGAGCACATCCTCACCCCTCTAGATTAATGCGCCTCCTAAAAGCAGTAAATGTAAGCTAACATTCACACCTACCCCACACTTTTCAGCACTTCAAGTTGCATTTCCATTCAAAAATAGCATCAAATATTAATACGAACAACAACCGAGGTCCCACTTGTCAAAATCTGTATTAATTTATTTGTATCGTTGTACTATATATAGCTTATTTGTATCTTATTCACAAGTCTGTCCCTTAGAGAGAGCAAAACCATGACAGGATGCTCAGTCGGACTGTAACTGGGCTGTGGTCCACATCAGCCTCGCTCCTCTGATTCCTCTCCCTGCACCAACCCTCAACCTTTACCCCTCTGCTTCCACAATCAAAGGGCACTTCTGGCTCCGGCTGGGTGGCCACTGGTCTCTCATTTCCTCCCCGCGTGCTCTGCAGCCATTCTGGCTGGCCAAGGCTGAGCGGGCCTTAGAATAAGAGAGAGTGGGGCAGCTCACAAGCACTTCCTGGTCATTTAAGAAGCCGAGCGCAGAATGGAGAGCCATTGTCCTGTCTTTTATCTGATGTCCTAGGCCAAAAGTCAGACAAAGCCAAGTGCCTTGGGACTCCTGCTCCCGCCTTGCTGACTGCACTGAGGTTTTTTTTCTTTTAGTGAGCATATTTAAGGTTGAGAGGATTAAGGTGGATCAGTCTGCAGAATTACTGCTTTAAAATCAGTGAAAGTAATTGAGTGTAGTCAGTGTTGGACATAGTCCTCTTATTATTGCACTTAAGTACTTGTTTATTCTAAAATTATTTGAAATAGTTTCTTTCTATCTGATGATCTATTAATATTATGTAGATCATTATGTATTAATATAAATTTGTTATAATATAGAACATAAAAAATACATTTCAGTCCCTTACAAACCTTTAATAATGAATGAATAATGTGGTTAATGTTATATAAGCTGTGATTCATACCTGCATCAGATATGCAAATGATAAAAGGATAGTTGAGTGGTAACCAAAAACTATTAACCTCAGGAGCGAGACGTTGAGTCATTGCAATTTACATAACCTTCATTTATTCATGTCCAGTGAATTTAATATCTAATGTATTACTTTTCTAATATGTGTATGGAAGGGAATACAATTATCTGGATATATAGGCATTTGCTATTGGTCTTGTTAAAGGATTAACTGCATTTAGCTGCATTTTCTACTTCCAACACCCACATATACATACCACAGTGGTACTACCTACCTGAACCCCTCAGCCCCGGTCACTCACACACTGAGTCCACATCTGCCTTCTGCTGCCCTGCCTTTTTTTAAAACCAAAATATAATCACCCTGTATATAGGCTTGTGTCCACAGATGAACCTGTATTTACCCAGTAATTGTATAAGTTCTTGACAATGGTGCTTATGCTTACCATTTTGATCACAAAAAAGATTAGGACACAATGCCACAAAGTTATATAAATTAAAGTAATTTCTTTACCACCAACATCAAGTTAATTATATAAGTTGAAGAGTTTTTTTATATACACTTTTAGAAAAACCTTTTGAAATATAAAAATTCATAAACTTAAAAGTACAAGAAGTGTTGTTTTAATAATTTGCTCACAGAAAGTGTATGTTAACTTTGAAATGAACTTTAATACACCATTGTTTACACTCAAAACGGTGTCTCCTAGGCGGATACAGACAATCACAACCGGCCAAAAATAAACTTTCTGAAATAATCAAGCTCCTAATCCAAACCTAAATCTGGATCCTGTTCTGTACCTGGTTCTCAAAGTTCTGACTGTTCCACAGGTAGACAGATGATGGCTCAAACACAGAGAATGTATTGTGTGTGTGTGTGTGTGTGTGTGTGTGTGTGTGTGTGTGTGTGTGTGTGTGTTATCAAAGAGAGACTTGTTAAATATCACCCACATCAGTGCAGGTGTTGTGCGGAGAGGACAGTACACAAAAGTTCCCATTTCAGCTGGAAAATAGGTACATGTGATTTGTTTACATTTATCTGACAAAAATTAAAAAAAAAATTCTTATGTTTAACTCACCATAGTATTGTGCTGGCAAAGCAGATCCAGTGCATCTAAATTAACCTATTAAAGCCTGGTACATGACAAACCTGTTTAAATCATTTGAAAATTCATAATTAAGGTAAACAAATGCCTGATTTTGGGGGAAAAAAATAAAAACAATTTTTATCCAAACATAAATATTTTCTTATAAGATTGTATACTTGTCTTGTGTCTTTCATTTTACATGTTGTTCTCTGTTTTTCCTTCTCATTTCCTAAAATGATTTGTTGGAAAATATATTTCTGTAGATATATATACATACACACACAGACCAGGCATAACATTATGACCACTGACAGGTAAAGTCTTCATCACGGCACCTGTTAGTGGGTGAGAAATATTAGGCAGCAAGTGAACATTATACGTTAGATATTTTTTTACATTGTAAGCTTTTGTAGATTTAAGTTTTTGTTGACATGCTTATTTAAATTTAAATATTAAATGAATGATTGTAAAACTCACCGAAATACTCAAGAAACTCAATTAATCAGTAATTACCCTCTTTGGCTGACTCTTATCTGGAAAATTGCCTTACGTTAGCCACACTGGACAATTTTTGAGCATGACTGTTGACTGTTTATGGTCCTGCCATAGCATCTGAACAGGGTTTAAGTCAGGACTAGGACAACCTTAATAGTGTTTGACGCAGACATATGAGGTTTGAACACTAAACAGAAATGTAAGTTGAATTACTTTTCATAGGTAAAATAAAACTGTAGTTTAGCTCTTCTACATAATCAGAATTAACAGTTAGAGAAATGTTAAAATGTTTTAAATCCTCGCATTTTGTATTTTACTTTGCAACCACAGTACTATAAAATGCTAGCTGTTTAGCAAACGAGTCATTAGTGTTTTTATTTGTTAGCAGTAGAAAATGTGCTGAAGGCTTTTTGGTTGTAAACAAGCAAGCTCATCTCTGTCATTTTCAGATGCTGCCACAGTGATACTACTTACCTAAATCCCTCAGCGCCGGTCTCTCACACACTATGCTATCTGCCTTGTGCTGCCATACTGTCTTTTTTTTTTTAAATCAAAATAAAATCACCCTGTATATAGACTTGTGTTCATAGACGAACCTGAATTTACCCAGTAATTGTATAAGTTCTTGACACTGGTGCTTATGCTTTCCATTTTGATCACAAAAAGATTAGGACACCACAGTACTATAAAATGCTGGCCATTTAGCAAGTGAGTTTATGTATTACATAATAAAAAATAGATTTTTATTCATAACTTCAATAGCATTTAAAGTATTCAGCATATTAATAACTTCAATAGCTTTCAAAATATTCATCATTTTATCAAGTGTAACCCACATTACGTACTACAACTCTTATACTGACACTTTTATCCTTTATTACATAATAAAAACAGATTTTTATTCATCACTTCAATAGCATTTAAAGTATTCAGCATATTGATAACATTTATCAGTGTTTTTATTTGTTAGCAGTAGAAAATGTGCTAAAGGCTTTTTGGTTGTAAACAAGCTCATCTCTGTCATTTTCAGATGCTGTTTTCTTAATCTTGTGATACACCTGCTTTGATAAAATCATTTATACATTCCTGCTTGATTGTGTATTATTCTGGTAATTATGTAGGCATTTACGTATACAGCATGAAAACTTTGCCATTTTTGATAGATTTCATTCATAAAATGCATATTTGTTTTTATAACAGAAATAAACATATCAGTGTAAGCAGCAGTGGGTCACGTGTCACACCTCAGACCACAGAGCTTACGGTAAGCTCCGCCCACAGCCATACACACTGGTTATAAGGCCGTGATGATTGACAGGCGTCGTCATGAAAACTCAGTAGTACAGTAGTACAGTTCTAGGCTTATAAGGCACTAAGCGGGGGTTCCAGGTGACCTTACCGTTAGTACAGTGGGTTAGGTGTTAGGACTGTAAGTTCTCGTAGAACGGACCGGAATGGCGTGGGTTTGAAACTCAGGAGCGCCCACTACCGACTATCGGTGGTGTGTGATTGTAATACGGTCCTAATATCTATAAATACTAACGGTAAGCATTTTCTTTCTTTATTTGTTTTTCTTCTTTTTTATTACTATATATTTATAAAACAATTCATTTGTCCAAGTAGAAAAACAGGAGCTAAAATTCAAAACTAAACATATAACATCACTGAACACTGAGCCACTCATGGAGCATGATTAGACTCTCTGTTTATGGAGCCTACACTATGCATTTACTGCAAAGAGCACCTTACAACAGTTTAGTAGATTACATATTTACTGCAATGACACTTTTAAATCTTGTTTTATATTACATGCTACATTTTTATTCTATGTATTTAATTACATACAGTTGTCCAACAACACTTGTGTACTTTAATATTTTTTGCTTTAATGCATCTTGAGCTGCTGTAATAACTGACATCTATCGATTGACATGTCTATCTATCTGTCTGTCTGTCTGTCTGTGTCTTTCTGTCTGTCTGTATATCTGTCTATTGACATGTCTGTCTATCTATCTGTATGTCTGTCTATCTATCTATTTATTGACATGTCTGTCTATCATCTATCTATCTATCTATCTATCTATCTATCTATCTATCTATCTATCTATCTATCTATCTATCTATCTATTGACATGTCTGTCTGTCTTGCTATCTGTCTGTCTGTCTGTCTGTCTATCTATCTACTGATGTCTGTCTATCTATCTGTCTATCTATCTGTCTATCTATCTGTCTATCTATCTATCTATCTATCTATCTATCTATCTATCTATCTATCTATCTATCTATCTATCTGTCTATCTATTTATCTATCTGTCTGTCTGTCTATCCATCTATCTATTGATGTCTGTCTCTCTATATCTATTAACATGTCTATCTATCTATCTATCTATCTATCTATCTATCTATCTATCTATCTATCTATCTATCTATAAATACATTGTGTAATGTGATGGGAAATAAAAAATAATGAAATTAAATGTGAGCGTTTACTTTTGCTGACTGATCTATCCTGGTTGGGGTTGCGGTGCCTCAGTTAGCCAGTGTTTTTATTTAGGAAGCATATATATTTATTGGGTTTTGTTTGTTTCTTTTTGTGTGTGATTTGTTTTGTTATTTATCTGTAAAGACTTGTTGTTTATGTTTAATGGTATAGATGAATATAGGTATCGTGTTGTTCTAAAAAAATAATTACAATTAAAAACTGTAAGCCGTGCTGCCTTTACAATTATTAATAATTTCTAATCAACGGAAGCAAGAAAGATAATAAACAGTTAATAAACAGTGTGTGTGTATTTATTGAAATATAAGTACGATGTATAAATCAGTATAATAAACAAGATTGCATCAAACTGTAACCACACTCGTCTCTGTCCTTCATTTTTCCTCTTTATTTTTGAAGATCAAGCAATGGCAAAAAAGTGAAATCATTTCATGTCTTTGATCTATACACAGAAGTATAGGTTCATTTCCATTTTTAATTTTTTTTACCCTCGCTTTCTGTAAGAGTGCCAGAATCAAGATTTACCTTGGTGTGCAAATGTGCTGGAATAGGTTAAAAGCAAATCTCCCTGCTCTCTCTCTCTCTCTCTCTCTCTCTCTCTCTGAGCTGAAGTGCAGATGTTTTGAAGTTAATTAAAAATTTAGCAATTCATTTCTTCAACACCAATTTGGTTTGCATCAGAGTGGAGGAAACAGACAGAAATCATTTTGAGGAGTGTACGTAGGATGTCACCTTTAGATGTTTGAATCAGTGAAGAAAATGCCTAGATGTTTTAAAAGCTGATCTGAAGTCAGAGCAGCTCTGCAGAACTTTACACCGAATTCTCTACTTGCTGTTCAACACAATCCAAATCATAAACTGTATAAACAGGTATAAACTGCATATGTGTGTGATCCCATTGTCATAGTTTTGCTTTTATGCTCAAACGTTCTAAATATGTAATTCAAATTTAATAAATTAAAAGAATCACAGAATACATTTGTGTTAGGTGTCCAGCAAATACCTCAGTACTCTCGACAGAGGACTGGCTTCAGATTCAAACCTAAGATAGCTACCACAGTAAATGCAATTTTTATATCAGTACACAACATTAAGATCAGTCTTGGCTGGTGTATGTTGGGTGTGATCTGAATGTCTGACCTACCTTGATAATTCTAAGCTGCCCTATTGATTTGTCACCGACGATATGGGCATCTCCAGCCCACTGTCCCTCCCAGCACAGCATTTTACTTTATTTGCAACACAACTAGGGTACTTGGTTTTTATTTACTTGGGTTATTTTTGGGTAGTGATTTACAATCACTCCTCAGGTGAAAAACGTCTTTAACTCAAACTTCAGGCGGTCTGTCCACTGACCTCTGCTTTTAAGAACTTGAAATGGTCCATGATGACATTTACACAAGACTTCGTTTCTTCTGAAAGGCCTCTTGTGAATTTATAGTGTGGCGCCCTCTAGTGTCCAAATTGTAAAAGCTTCCTAAAAGAGATGTTCCAGTATGTTACTGGTGTAAAGCACAAATACTACTGTTATGCTCAAGTTTATGCACAAAAAATAGAACTAAAATTCTATTTCAGTCACTGCAGAGGTTTTAATATGTATCTGTGGGGAATGTTTGCCTTTTTGGCAGCATTACCCCCCATGTATCTGTGGGGAATTTTTGCCTTTAATCAGCATTACAATTCATTCCAAAGTCATTTGGTGGGGTTGAGATTCATGGACATTAATATGGAGTGGGCTTTGTGCCGGCTACCAGAGATTCTCTGTTTTTATAGACTTTGCTTTGTGCACAGGATCACAGTTATGCTAAACAAAAAAGACCCTTTCCCAGACTGTGGCCTCAAATTTCAAAGCACATCATTTATTTTATATCAATAGTTTTATAATCCAGTGAGTAAAGGCTGTGCCTGAAACATCAACTCAGGAATTTATATTCGATGATGCAAAGTGCTGGTATTACTCCAGTGCCAGTAGCTCCCTCTTGTGGAGAAACTTCCACCTGCTATCTATAAAAAGCGAGTGAGTGGGCTTAAAGTCAAGTTCATGAAGTGATTTCCCTCTAAAAACTTACAATACTTGTCGTTCCCACCATGAGCTGCCACGTAAAATAACCTATATCCTGATGAATCAAGAAAACAACAACAGTGGGTGAATTCTACAACTCTCAAACCAGGTATCACTCCACAAGAGCCAACTGCTTCATTAATAATCATCACTGTTTACTCAGATTGCATCAGATTGTTGACACAGACGATGCCATCATTCGGTGACACAGATGAAGAATGTGCTGTAGAGAAAAGGTGTCACGTCTCCAGGTGTCCTCCCGACATGAGCGGGGCTTATGTGCACACAGATGTTGCAGAACTGTTGGCACCAGGCTCTCATGCCTTGCACACCGAGCTCGGTACTAACCGCTAGCTGCTGGCACTTCCCAGTGGACCTGTTCCTTCACTGAGGGATATTACGAGCGGCAGACGTGTGCCTCTGATCAGCATGCGCTAGGCACACTCAGGGTCCTAGGTGAATAATGCTTGACTTGTTCAATTTGTTTAGAAGCCTCATTCGGCGCTTTGATGCCACTCATCTTAGCATAAATCCTAACCTGTCTTCTTCTTTACCGGCGCTTTGAAACGCGACATCTGCTTTTGAGTGCCTACTTTACAATTAGTTAGGAAACATCAATAGATCGGCTACAGATCATCTTTTCTTATTATGAAGAGTTTGAACACACACACACACACACAGTTTTTAATTCATGTGAACATTTCTGGAGTCCATGATTCTCGAAACTGAAGCTACATGCTAGCTCAGAACGCTTTGTGAGCTTGTTTAGGTAAACAAGTAAATGAGGTTGGTAGAGGTGTAACCTATTTACAGACTGGTAAGGGTTGGAGGGCACACAGCTTCTGTTTGTTCTTTCATCATGGTATTTCTGCTTTGGCTTTGTTCATTTGTTTTGCAAAGTAGAACCTTCTGTTGTGTTCTGGCAGAGCGGAGTTTAAAAAAGAAACTAGGAGTTGTGGAGCTCAGATGGATCTAAAAGAAGATGCTGGAAATTATATCAACATATTTTTTTACTGCTCAGTAGAAACAATATACTGTGATAAACATTTACATATATCGAATTACCCTATAAAAACGGCACAGCGGCTCAGTGGGTAGCATTGTCAGCAAGACAGTCCTGTGTTTGATTCCCTGGTGGAGCTGGGTCCTTTTTGTGTGGAGTTTGCATGTTCTCCCCATGTCTGTGTAGGTTTTCTCTGATAGCTTTGATTTTTCTTACTCAACTCTAAAGGCATAAAGTCTGACTGTGTGTGTGTGTATGTGCCCTGTGAAGGCAACCTGCCCAGGGTGTTTCCTACTTTTTGTCCAGTGAATTGGACCCACCGCAACCCTAAGAGGTTGTTTTTGCATCTGACCATCCTTGCAGTTTAAGGTTTTTGTTTTGCTTTTGTCTTTACCATGGTACAGTAACCCTCTGTTACATCTACTTTTAACAGGTGGAGTCAAACTAGCCAATTTTATATGGTTATATGGTTTTATATAAAGTCACCACCTGTAGTAAGTTATATACTAATACTAATATTAAAGTTTCTGCATCACTAAATGAATAATAAAGCTACTTTATGCGAATACATTGTATCAAATCTCAGGGCGGCTACATGAAAAACAATTGGCTGTTGTTCATAAAGTGGGACAAGCCGGCTAGGGACTCCTCGTGACTAAGCAAATTGCGTCCTCTGCTGGCTGGTTGATGGCGTCTGCACAGAGTCAAGGAATATCGCTGATCAGGGTGTGGCTCTCCAAACACAAAGCTGATCGGCATATGAACTCGCCTCATGCAGGTGTAAAAATGTCAACTACTGCACACACTCCTCAATCATGGCGGGGATCAGCTCCAGTAGAGAGGAAGCATAACACAAACGGGTATAAATTGGACACGCTAAAAATCATGAGAAAAAGGGAAAAATGCATAAAAAAATACAAATAAATAAATAAATAAATAAAGCTACTTTATGTGTATTTTTGACCCTGCATATTTTCAGTATACCTACAGTGAACATGTAAAAAATTGCTGTAAGTTAGTAAAGCTACTTTTGGGCAAAGAATTTAGTGTTGTAGTTATTTAATCACAGAAAAACATCAGTCGCAGAAATTATTGTTTGTTTGTTTGTTTATTAGGATTTTAACGTCATGTTTTACACTTTGGTTACATTCATGACAGGAACGGTAGTTACTCATTACACAAGGTTCATCAGTTCACAAGTTTATATCAAACACAGTCATGGACAATTTTGTATCTCCAATTTACCTCACTTGCACGTCTTTGGTCTGTGGGAGGAAACTGGAGCTCCCGGAGGAAACCCACACAGATACGGGGAGAACATGCAAACTCCACACAGAAAGGACCCGGACCGCCCCACCTGGGGATCAAACCCAGGACCTTCTTGCTGTGAAATTATTGAAATCATGTTTCTTACTAATGTATGTAAACCTTTGATATCAGTATTGTATTTATTAAATATTAAAGATTATTTATTTTTATCAAGGCCGTATGTCCAAGTCCATTTGCTGGGTAAAACAGCCCACTGTATTTTATGTTATTACATTAACATGAGTCTGTCATTGACCTTAATGTGTAAGCCTGGTGCTCTTACAGCCGCCTCTCTCAATTAATGCAAAGATCAAACGAAATGAATCTGACTCACCGTTCCCCTTCATCATGATGCACACCCCCCTCCATCTGCAACATTAAAAATTCTTTTTACACACCAAAAAAATAACAGATTTAGCAATCTCATTTTCTAAAGGCAGATATCTGATGAGGGGTCGTCAATTAAAGCTACAGAGGCTCGGATTATACCAGGAGGATTAGATGAAAGCACCTCCCTGTCACATGGTGGCTCCATATATGTGCCACCGGTTACACAGCATGGTGTGACATACGTTCAGGGTGCTACGCTGACGGAGGGGCCCAAACAGATGCTGATGGAGCTTCACAAACATAAATACAGCTACGTCTGCAGGCAGATCATCACCGGTTCATCATTATTACAGTCAAGGAGCAGAAACTCTGTCTTAAGTTTGGACACTCCTAATCAAAATCAAAGTTTTGTTAACTTCTTCTGCAGAAAACAAACTAAATGTTAGTGCACACATAGCTACATTTAGCGTACAGTAGTAGTGCTTTACACATGCCACATTTTATTGACTGTTGTATTCAACCTGGCATGTTTGCGCCAAAAATGTTCAGAACTTACAACAGACTTTATCACAGACTGGACTGAACAATGAAGAACTCCAATAATTTATTTATTTTTTGCTAGTTCTAACTTTCAGTTCAATTTAATTTTGTGTTTGTATGATTTGTGTAAATCCTATTTATTTAAAGTATCCTCCAGGCCACCCAAGAAGGATGGGCCCTGCTGAGTCTGGTTCCTCTCAAGGTTTCTTCCTGTAATTTAAGGGAGCTTTTCCTTGCCACTGTCGCCCTCGGCTTGCTCAATAGGATTTTTTGGTCTGTTGGTCCTGCTATATAAACAAATTTGACTTGACGACTTAAAATCCCTGTTGGTACAATTGGTTCAGTAAACCACAACTGACCAACACTGGACAGGCGCACAACCAAGATTTCACAACGTGGCTTTACACTAGGTACAAAAAACCCAACAGTAACTCAGAGATGTTGCAAGACAACATGAAAGCAGCAGGAACAAGCAACATACTGCACATTTCTTTCCATTTCTACACCCTGTATCATTTCCTTTGCTTATATTTGCACACAAGCAATTTCATAAACCATTATTTGTTTATCAAAAGTAGGGAATATGTACCAGTTACTGTGAAAACTTAGCATTTTCTCTCTATTTGCGTGGGTTTCCTATAGATCTCTGGTTTCCTTTCACTCGAAAAACCATGATGCAGCCCTACTGTTTCTATCTGGGCTTTACTGCACTAGTGGGCTTCACTGTAGTGCCACCCGAGGGCCCTAAACATCATCAATAGTTTCTTTAAAAACAAGCATGAGTCCATGTGCTCTACAACACCCTCGTTAACTCAACACTTGTAAATCATCACAGCTGGCTGTTCAGACTAATTCTTTTTGTTTGTTCATAAATGTGTGTCGTGTGTTAAAGAACAATCACACTGTTCATTTCTTTTGTTTTCACCTCGGCTTCTTCATTATTCATATCAGCCTGACGGCGATTAGAGGGAATTGGTATTTTTGAGGGATTTAGCTAACATCATTCATGAATAAATTATTTATTTTCTCATTGTTTAATTAGTAATCATTTATTTTGAATGATATACAAGCTGGTGAATAAGAATTAATATTTAATGCAGATAATCTAAGGGTGGCACGGTGGCTCGGTGGGTAGCACTGTTGCCTCACAGCAAGAAGGTCCCCAGGCGAGGTGGTCCGGGTCTTTTCTGTGTGCAGTTTGCATGTTCTCCCTGTGTCTGCGTGGGTTTCCTCCGCGAGCTCCGGTTTCCTCCTGGTGTGTGTATGTGTGTACGTGTGTCTGCCCTGCGATAGACTGACACCCCATCCATGGTGTTACTGTGTGCCTTGTGCCCATTGAAAAGCTTGGATAGGCTCCAGCACCCCCATGACCCTGACTGGATAAGCTGTTAAGAAAGTGAGTGAGTGAAAGAGTAAGTGCAGATAATCTATGGGAGCAAAAAGCATTATAAAATGTATACAGCATATCAAGTGGTAATAATTACTCTTCAAACATCGAGTCTTCTCTGTACGTTCAAAACAAAGAGGTTCATGTCAAGGCTTACTTCTTTCAGATGCCAGAAATAAAAGAGCTGGTGTGATTTTTTTTTAACATTTACAGCTCTGTATCATTCGACCACCATTTTTCCTGACCAACAGCCCAAACAGCTGTGTGTTCTTAAACAACACTGACCTAAGTTGTGCTCATCAGTATAAACTGGATTTCCTGGTTCTTTAACATGGAGTTCCAGTTCCCCCCTCCGTTTCACTCGCTGCTTCCGTCTGAAGCAGTGCGTGTGCGTGTCAAGTGATCGTCGAATTGAAATATTGATGTGGAGTATCAAAGCTCGGCGTATAGCTCCTGTGTTTCCTGAACTCACCGAAAAGCGCTTTGATCAGCGGCTCCTGTGATCTGACTTCTGAAGTTGTTAAGAGTACTGGAAAACAAAACGCAAACAAACTTCAAGTGCCCCTGATACTGAAAAGAAGTTTCTTTGACAAGTCTAAACATGCGATTTTCTCCAGCTTTACATGATGTGTGAATCTTCATCATGATTCAGTGGACATGTAGTTGAACTTAACACTTTTATTTTCATACAAAGCAATTTGGTACACTTGGTAATTCAACATACTTTTTCCACACCACTGTGTTTTCTGTCAGACAGTCCGCTCCAGGAAAAGTTTACCTTTGGTGTACATGCATAAAATGGAAAATAGATGTGTGGTTGAATCCATTTGCTGAAACTGGCTGGCCAACCAAAACCCTCCAAACTGGCATCAATTACTCCTCCAGGAAGATGTGGTATCCATGGAACAGTAGTAAAGCTTTGTTAGTTTTACCCCAAATGTAACAGCATTTGGCAATGCAAAAATTATGGTTAAGCATGAGGAATGCAAAGATTGTCTCATATTTGCCAATCATGTCTGTGTGGTTGCCTAACTGGCCGACAGCACAGCTGAGATTTAAAGATCCCAGGATACAGGATCTCAGCGGTAGCAGGCTAGTGCATTTTTCTGCTACACTGTTTGCCAAAACCACCTTGATAATCCCTTATCTTACTGTTTTTGTGGAACCTTTTGGAAAACATGTGTCTTGTAAAGCTTACTCAGCAATCCACTATAAGAACATCATTCCAACATTTAAACACAGTGTGTTAAAAACAGTGTGTGAAAATGTTTTGCTCCTTTAAAGCCTGGGCAGCTTGCTATAATTCCTGAAAAATAATAAAGAATGTGGAGATCATCATTCTGTGATCTGAAGTTTAAGAGTTGGATTATCCAAAAAGACAACAATCTATCAACAAACAGACAACAATCTGTGTAAATGTGTGTAAACCCATTTTGGTCAATGTGGACATACACATCAAATAAACCGGCTGCCACTTAGGATTAGGATTTAATTATTTAGTCAAAACTGAACTTAAAAACCACTAGAAATGATAGTTGTACTATAATTTAATTATGTAGCCAAAATAACCAATCATTAGGATGAGAATCTGGAGTTTCCAATTTTTTAACATTTTTTAACATTTAAATTGGAGGTGAAGGGTATAAACAAATAAGTTGCATCAACATATAAGCACAAAATTAAAGTGACTTTATACATGAAGTTGATAAAGTGCAAATAATAATACATTAATATTTGCTCTGGAATGTTTTTCTACAATTAATTTACATTTACATTTTCGGGATTCAGCAGATGCCTTTATTCAAAGCGACTTACAGTACTGTGACAGTATACAGTCTGAGCAATTGAGGGTTAATGGCCTTGCTCAAGGGCCCAACAGCAGCAAACTGACATTGGTGGGGCTTGAACCAGCGACCTTTAGATTACTAGTCCAGTACCTTAACCATAGGCTACAATGTCCCATAATTTACTCATTAGGTTTCTATTTTTAATAATCAAATTAATTGGTTATAAATTTTGAATAAAATGTATGTATTTAGTATTAGTGACATTCTAATGTAATATAGTTTTTACTTTTTTATGCTTTACTCTATACTCTAAAATGTATTAGGATTTCTTTATGGTTCCAGGCAGAAGATCAGATGAGGGGTTTAGGGGGTTAAATCACTACAGTTACTAAGTTAAATTTATTCCTGTCACCAGTTTAATTCACTGACAGTAGACAATTTTAACAAAAGTAAAACTAGAACTGATATGTAAATGTCATGTAATGCCAGGTGTTTTACCACAAGATCTTTTAGTACACATGATCAAACTTACAGTAAAGGTTAAAAGAAACCAGCCAGACCATTAGGGAAGCTTTTGTCTTGTTTCACTCTCCTGTTGTGGTGGTCACGGTGGTTATAAGCAATATTGTCTCAGTCTGCTCTGATTAAGGTTTAAAGCTGTAGAGATACAGAGAACAGCAGGTTGCATTTGTCATGTCATCCGTTTGAGGGTCATTTAGCCGACACGAGGCTGTAAAATTGGCTTTTGGAAATGGCCACCAGTACAAAGGATTGTGGCTAGTTGTTTGGAGTGCAGATGGTCAAGCCAGCTGGGACAATTTAGTGATCTGAGGCTCTTGCAGTGCCCCCAGACATGATAAAAACAGCTTGAAAACATGCTTGCTCATTCCTGCATTGTTCTGCAGCTTTTATGAGGATACCGAGCTTTCTTTAAGTGGGTGGATTTGTCATGTGTGATGGAAGAGGTGTGCAGTTACGCTTTACAGAGATTGGGTTCTGCTCTAGATGTTGTTATACAGATAAATATATTATATTTTTCATTGCCTGAAGTTATTCTAACATGGTTTAAAATATTTGCTGCTGTGCCTGAACTTTGCCAGTTGTTGGGACTTTTATTTAGGTATGCAATGTAATACAATTCATTTTAGTGCTGATGAACACAATAAGATGTGCAGTTAATGCAAAATAATCAGAGATGCGGTGGTTTATATCTGCATTATGCCACAAAATCAATGATTTTGCTTCAACAGCAAGTCCTAAATAACTTCATATATGCATAACAACTCCATCTATTTAACAGTTTCCAACAGCATACAATTATACTCAGATTTATGTAGTATGTGTTAAAAACAGTATTTTGTCTTGTTTTACTGCTGATGGTACTTCTATTTTCAGCATTTAGCCGAGACTTTTATTCAAAGCAACTTACAGTTGTAACCATACACACCACAAGCAATTGAGGGTTAAGATTACTAGTCATGTACCATGTACTCACTGAGCTATCATCAATTTTAATCAAAGTAATAACTAACCTAATAAATGTAAACAGAATCAAATCTTTCCCACATTAATAGGAATATTTTTGCACATTGTCTTTTATATTAAACTTGTAGTATGTGTTAAAAACAGTATTTTGTCTTGTTTTACTGCTGATGGTACTTCTATTTTCAGCATTTAGCCGAGACTTTTATTCAAAGCAACTTACAGTTGTAACCATACACACCGCAAGCAATTGAGGGTTAAGATTACTAGTCATGTACCATGTACTCACTGAGCTATCATCAATTTTAATCAAAGTAATAACTAACCTAATAAATGTAAACAGAATCAAATCTTTCCCACATTAATAGGAATATTTTTGCACATTGTCTTTTATATTAAACTTAAATAAACAAAGTCCATTAATATTGTAGATACAGTAGCTGTGATTTACCTTGCATTAGCCACTAATTATCAAAGCCTTCTAACCAATCACAATTAAGAATTTACAAGCAGCATTGTACAATAAACATTATTACTATTTTAGGGTGTGATTATATTAATGCCATATAACAAGATCTACAGTAGCACTGATGCATTTAAGTTTAAATGTATGTGGTTAATACATTCAAATAAATAAATTCCCTTTTTACCGTTTATTGAAGGATTTTGATAACTAAAATTCTGTTTGCATAATGCAAATCAATAGGCCTATAGTTCCAGTTACAAAAAAGTTAATAACATGTTCACTTCTGGAGTGTGTCTGTGGGAATTTGTACTCCTTTACTAAATAGTAAACTCAGGCACTGGGTTTGGACAGAGAGGCCTAGGGTTAGATCTAGGTAAGGCCTTGCTGAAATCTCTCCACCCCAATCACATCAAATCATGTCTATGGACCTTGCATTGTGCACAGGGCCACAGTCATGCAGTCATTCACAGAAAAATGATCCCTAAACTGCTGAATTGATTGATTTTCCTTTAAGTTAGCAGTTAGCAGTCAGTGTGGTTTAAAAAGATGGACGTAATGATTGACCATATAGAGTAAAAGAGTTTCTACAAGCCTCATAATTTTGTCTTTTTTAACATTTAAACCCTACAAGAAACCTGACAAGCAATGCCAATAGTTCTCCAGGAACAGTTTGCAATAGTTGTTATTAAGAGTAAGAACTTGATTGAAACTGGAACTGACTGAGTGAAATATTTGTTCATCAGGGATGTAAATGGCCACCGAGCAGCGTGTATGTGAGTGTGGAGTGTATAAAAAACTCGTCCCTTATTCCTGAGTCCTGACGTCTCTACAGTTGCTTAATGAGGCCTGGGATGTGTGCTTGCTCTGGAAATGAGTTTTCCCTTGAAAACGGTGCAGGCTGTATCCAGGTCTATTTAAATGAGCTAACATGGGGAAGGTAAGCACGACCACAGGAGCATTGTTTTCTCAGTTCAAAGTATGGCAAGCGTACTTTGCACTTCAAAGCTCCTCATCTGGGAGGCAGCAGTGGAGGGGGTTCAGAAGGAGGGTGGGGGGGATTTAAGGGACAGGAAATAAGAATCAGGGTAATTAACAACTTCTGCTCTGTAATGAAGCCCAAAGAAAGAGATAGAGGAGGCTTCTTTACTCAACACCACCAAATATTTTATTTATTTATCTGTTACTCTGGTTCTTTAGCCTTTCCTGTATTACACTGTTGTTTTTATAAAAAATACAATTCATGTTTGAAATACAATTTAACATGAAAAACATCACAGCATTTTGTAGCATTTTCTGAGCAATTAATGTGTGTTTTTGCTCTGATTATGATTTATGATTTGTGTTACTATTTTAGGCTAACTGAAAGACAATGAGAAATGATGCTGCAATATGTCAGCAGTGTAAGTCCACAGATAATGTGGGATGTACTATATACCTGTTTTTACATATGTTTTAATTTTTAAGCATTATTTTTGATTTATGGTTATGTTTATGTTATGGCCTTGTATTATATTGATTACCCTGCCCTGGGTGTGTTACTGCATTACACCCAGTGAGTCCAGGGAATCCAAAAAATGAAATGGAAAAAATAACATTATGTTTTATTACAAAGGACATTTCACAACCCAAATGTGCTTTATCACACAGAACTAATGCAAAAACAACACACATGTAAAAACATTAGTCCTGGTTATATTATAAAACCATCAGATTGTGGGAGTGAAGACTTATTTAAAAATGAATTTAATGCTTAAACGTGTGTGTGTGTGTGTGTGTGTGTGTGTGTGTGTGTGTGTGTGTGTGTGTGTGTGTGTGTGTGTGTGTGTGTGTGTGTGTGTGTAATTCAGTGTCTCACTCGAATGTTAAATGATCAACATTACATCTGATCTGTACAGTCCTGGTTGTAATTAGATTTTTATTGGGCTACATGATATAAAAGTTTGAGCCAAACAAATCTGTTTGAGGCTGTGACAGTGAAGATGCTGATTGATTCAATGTTTTACTGACCCTAGAATATGTTGATAATGTAAGTCTCTTAATTAATGAATATATTAACACATTCCTAACTGACTTTAGAATTGCTGTAAAAACTTAAAAACGTCTTGATGTTATTTGTAAGTTCACAATTTGGGATTCATACTTAAATTTTAAGAATACATTTTATCTAACATTATTTTATTTTATTGTACGGATTGCTGGACACAAATGGTCCACCAAATGGTGCTGTATATGTCTGTATTAACCTGTACCTTGTTTGAATCTCTCTTCTCTCTTCAGTTTTATTTATTTTGCAATGGAAATGCAGTCTAATTGTATAGTCCAGTTGTATGGATTTTAAGCAAATCCCTCAGCACCATCAAGCTATCATTACAATCTAAGTCCTAAGCTTGTCCTCAGGCCATATTACACCATATAACACCAACTCAGCAAGTATATGTTACCTCAAAACCAAAACATGTAGTATTGTCACTATTCCCAGCTATTCCATACATACAGTTAGTTATCTCTGCTCATTATCATCCTTCGGAATAATGTAATGTAGTACTTAATCTACTTTTATAACCAAGTAAGAATAATATACCAAATAAAAACACTTTAAGGCATGTTTGCATTTCAAAATCCCAAACTGTCATATGGTGCACCTGTCTAACCCTTATTGTAAATAGAAGCAGTCATGCAGTAACAGGTATCAAGCCTGATTCCATCTTTTTTCCACAAAGCTGAAAGCATTTAGTCTGTTGTATAGTACAAATGTTGGCATTACAAATGAAATTATCTAAAAGCAATCATTAGGAGGGGTGTCCACATATTTTGGCCATATAGTGTATAAGAGTTATAGCTGGTAGCAGAATCAGTGAAGACATGAATGATAAAGAGAGAGAGAGAGAGAGAGAGAGAGAGAGAGAGACTGATTGTTATGCACTATGAGGTGAGAAGAGAACTGAATGAGAATCAGCTCTTCTTTAAAGGCGCACTGACACAAAGCAGCGCTTCTTTCTTCCCTCTCTGGCTGTATTAAAATGGTAAACGCTTCTTTGACTGACCCGTAATCTCTCAGAGAAGCCCTGATCTCTGATCTGGCTTTAATCTGTGAGATGTGATGATGTGGCGCTGAACTTAACTTGAACTCGGGGTGTGAAAACGTCCTGCAGAGGCGCGCATGTGGACGCGCATTTAGCCACAACAACTACGCGCATTTGATCTGCTTTAATCCACTTTATACCATTTACCCTGTTCCTGCTGGTGGTAGTGGTTTATCTGCTGCACCTGAAGACTTTATAAATGTTATCTGTGGACTGTTTTAGTTGTCGTTGAATTAAAGTTAGGTAGCAATGTGGTCTATGATGTTCAAAAGTGACTTATATTCATCCCTGGATGTCTATATAAATTTAGTATTGCAACTTACTTTTATACATGTTTGTAAAAAGCAATAAAAGCAATAATTTGTTATTTATTCTTGTTTTATTTACTGCCAAAAGTAGAAAGATTTCCATTTTTCACTGACCAAGTTAATTGTGCTTTCAATATATAAACAAATTTAGAATTTAATGCCTGCAACACACTCAGAATAGTTGGGACAGAAGTATGTTTACCGAAGTTACCATCGATTTTGTAAATTCCCTCCCCATTCATGCTTAATTTAAGACCTCCTCTGTATATGAAGCATCATTTATTTTCAGTAGGAGACAAATCTGGACTGCAGGCAGGCTTCACACACATGCAAGTCACCCACACCAAGAGCACTGGTGCACCACCATGCCAGGACAGATGTTGATTTTTGTACCTTTTGTTGATAAAATTCTGGATGGTGCTTTTCATCCAAGGCACAGAGAATTACACATCCATTTCTCCAGAAAACTGACTGATCTCACCACTGCACGTTTACACTGATCATTTATATATTTATACTACTTTTTATATATAGTACATCTAGTATGAATATATAAGGATAAAATGTATGATGAACAACTCCCATTCTTGTTGCATTTTGCAGTATAGTTTACATGTATAAATATTTAATGAAACTAACATTTGGTGTATGATTTATGTCAGGGTACCTCTACAACCCTCATTTTTATTTATATGCATGGAAATGCAATAATTTGTTTTACCCAAACCTGCAGCCATACACATGTGCACATATCAATTATTATTCCTCACATCTCTTAATGTTATTACTTAATTCTCAAGATCATTTGAGTGTTTATTGTAAAAATTGCACCCTTGTTTTACATGCTTTTTCAAACTGTCCAAATGGAATGATTAGCTTAGGCAGTGATTAGATTAAAATCATTGGGATGACATTAAGGTTGGACCTGTGCTCGTCTCCACACACCCCTTTACTGCCCCCACACTTCTCTCCCCGGGGTTCCCCTTGCGTTGACTGGCTGGTTGAAAGACCCCTGGAGAGAGGATCTGGTGCTCCATAAAGAGAAACTGGGTGAGGATGGCTCACTGTAAACTGCGACTTCACTTTAAAAGCACCGGTGCTGGTGAGATCTGGAGTGTGTGGGGTAAAAGAGTCCGGACTTTGGATGAGTCGCTGTATTACACGGATTTACCTCTTTCTACAGTAACAGTACTCATACTCGGTGATTGTTTATTTGCGCGCTTTCTGAAGTGGATAACTGCGCTTTGACTGGTGCGCGGTGTGTGCGGAGCTGATCTGATCTGCAGGTGCTGGTTCTACATCGCGGGTTCACATGGCCGCACTGACTTTATCCAGACCTGATAATTTACTCCACAATTTTCTACAGGTTTGTTTTCTATGTTTTTCTTCTGTTTTAAAGTTATTAGGAGCATTAGGAGTCTTTAACAGACTAATTAGAAATCTATACACGCATGTGGACACTTTTAAATAATTATAGAATTGTCAAATTAAGTTAAACACGTTATTTCAAGGTAAGATAATATTATAATGACCCAATAGTCACCCAAATCTTGTACATATATTAAGTGTATTTAATCTACTGCATACATAAACTAATTAGGAAACTTAAACATAATGTTAAACAGCAAATCAATTCATATCTTAACATTAGCACTTTTCCTTAATTCCTGTAATATAATTGTCACAAATAGTGTACAGAAAATTAACTGTGTTTTTTACTATGAATTTACTAAACCTGTTTTTTTATGGAAACTTAAATACACTGCAGGAATGCTCATCATCTGATAAATAAAATATATTACAAGACAATTAGTGTATAAAAAGTAAATTTAAGTCAATGTAAAAAACTGTTTTAATGTATTCACAATTGTACGGTCATGAATTTTATATTAAATGTGTATTTATTCCTAATATTGTTAATAAAAGTTAACAAAGATAATAAAGATTTTCATTTTTGTTCACATTATTATATTTTTTATATATTATATTTGCAGTATTGTAATATAACATTTGCATTCATGTCTGGTTTGCTCTTGTTTTGAAAATTTAAATGTTAATGCAGTTTATATTTTAGTGCTGTGGCTCATTTTAAATTATCACAAGGGGTTTATTCATATAGGCGCAATGATCTGGGTTATGTGAATGTTAAAATTATTATAGCTAATATTATAACTATTATATTATTATATAACTATTATGTTAAGTTATTTTTAATGTATTTTACTGCGATTTATATACATAGAAGTTCATGTCAAATTAGCATATAGGTCTTTCTTTCTAAACTGCAAATTAAATTAAAATTTAGATCTTCAAAAACTAGAATTTACCTAAAATAAAATGTTCATAAAGGTATTATTTCCATATGTAAATAACTTTTGATATTTTGTGAGAGTCTGTTTATCTTTGCACTACTGCTTATATTCATCAAACAACATTCATGCATTAATATAATATTGAATGTTTAAATTTTTATGAATTCTTTATTATTTAAACATTTTGTTCTAGTATTTACCATATCTGTATGTTTTTCCTTTAGGATCGAACCCCAAGCTCATCACCAGAAAGCGGCCCTGCTCCACTTTCCTTCCTGGCTACCACATGTAGCCAAGCTTGGCAGGTGAGCGGCAGTGTGGGCACAGACAGCCCCCAGTTCCCCTATGAAGGAGCGGTGGGTGCCACATCCAGCATGTTTCAGCTCTGGGGCAATGATATGGCTTCAAACTCCAGCCTGAGTGCTCATCACATGGCTTTCACTGTGCCCAAGATGCAGTTTCCTGGACATGTCCAGACCGGCCTGGGCCCACACGCGCACCACCATCATCATCACCATCACCATCACCACCACCACGAGCTGCCTCTCACCCCTCCTGCCGAACCTACTCCCACCTACTCGTTCGAGGTCTCACCCGTCAAGATGCTGTCATCTCAGACGCAAGGAAACGCTCAGTATTACACACAGCACAATGCCGTGGGTCAGAACTTTCCCAGCTTCCTGCAGAACAACTCGGCTCGCCACCACCTGCCTGGTGGGCACGTCGAGGATAGCCAGCAGTGGTGGAGCCTTCCTCAGAGCAACACCAGCACCTCTAGTCATCCATTGTCTTTGGGTAGGCAGCTGGTTTTGGGTCACCAGCCCCAGATTGCAACCCTCCTGCAAGGCACCTCAAAGAGTTTGTTGAGCTCCACGCGGAGGTGCCGCCGGTGTAAGTGCCCAAACTGCCAGACCGCTGGCAACGACAGCACCAGCTTAGAGTTTGGCAAGAAAAGACTGCATATTTGCCACATCCCAGAGTGTGGAAAGGTGTATAAGAAGACGTCACATCTGAAAGCGCATCTGCGCTGGCATGCAGGTGAGAGGCCATTTATCTGCAACTGGCTTTTCTGTGGGAAGAGCTTCACACGTTCAGATGAGCTGCAGAGGCACCTGCGTACACACACCGGTGAAAAACGATTCGGGTGTTCGCAGTGTGGCAAGAGGTTCATGCGTAGTGACCACCTCTCGAAGCACGTAAAGACCCACCAGAGCAGGAAGGGTCGATCTGGACAGCCACAAAGCGAACAACAGCTGAGCAACATAAAACGGGAGTAAGGAACACCATGTTGAGACAATGAAGAGAGAAAGCCATAAGTAGCAAACATGTTTTCTGAGGTACTGAAGGACATAAGAACTCTGACTAAGGCTAGAATGTGAATACAGAGAAACAGCAGATATTCTGCTCATCCTTAGACACTTATGAACCAAAACATTATGCCCCCCCTAAAAATGTACATGGTGATGCCTATTTCATAACAATTGTGCATGATACGCTCTGCAATATATTAAGTAATGGGCTGATAGTAATATGATTGGGACCAGTGGTTTGAAGTATTTCTAAAACAGTACATCCAAGTGCAGTCCACTCCTGTACAACATCAAAAGCTCCTACCATGGGCATGACGGCATCAGAACTGGACATCAGAACAATGAAAGTAGGTCAACTAGTCAGAACAATCCTATTTTCTCTGTGATCTGTTTTTTCCCCCACATACTGGTTTATTGGTTTAACACTTCATGACCTCCGACATGCATTAATTTTCAGCATTAATAAGCAGTTTACATGAAATCACGCCATAGCATAGAGGTATTTAAACTTTTCCTTGGCAGAACTGTACACACAGCTAGAAATGTTCATATAAAATGTCATGTATTTTTGACAATCCACCTCATTTTCTTGTACTTTTTTGTCTTGATTATTTTTGCTGAATCGTTTGTTTACTTTTCCAAACCTTTTACCAGAATTTGAAGTGTGTTCTCATGTTTATTGTGTAAATAACATTATTTAGTATAATATTTATATGCGCAACCTTCATTCTTCACTACCGCCTGCCTCACAGTTTGAATATCACTGCTTAAATCTGATACAAATGATCTATGTTCACATTTTACTGTAAAGTGTAATAATGTATATATTGTTTATATGATGTAAAGTTCTATTAAGACTAACTAAGCATGGAAAAATCAATAAATAAACTTTAATGCCAGATCAAAAATCTATTTGTCACTAATTGTAAATGAATAAAAATGCATTTAAATACTCTGCACTCCTAAACCACATACAGGGTAGAAAATAGAGTGCATGCCGAAGTTTAGGTTGATAAATGATATCTGAAAGGTTTCACACACATGCTAAATCACCTAATCACTGGAAACAACACTGCCTTGCAAAAAAATGTGGTCTTAACCAACCAATGAGAAATAAACAACTTATTTTCTTTTTATCTGTTCCTGTATATACAGTGCCTTGCAAAAGTATTCAGCCCCCTTGAACTTTTCAACCTTTTGCCACATTTCAGGCTTCAAACATAACGATATGAAATTGTAATTTTTTGTGAAGAATCAACAACAAGTGGGACACAATCGTGAAGTGGAACGAAATTTATTGGATATTTTAAACTTTTTTTAGAAATAAAAAACTGAAAAGTGGGGCGTGCAATATTATTCAGCCCCCTTGCGTTAATACTTTGTAGCGCCACCTTTTGCTGCGATTACAGCTGCAAGTCGCTTGGGGTATGTCTCTATCAGTTTTGCACATCGAGAGACAGAAATTTTTGCCCATTCTTTCTTGCAAAACAGCTCGAGCTCAGTGAGGTTGGATGGAGAGCGTTTGTGAACAGCAGTTTTCAGCTCTTTCCACAGATTCTCGATGGGATTCAGGTCTGGACTTTGACTTGGCCATTCTAACACCTGGATACGTTTATTTGTGAACCATTCCATTGTAGATTTTGCTTTATGTTTTGGATCATTGTCTTGTTGGAAGATAAATCTCCGTCCCAGTCTCAGGTCTTTTGCAGACTGCAACAGGTTTTCTTCCAGAATGGTCCTGTATTTGGCTCCATCCATCTTCCCATCAATTTTAACCATCTTCCCTGTCCCTGCTGAAGAAAAGCAGGCCCAAACCATGATGCTGCCACCACCATGTTTGACAGTGGGGATGGTGTGTTCAGGGTGATGAGCTGTGTTGCTTTTACGCCAAACATAACGTTTTGCATTGTGGCCAAAAAGTTCGATTTTGGTTTCATCTGACCAGAGCACCTTCTTCCACATGTTTGGTGTGTCTCCCAGGTGACTTTTTATAGATATCTTTGAGAAATGGCTTTCTTCTTGCCACTCTTCCATAAAGGCCAGATTTGTGCAGTGTACGACTGATTGTGTCCAATGGACAGAGTCTCCCACCTCAGCTGTAGATCTCTGCAGTTCATTCAGAGTGATCATGGGCCTCTTGGCTGCATCTCTGATCAGTCTTCTGCTTGTTTGAGCTGAAAGTTTAGAGGGATGGCCGGGTCTTGGTAGATTTGCAGTGGTCTGATACTCCTTCCATTTCAATATGATCGCTTGCACAGTGCTCCTTGAGATGTTTAAAGCTTGGGAAATCTTTTTGTATCCAAATCCAGCTTTAAACTTCTCCACAACAGTATCTCGGACCTGCCTGGTGTGTTCCTTGGTCTTCATGATGCTCTCTGCGCTTTAAACAGAACTCTGAGACTGTCACAGAGCAGGTGCATTTATACGGAGACTTGATTACACACAGGTGGATTCTATTTATCACCATCAGTCATTTAGGTCAACATTGGATCATTCAGAGATCCTCACTGAACTTCTGGAGTGAGTTTGCTGCACTGAAAGTAAAGGGGCTGAATAATATTGCACGCCCCACTTTTTAGTTTTTTATTTCTAAAAAAAGTTTAAAATATCCAATAAATTTCATTCTACTTCACGATTGTGTCCCACTTGTTGTTGATTCTTCACAAAAAATTACAATTTCATATCGTTATGTTTGAAGCCTGAAATGTGGCAAAAGGTTGAAAAGTTCAAGGGGGCTGAATACTTTTGCAAGGCACTGTATATTAGGGGTCACCACAGCGAATCTTGTTTGCATACCAGGCAAAGGTTTTACGCTGGATGCAGTTTGTGACCCAAGCCTCCTATTTTATCCAGGTTTGGGACCGGCACTGAGAGTGTGCTGAAAAGGCGACTAGGCTGTTATGGCTATTCCCATGGACACTAGCCAGTAATGTCCATGAGGGCCCACCAATAGCACAGCTGAGACTTAAACCCCTAATCTCAGCAGTAGAGGAAGAAGAAGATATACTTTATTTGTCATATGTACATATACACATGTACAGTACAATGAAATTCTTTCTTCGCATATCCCAGCTTGTTTAGAAGCTGTGGTCAGAGCGCAGGGTCAGCCATCGTACGGCGCCCCTGGAGCAAACAGGGTTAAGGGCCTTGCTCAAGGACCCAACAGTGGCTGCATAGCAGAGCCTGGATCTGAACCGCCAGCAGTGGACTAGCTTATGTTTCACTGCATCATCAGAGCACCAAGAAATAAACAACATAATGGGTTAAAATATATTGATTGATGCCCAGGCAATTCCAAAATACTTTTGGCCATATAATGAACGTTTAGAAAATAAAAGAACAGAGAGTTTGTGGTTTACCCAGAAGAAAGAAAAGTGTGTGAAGTTATAGGAGAATCCACCCTGCTACAGACATAAAGTACATTCAGGGGGTTTGTGAATCACATCAATCTGCCTACATTTAAACATCTGTACTATTTTGCTAATAGCTTTCTTAATTAAGAGTATATTTCACAACTCCAAAATATAATTCACTGTGTTTTCATGAGTGAGCGAGTTAATGGCCTAAACAGCCAGTCTGTGATGTGATTCATGACATGACAAATAAATAAAACAAAACAAATTAGCGTAAAGGTGGGCATTAATTAATTCTGTTTTGAAGTTCAGTGCTCTATAGATGGCTCCAATTTTCAGTGGAATAGAGAATAGAGCTGGCTTTACTGAGATGGTAATCACATTGTGTATTCCATAGAAAATCTAGTAATCTATAATAAACAGTAATATACAAATAATACAGTGAACATGTTGGTACTACATGTTGATACTATGTTGGTGTTTTACCAAAGACCAATCTACTGGATATTCTATATATTTTATATACAACTGAAACTAAACATTTTAACAGCAAATTTTTGTTGTATTATTTTTTATTCACTAATGACCTAATGTAGCTTATTAGTCTGAACTTCTTAAAAGTAGTGTCTATTTAAGACAAATAAATATGAGTAATGCTTTATTCCTTCAGGAAGTAGGAACTCACATTTTTGTTATTTATGAGCTCCACATGGTTAAGCCATAGAGCGGGTAAAATGTAAATCCTCCACTGAAAGCCTTCACTGAATCTTGTCTTTAGTTTGATCCGTGCAAGTACTAAAAGCTCATAACTGATGTGTACTGTATATTAATTGATCTAAAGTAAATATTACAGTAATTTCATTTCAAATTAGATTACCATTAATTATTAATTATTTTAAGTGTAAGCAACCATTTTTAATGAATTATAAATAATTATTAATTATTTTAACAGTGTAAGCAACCGTAACCAAATTACTTTAAATTACTTTTACTTTTAAATTATATTTAAGCTTTCTTAATTTTATTTTTTTATTCTTTTACACTTTAGATTTTAAACATTTCTATTTTTTGTATAATATATATTTTTGTCTACTTTGTGTACTTTGTAACTACTGTGGCTGAGCAGTCACGAAAGCATTTCACTGCCAGTTGTACTGTGTATGACTATGTATGTGACAAATAAACCTTGATTTGATTTGATGTTGATATGATGTCAGAAATCCAACTTAAAGGTTAAAAAGAAAAACACCCAAGTATCCAAGTAATGATTCTATAGTTAAGGACTTTTTTCTTTTGTTTTTCTAGTCGAAGTCTGGCAACTGACAAATTTTAGACTTTAGACAAATGCTGCATTAATTTGGTAACTGTTGCAAAAAATGTGATTTAATCTGTGCTTGAAAACACAGAAAACACATTAACTTTAGCTAACACACTCCTCACATGTTAACTACAATGTAAATTTGGCAAATGGCTAGCTAACATTAAATCTAACATCGTGTGAGTGTCGGGCCGCAGCCTGTATGCATGATTCAGATGCTAATTTGACAGAATTCGGGATGCTAATCGTAGGTGGGTATTGTATCCAGGTGTTAAGGAAACACTTTAAAAGGACAAATGACTGAAAAGCCATCAGATCGTTTACACCTCGGTGTAAATAGGAAGGCCATTGACAAATACAGAGCCTGACCTTCTGCCTTCAAGTTCATAGTCATGTGATCTTTCAATGGCCTCTGCTATCTGAGCATGATGCTTGGGTTAACAGTTACTGAGGATGGCGCTCGGCTGGAGTTCACACTGAATAGACCCCCAGCTGGTTGGATCCCATGGCTAGTGGCACAAGTTGCTTTGATTTGGCACCTTTCCGCAAGTGAATACTCTCTCAGTAGTTCTGTAAATTACAGACATGCACCCATTATCTCTTTATCGCCCAACAATGGCCACAATGTGACCCAGTCCGGGAACTAATGAACCACATACCTGCATAAATACTTCCACACTTGCTACTATTCAAAGAACCATGATAACTGACAATGTATAAAATGACCAGATAATCACAATAATGCTTTTTTATACATTTCAGGGATCTGTTAATAAAAAAACTCATTTAGTAATGATGTTGATATGTGTAGTTAAGATTTATTTACTAATCCAAAACCAAGCTGATAGCCCCACGGCTTTTGAAATCAAGAGGCATTTAATTAGTAAAATAATTTCATAGACCATGTACCCAAGAAGCATTGTTAAACATCTATAAACATCTGCAGTGCAGTAAAAATGTAGAAGCCAACTTTCCAATTTCCTGTTATTGCACATTTGTCACACTATTATTAATATCTGTCTGTCTGTCTGTCTGTCTGTCTGTCTGTCTGTCTGTCTGTCTATCTATCTATCTATCTATCTATCTATCTATCTATCTATCTATCTATCTATCTATCTATCTATCTATCTCAGTGGGTAGCACTGGCACTTCACAGCAAGAAGGTCCTGTGTTCGATCCCCAGGTGGAGAGGTCTGGGTTCTTTCTGTGTGGAGTTTGCATGTTCTCCTCGTGTCTGCGTGGGTTTCCTCTGGGAGCTCCGGTTTCCTCCCAGAGTCCAAAGACGTGCAAGTGAGGTGAATTGGAGACACAAAATTGTCCATGACTGTGTTTGATATTAAACTTGTGAACTGATAAATCTTGTGTGACCAGTATTTACCTTTTCTGTCACAAATGTAACCAAAGTGTGTAAAACATTGAAACGTTGAAATCCTAATAAATAAATAAATCTATCTAATAAATCTATCTGTCTGTCTATTTATCTATAAATACGCAACTTACATTTGCAACTGAATACAATCCAATCAATTAAGGACCTTGGTTATGGTTTCTGAGGGTTTGATCCTTGCTTTCAATCACCGTCTGTGAGAAGTTTCAGCAGTTCTCCAAGTCTCTCTGTGGTCTTTCTCCAGACACTGATTTCATTCCACCTTCCAAAAATGCATTCAAAAAATTCAACCTGGTTGTAAGTAAGTAAGTACATGTATGTGTTTCCATGTGATAGATAGACTCTGACTTTACTGAATGGTTAGTAAAATAAATGAATTAATAAATAAATGACCAGAGATTTTCAATCTTTTCCACATGACTGTACATATGGCAGGTTATGTTAAAGAATAAAGTCAGGATGTTTTATTAGTATATATTATGTATTATAAGTGGGTAAACTAAGTTGTAAGTGACTTATGTAACGTTTCTAGCTATAATTATGTTACGTTATGGATAACAAAATAAAATTAATATTATAAAAAGTGTTTTTATAAGAGTCACTTTGGGTTTTTGATGGATGATTCGTAAATGCATCAATAGTGTATGAATTAATGTACAGTAATTCAAAAGCTGTTTGTTTCCCTCTGCTGGTTACACTGAAGAAGTGTTAAAGTGAATGTAAATGTGCTGGTTGTTTTTTTCTATACCAGTACAGTCTATGTTTAATGAGATTGTGATGAAGATGCTATACTATAACATATTTAAGTTATGATAAAGTAATGAATGTAACCACATATATTAAGTGATAGGTACATTTGTAATCAACTTACCTTTTTTGGCTTATAAATGTTGGTTTTTAAGGCTTCTCTGAGATGATTAGTTTTCAATATTTCCTATCAGGGGAGCTCAGAATGTTTTTTTATTTTTTTTGATGTGCTGTCTTTGATTCCATCTTTTCTATCCAGTGAATAAATATTCATGGACATTCAGGCAGGGGCTCAGACATCCAGACCTCATTTCTTTGTACTGTGTCTGTAGCATAATGATAATTACTGTAAATATTTTCCTGTATGGATCACAAAACTTTTCTGCGGAATAAATAAGCTAATTCTAAATAAGCTAATTTTTCAAGCGACTGTTTAAGATTTTGAAAATTATCTATGCACAGTTTAGGCCTCTGAGGTTGTCAGTTTTTTGGTCATAGGCCATCACCTGTTGGTACAGAATTTCAACCCAGTAAAACATCTGTGGTTTATTTTAGACATAAACTAAAGAAATGTCGTTTGGAAGAATAGTGTCCGTCTCTACAGTACAGTTCCTGAGTTTTTTAGACTCTATACCAGGTTACATAAAATTGTTCTAGTGCGTACAAAGCTTTGTTAGGGCGCTCTCATATTTGTATCATTCAGTAACATATAATGTTTGAATGTGAGACTTTTATTAATTTTATTAAAATACTTAATATACTTAACATACTCTAAATATACTCTTAAAAGAAAATCATTCCCAAAGGGTCTAGCTTAGAAAAATACTGGCATCCTCAGATGAGTGAACTGTATACAGACTTACTGACGTAATCCAAATATTACTCTTAGGCTGCTATTGTAAGTGTTTCTTCCCCAGTATAGGGATATACATCACTTAAAGAATGCTAGAATGTTATTCTCAGGGGAACCACTCATAACTGGTTATGTTTTAATAGAATAAAAGAAGAATGCCAGAGCTTTTATAAGTCTTTCATAAGTCTAATATTATAAGAGAAACATAAGTCAGGGCAGTTGTAGCCTAGTGGTTAAGATACTGGACTAGTAACCAGAAGATCGCTGGTTCAAACCTTACTACCTCCAGGTTGCCGCTGCTGGGTGCTTGAGCAAGGCCCTTAACCCTCAGTTGCTTAAACTGTATACTGTAAGTCACTTTGGATAAAAGTGTTTGCAAAATGCAGTAACAATAAATGATTGGACCAGTTTTTTTACATAAATGATTTATATTAAAAAATGCATTTTTGTTAAATCTTTGGCATTCAAAATCCTTTTCTGCTATTTAAAAATAGCCAGATGCAGGTGTTCCCCTTTAACTACTCAAAGATTGACATACTGTAAGAAAGTAGAATAATATTTTATTCTCAGAGGACAGTGAAAGCGTTCATTTTCTCCACATGCTGAAGCCGTCGGACAGTAGCTGCAGCTGCAGGGAGGTTCCTCTGACCTCTAGCCTAACATCATGCCAGCAGAGGGTCTCTAGAGGCGAACAGTCTCCGCTCCTAGATCAAAAACCGCTGTACAGTCAAACAGAATTCGGGAACACAGCACCAGACACTTCCATATTCAGTGTGGAGGCCCCAAAGCCACTGCGTCTTCATGCAGGCAGTCCAGATACTCATCTCTACTGTATATACAAATCATCCACAATTTCCTATTGGCTCCTGGAGAACATATGCATCCTAGCAGGCAGTTTGTTGCGGGTAAAAATAGTGCCTCTGTAAACAGGCCGTGTTGAACAAAATCCAGCTTGAACCTCATGAAGGTTCATGATCAGAACACATCATTGAAAAAAATACTCAGCATGTTTACAATATTGAAGCAGTTTTCCATGCACACCTTCACACTCATGTACTCACACTTAAACAAACAAAATAACGTTTTACCAACTCCAGTGACCTCCCAATGCAGGAATGGTTATTTCTATAGTTTCTGATAACAAAAAAACACTGCCAGTAAAAAAGCAAGGACAAGAAAAGCAGAAAAGTCATTCACTTGGTCGTTCACATCAGAGTGCGAAGAAAGGATGGAACAAGGCTACATTGCAGAAGGGAAGTCCTACAGGCGGCTGGAGTGGACAGGCACGTCCAGGCTGGGACATGCTGTGGCCAGCCAGTGTCCGAATTCAAACTTCACAGGTCGTCCTCATCCAGCTGGGCCAAATGATTGGAGTGCTGCAGACTGGAGGACGGACCTAAAGCAGACAAGCCCAGTGAATGCTGCACAGCTCTGGATCCACCCTCGGCTTCATGCTGGATAAAAACAGAGAAAATGTTTCACAGCCCTTAATCACTGGATATATTAGTAGCTTATGTTATATTTTGCAAACAGTTTTTTATTCAGCCACAACAAAGCTCTGTGTAGTCATGTTTACTGAACACTACTGGAGGTATATTATGTCTCATTTAGCATATTTTAGCAGGTACTAATATAACACAGCTTCTATTTACTCTGCATTTCAAGGGTTTCTATGATAACACCGAGGCTGTCTACAAAAAAGGCCAGAGCAGACTTTATTTCTTAAGGAGGCTCAGGTCCTTCAATGTATGCAGCAAGATGCTACACATTTTTTACCAGTCTGTAGTCGAAAGTGCAATTTTCTATGCAGCCATCTGCTGGGGGAGCAGCATTAGAGCCAAAGACTCCAAAAAGCTTAACAAGCTTATCAGGAAGGCTGGTTCTGTGCTGGGTTTTGCTCTGGAGCCCCTAGAGCTGGTTATTGAGCAGAGAATTTTGCACAAGCTGCTCAACGTAATGGACAATACCACACACCCGTTACACGACCTGCTGATTAAACAGCAAATTGCCTTCAGTGGAAGGTTCCGCCAACTTCGCTGCAACAAAGAGCGCTATAGGAAGTCATTTCTGCCCACAGCGGTGGCAACCTATAATAACTCTCACTGGTGCAAGAGAAGAACTCAGAACCTATAACACCCACAAAAGACAATTAAACTACAATTTGCACAGGGTACTGTTTTTAGTTTTTAGTTTTTATTTAAAAATTTCAAATTGCACAACGTCTGTAACTGCACCTTCAGCCCCCCCCCCCCCCCCCCCTTTTAGTTTCTTTTGTTCTTGTCCTGTTAGATGTTTTTATATTATATTATTATTTTTTATGTTATTATATTTTATTTTATTTTATTTTATTTTATTTTTCTTCATATATGTATATTTTTAGATTTTATATCTATATTTTTAGATTTTATATCTTACTTGTATTTACATTTGTACTAATTTTTTGATTCTTTATTTACCTCATTGTAATGTCACTGTGTGATGTTTTTTGTCATAATTGTTATTGCTGCTGCGACACCATAATTTCCCTTCGGGGATTAATAAAGTACTCAATCAATCAATCAATCAATACTTCTATAGATTATGCTGACTTACTATTGATACATTTAATCATATAGTGTACACGTGTCTAATATGACTGCACCATTTTAACTAAGTGTTTTCAGTTCCCAAACCACCATCATTAGTTCTGTTTTCATTATTTTCTAACCGCCATCAAAACACACTTAAGCACTCCAGCACCGGCCTGGGACGAGAACAGTCCGACTGCTGATAGGGATCTCACTCTTCCCTGTCCACTTCCTGTTTATTCTGTAGCACAGTTCTGTATATCTTAGTAAACATGATAAACATGCCAAACCCAAACAGCTATTGTTGAACTGTCAGCGGCCTGAACAAAGGTGCAGACGGACACAAGAGCTACAGGCCTGACACAGGCGCTGGTTATGAAGAATAATGAGGTGTGGGAACTCTGGGAGACCTTAAGAATTTGCTGCATAAAAATTATAAAAATTATTCAGTGTCACCTCTCTTTATTTAATATCTCACTATCCCTAAATGTGGTAGTTAATTCAGATAAATATGCATGTAATGTAAATTAATAAAATTCGTTCTTCATTATGAGCAACTTCACTTTACATGTATACTTTAAAATGTTTGATGACTTTGATTAGTTTTTAATGCACAGTATTTAACAAAGGAATTATACTAATTATAAAAAGGTTTAAAAAAGGGTAATGTTAATATAACTGCATAAATGTAACTGAGCTCAGTTTTAAATATACAACAATTATAAGCTAATTGCCATTAACAAATAATAAAAGATCTGTTAAAATAATTGAATTCTTTATGCTCTATTTACAGTTATATAATGCATTACTTAAAATTATATTCTATTTGTAATTAATTCTATTAAATGAAACACTGAGCTGATTTTTTTAATGTTTCACTTTTATTTAAAAAGATATTCATAATATAGACACAATATTCATAATTATTTTATTTAATAATTGTCTTAATATCTAGTAAAAATTAATAATATACAAAGTGTCATTAATAATTTAAGATATCCATCTGTGCAGCCAAACATCACAAAGCCATGATGGAGATGTGACATGACATTATTAAAATTAAAATATAAACCTAATACATTTTAAATATTGAATAATATGTAGTTGTCTAATTATTCATAAACCCAGTTTTTTCAACACATTTAATTAAAAAAATATTGAAATACATAATATTTATAAAAGATAGGTAATTTTAGAAATATGTGTTAAATGTATACAGAAAGACTGAACGTTATATATTCCTGACATTAAAAATAGTAATAAAACAATGAATAATATACATATTTTCACACTGTACCACTGAATCAAACATTACAGTTACTTAAACAGTAGATTTTATGAATCTATTTTAGCAGCATGGCACAGTGGTGCAGCAGGTCGTGTTGGGGCCGCAGAGTTTTAGGGTTCTGGTTTAATCCTGCCTTTGGTGGCTGTCTGTGTTGAGTCTGGTTGATGGGTTTTCTCAGGGTTTACTGTATACTGTTTTTTTTTTCCAACCTCCCAAAATATGCCATAAGGTGGCATACTCTAGACGTTTTAGTGTATGTAAGTTTAAATAAGTGAAGTATGTGATAAGTAAAATACGGGCCCAGATTGTATTTTAGCCTTGCACAGCTTTTATTATTTAAGCTGAAAACTGAATAAATGTAAAGTAATTTATTAAACAAACTGGTGTATTTACATTCTCTGTACTACCAACGGCTTCCAGGAGGGGGAGTAATGGGCCTTCTTTTTGTATATGTGCGTGTGTGCGTGTGTACCTGTGAGCTGTGGGTGCTGGAGGGGTGGACACCGTTAGATACTGTTTGTAATGAGTGGACAGTCTGAGAAAGTGTAGGCTCCTGTCTGAAGGCGAGCTGGACGTGGGTTGGAGAAACGGTTTGGTTCTCCAGCCGGGTCTCCAGTGTGCAGCGCTGCCCCTGTGGTAACTGTAAACACATTCCACACACCAATCAGTAAACGATTCCTAGATTGGACTGACCAAGCTGCATCTGACCACTGAGAAAACTACTGGAGCTGTCCAGTTCTAGCTGTAGTACAGGAGAGTCAGTTCAGCAGGCTTGTTGTTAAATATTGTCATATGGTGTGTGTGTGTGTGTAGTCTGCATACTGCATTTTAATCTGAGACAGAGACACAAATGTTGGACCACATCTGCATGAATAAATTTACAGGTACATTACTGGCTTCAGTTTAGCACAGAATGGATTATAAGGTTCTGCTCAGATGTTTTCAAATTATTTAGAATCAAAGCTACAAATAAAGCTTTACTTCAACACCGTAATCTCAACTTATTATTTGATCTTTTATTTACTTGTGCATTTCTTTGTACTTATTATTTAATTGCTTACAAAACACCTTTCCTGTCTGGAAGCCGACTGATGCATCTGGAGGAAACGTTCAAGTGTTTTAGGATTGGAAGGAACAGAAAACACTCACTGCTGCTCTCAGATAGCATCGACCGGTTAGAAGGAATGTTGTTCTAGAACAACAGCAGGATCCGGAAACTTGTATTACTTGAAGAAGGATGTTTCGCAAGGATTAGAACCATGTCAGTAAGAGTTGTACCTCTAGCTGTGCAGATGTGTCGGATGTGGCCTGGCTGGACAGGTATAGGGAGGGTAGCGATGTGTTGTAGGCACGCAGACATGGTGCTTTGTGTCTGTCCATGGAAGCTGAAGAGTGCGGCCTCAGACCTGATGTTGTGCACACTGGTGCTCTCATGGTCCGACCCAGACTGTTACTCTTGTTCTCCCTCCGCTGGTACTCGATGGGTGACTGCAGGGCTGAGCAACGAAACACAGCAGTTAGACTCTACTTCACATCCATAGAAATAAAAACTGCATACGAATGATAATAAGTAATGGCACAATGTCAGTGTTCATGCATAAAATCAGTGTAATTCTGGTGATAGAAATAGGACGGCGGGTCACATGAACATTTTAAGAAAATCTTTTTTTACTGTGGGGTTACCTGACACCCCACCATCACCCAATAATGACTTTCCCATTACAAACTACAAGAATTACAAACTCTCTTTCTTTACAGTAACACTAACTTCACTACAGCTGTATTTAAGAAGCTAATCATAAAATAATTGAACAGAAGCTTTAAACCAAGGCTCTGATCAAAGAGGATCAAAAGGAAACGTTGCTGTAACGACTGGACAAAGGTTCAGGTGATGGAAGCTCACCGTTAAGGAAATTGCGCTGTGTCTCTAGGATCTGGCTCACGTCGCTCAGCCAGGACCTGCTGATGTCCATCGAGGAGGACTGCAGGACGAAGCGCACCGCGTTGCCATCAGCACCTCGAGACGTCAGAGCAAAGCGAGTTGGATCACCGTCTACACATGCCTCCACACCCAGACAACTCACCTGAGAGACAAACACCACAACAAAATACTAATGAGCAACGGTGACCATTATAAGATTAATAAATTGTGACTATGAAGAGATGCACACAGCCAGCAACAATACTCAGACAGGCAGTGGCATTCAAACAATGCTTGGGGGCCCAGTGTGTTCCAGGAAAGCATAGCATGGCACAGCAAGACAAATTTGTGGTTGGAGAGAACTGCACTTTAGTAGGATGCTTACTGGTGCAAAAGTGATATTTGTTTATTAGAATTTTCATGTTTCACACACCTTGGTTACATTAATGACAGAAACAGTAGTTACTGGTTACACAAGATTCATCAGTTCACAAGTTTTTAATGTCAAACTCAGTCATGGACAATTTTGTATCTCCAGTTCACCTCACTTGCATATCTTTGGACTGTGGGAGGAAACCAGAGCTCCCAGAGGAAACCCATGTTGACACGGGGAAAACATGCAAACTCCACACAGAAAGGACCCGGACCGCCTCACCTGGGGATCGAGCCCAGGACCTTCTTGCTGTGAGGCGACAGTGCTACCCACTTAGCCACCGTGCTGCCCCAAAAGTGATTGAATGTTAAATTTTTAAAAAGGGTGGCTCTGTTAACACCAATGGAGTTGGTGCATGCACTTAGTCAAATAATGTCATATAGTAGAAAAAAAATTAAATAGTAAAAAAAAATAAAGCATTCAAATGCTTTTACTAAAAAATAACTGACTATTGTGCTCGATACTTAATTACATTTTTTAATTAAATGCATACTGCAGCCGTATGCACTCACTAATTCCCCTGGAATTATTTAATTATAGAGACTAATTAAATAAAGTTTAGCATGACCTTAATCTTCTACAACCTGCAGCAAAGTCTTTAACATTTTTAATAAACAGTAGTCTAATCACAAACGCTTTCCTAGAAAGTTCTTTTCTATGGCCATGTGACCTGTGACAAATTTTAGCTTGTGCTTAAGGTGCTATTATGACATCTAGACAAATTTTATTTTGGCAGAACTTGGCAAAGAAACCACTGTTCCATGTACTAACAGGCAATGTGTGTACAGATCATTTTGAGACTTGAAGTTAATTAAAAATAGAATCATGGTGCCACAAAAATAGAGAGAGTGTGACAACATTATGCACCACTAAATTCAAAGATAGAAGATATAAGTATATTTTTATTAAAACATACAAATATGAAAGGGGGGCAAAAAGAACCAAAAGAACAGAAAACATATGTAGGATTTTCTCATAGAACAAACTTCTCACCTTAATGCTGCTCTTAAAGATGTAACCAGGTATTGAAAATCCTTTTTTCCGGTCAATTGGCTCACTAAAAATGACTATCTGCTCAAACAGGAAGACCCGCCTCTCCTTCGGCCTGGACAGAAGGCCGCTGTCCTGCTCAGCGACTGTAAACGTGTCCTGCTGGAGAAGTTTTCCCTGTGCTGTGATTTTACCCTGAAAAGAAAGTGAGTCTATGAGCAGGAAGGTTCTCTTTTTTGCTGAGACAGTTTTAGACTTTGGTGTGTGATATGCCTCGTACCTCAAAGCCCTGCAGCCGCCCCACGTTCATCATGTCATTACAGCGCTTAGGAACAAAGCACATCACCTCCACTGCTTTCTGTTTCACAGACAGGAGAGAGAAAGAGAAGATGTGTGAAAACAGGTCTTAAGTAGCTCATAATGTTGAGTAAAATGATTCTGTTTTGGGTGGATTTATAGTCGAGCAGCTCATGAGCACATGCTGTTCTGAGTAAGATCTGCTTGGCATCTAAACACAGATTATGCAAGTCTTCATGATTTTATTTGTGGTTTTAAATAAACTGGATTTTTACAGACTGAGTTTCATACCTCCAGATCCTCTGTATTCATCCCAGCTTTGGTGTAGTACTTCAGAAAATCCTGTTGACACAAAGAATATTCTGCCTCAGTTAGGAGTCGTGTGTATTTCCAGCATCTTATATTGATGTGTCCTGATGTGATCTGATTTTACTATATTATATTTACTTTTTTAAATTTTAAGGGCAGTTGTAGCCTAACGGTTAAGTTACTGGACTAGTAATCAAAAGGTCACTGGTTTAAGCCCCACCACTGCCAGGTCTCCACTATTGGGCCCTTGAGCAAAGCCCTTAACCCTCAATTGCTTAGACAATATACTGTCACAGTACTGTTAGTCTTGGATAAAGTTTTGGATAAAGTGTTTGCTAAATGCAAATGCAAATGTAAATGTTGCAACACCACATGGTGGTGGTGTGTTAGTGTGTGTTGTGCTGGTTTGAGTGGATAAGACACAGCAGCGTTGATGGAGTTATTAAACACCTCACTGTCACTGCTGGACTGAGAATAGTCCACCAACCAAAAACATCCAGCCAACAGCACCCCATGGGCAGCGTCCTGTGACCACTGATGAAGATGACCAACTCAAACAGCAGCAATAGATGAGCGATCGTCTCTGACTTTACATCTACAAGGTGGACCAACTAGGTAGGAGTGTCTAATAGAGTGGACAGGGAGTGGAAATGGTGTTTAAAAACTCCAGTAGCGCTGCCGTGTCTGTTCCACTCATACCAGCACAACACACACTAACACACCACCACCATATCAGTGTCACTGCAGTGCTGAGAATGATCCACCACCTAAATAATACCTGCTCTGTGGGGGTCCTGACCATTGATGAACAGGGTAAAAACAGGCTAAACAGGTATGTAAAAAAACAGATGGACCACAGTCAGTAATTGTAGAACTACAAAGTGGAGCTGATAAAATGGACAGTGAGTGTAGAAACGAGGTTTTATACACAGGACAGGAGTTAAGACTCTTGAGCTCTTCTATTGCTAATACATTTGAAAGGAAGCCTGCTGCTCTATTAAAGCATGCAGACACCAGGATGTACTTATTTACTGTACAATGTTTATATAGTTAAGTGTTAAACTGAATCTCATTTACTCATTATTTACTTTTCACTTTTTTGAGTGAAGTTTACAAACATTTACATTTTATGCGCTGTTTGAGTTAATGATCTGGTTATTGTGTATGTTTAGAGCAGCTAATTAAAACATCGTCTCACCTTCAGAAGCAGCTGGTACTTCATGATTCTCTGTACAGGTTTAATGAGGAGATCATTGAGCTGCAACCTGTGACCGAGCTGCTGCTTCAACTCCTGTAACACACAAAAACACATAAAATTTAGCTACACAGCACACACAAAAAACCATTTCCTCCAACTATACTAGATGGTCAAACATTTGTTGAGCACTGACAGCTGATCACATTTAAATGGAGTCTGTTTACCCTAGGGTGACCCTATGGTTTCATTGTTCTAAAACATTTCTTCCCCCCCCGCCCAGTTTTCTCCCCTAATCTAATCCAATTACCCTGATTGCGTTGCACTTCACCTCTACCAATACAATCCTCCACTGCTGACTGAGGAGCTTTGCAACTGACACACGCCCCCTCCGACACATGCGCAGTACCGACTGCATCTTTTCACCTGTGCAAGGCGAGTTCATATGCGGATCAGCTTTGTGTACGGAGAGCCACACCCTAATCAGCATTATTCCTCAACTTTGCGCAGGCGGCATCTATCAGCCAGCAGAGGTCGGAATTGCACCAGTTATGAGGAACCCTGGTCCGGCTTGTCCCACCTTGTGAACAACAGAAAATTGTTGTTCATGTGGCCGCCCAGCCCAGCCGGATGGCAGAGCTGAGACCTTCTTAAACATTATGGAACATGACTGCAGGAATTAATTTTCATTTATCCGCAACCACATTCAAATTTTTAAGAATATCACTGTATGCTGTGGCATTAAGATTTGCGTTGCTTTAAGCTGATAAAGATGGCACCACTGTGCTTCTTAGTACTTATGGGACACCTATTTCTAGCATCTAGGAGTTGAGGAATAATGTCTGAGGAAGTGTCTTAAAGGATAGAGGTGTTAAATTGGGTGATCTTTTCACTTTAGCTAAAAGGGCTCAGTTAAGCCAAAAAACGATCATGCTATCAGGATGCCACCTTTCAAATGTAAGTCATGTAACTTTATATTAAGACCCATGTGTTGGGGTCGTTTAACCAATAATAATGGATGTGATGTTTAGTGGTCTGTACGATTGCTCTCTTTGTGTCTGTGACATGCTGTTCAAAGAATGAACTTGTACTTACTTCGAAATAGGTGTCTATGTATTCTGAGACTATGTGCTCCGACTTTGGTTTGTTTTGGCAGTACACCACATACATGTGAAGTCGTCGTTCCTGTAAATCACAGATCAGAGGAAGAATAACATAGTTAGTCGGCACTAGCTGTGTATTACTGAGGTTTTAGTATTTCTTCAAACCCTGGATTTGTTAATATGTATTAATATTTCAGATTTTTAAAACATATTTCTAATCTACTACAGTTGGAAGTCACATTGTTTCCTGTTTCCTTAAATAACAGAGAGAATTAAACAGCTAAACAGATTGTGGATAATAATTACTGCAATAAACAACAAAAATGGTGCACATGTGGTGCAGCAGTCTAATACTTTTTTTACAAGCAACCCACATGTTGTCCATGATTTTTACTGCGACCCTGGCAACATAAACAATGCATCAAAATGAAACACACCATAAAAATATACTTAATTAATAAAATAAAAAAAGTGGCAATCTGGTCCCACAATGGTCTCCACAATGGAGTGTTCATGCACAAGTTCATTTTGTGTTTATGTGCCTGTTAAAATTCATTTATTTAATCAAAAATTAGCCCACCATCAAAGAAAGGTAAAGTCTCACAACTGCCCATTTCTGAGGGAGGAACGACCAGATGGGAGGTCACTTCATTGCTGCTGCAACAGTCTGTTCCAAGCTAACAGAGGGCACAGCATGTTCCTGTGTTAGTGTTAGGACTCACTGTAGGAACCCCCAACTTCACATTTGCAAGTGGATTCACATGCTGAAGGTGTGTGGCCCTCTTTGCTTAGTAAGGGTGCCAGTCATGCAAGTTGCCAGAGGACATAAGGGAACTTTATATGTCCAAATTAGGACAAAATGTTCCTGCTTCAAATAATGACTTGTTCTCTAGAAGGAGCGCTGTGTGTGTGAACAAAAAAGCTAAAAGTGTCACATCATATAAAACCGTAGTGCACTGTTAGGAATTTCGCTTGCAGGGATTAAGTAAAAAATAGTAGTAGGAGGAAGTGTGTGAGAGAGGGAGAGAGGTAATGGAGATTTTAATGGAGTGATATGAGCATGAGATCATGTATAATTCAGTCGTGTTATCCTGAATGTAACCAGAGACGAGCTACTTCAACTGCTGCCGGGTACGAAGCGCCGGCGCCTGGATCTACACTCGTACCTACAGTTCATGGCTTGTGTTAAATACGTTCTAATAGAGTTGGGAACCTTTGTTTGCTGCAAAAAAGCTCGTTTTTAACGAGTCCTGACCTCAGCCCTACTGAACAGCTCTGGACTGAACCGGAATGTCAGTTGAGGCTTTTTTGACCAACATCAGTGCCCAGCCATACAAATACTGTTTTTACTGAATGGGCACAAATTCTTATAGACATACTCCAAAGTCTTGTGAGAAGCTGTGGCTGTAGTTATAGCTGAAAAGATCACATATAGGTCACATAAGGGGGGTGCTGGAGCCTAGCCCAGTTTTTCAATGGGCGCAAGGCACACAGTGCAACACCCTGGACAGGGCGCCAGTCCATCGCAGGGCAGACACATACACACACACACCTATTCACCTATAGGGCAATTCTGTGTCACCAATTAACCTGACTGCATGTTTTTGGACTGTGGGAGGAAACCCACGCAGACACGGGGAGAACATGCAAACTTTGCACAGAAAGGACCCGGACCGCCCGCCGGGGGATCGAACCCAGAACCTTCTTGCTGTGAGGTGACAGTGCTACCCACCGTGCCACCATGCCGCCCTCACTAACTACAGTGCCAATGAAATTATACATAGGTATTAATTTTATTTACAGTTTGGGTCGGCAAGGTGGCTCAAGAAGGTCCTGCGGGAAGGTCCTGTGTTCGATCCACGAGTGGAGTGGTCTGGTCCTTTCTGTGTGGAGTTTGCATGTTCTCCCCGTGTCTGTGTGGGTTTCCTCCCACAGTCCAAAAACAAGCAAGTGAGGTGAACTGGAGATACAAAATTGTCCATGACATTAAACTTGTAAACTGATTAATTTTGTGTAACCAGTAACTATTGTTTCTGTCATTAATGTATAACCAAAGTGTAAAACATGACGTTAAAATTCTAATAAATAAATAAATATATTTATTTAGAGTTTGTAATACAGTATAAGCTTGTTTAAACTTTGCGTGTGTATGTGCACGTCTCTCATCTTCACACTTCATTTTTGGGTGAAATAACAGTGTGTGTTTTCATGAATCTGACTAAAAACATCTGTACTGACAAAATCAGAACACACTGTATCACTTCATTTTAGTGGGAATTTGATGCACACGTTCATGCTTCTGGTTCTGATGTTCCTTTAAAGCTTGTGTGTTAGAACCGTGATGTCTGGAACAGAGGACAACAGATGAGCAGAAATCCTGTTTTTAAAAGGAAGAACATGTGCCAGTGTAAGAGAAGAAAAGAGAACAGCAGAGAATAGAAGAGGAGAGGAGAGGAGAGAAGACAAGAGAAGAGAAGAGAGAAGTGAAGAGAAAGGAGTAGAGAAGAGTAGAGACAGAAGAAAAGAGAAGAGAAAAGAGGAGAAAAGAAGAGAAGAGATGAAAAGAGAAGAGTAGAGTAGAGTAGAGTAGAGTAGAGTAGAGAAGCGATGAGATAAAAACAGAAGAGTAGAGTAGAGTAGAGACGGAAGAAAAGAGAAGAGAAAAGAGGAGAAAAGAAGAGAAGAGATGAAAAGAGAAGAGAAGAGAAGAGTAGAGAAGAGATGAGAAGAGATGAGATAACAAAAAGAGTAGAGTAGAGACAGAAGAAAAGAGAAGAGAAAAGAAGAAAAGAGATGAGATGAGATGAGAAGAGAAGAGAAGAGAAGAGAAGAGAACTAAGCCTCTGCTTTTCATTACAGCTGGACGTCCCGCTCTGCTCACTGGCACAGTTTGATGCCACTTTTAGATTTAGTTATGAGTTTCTTTATTCCTCCCGAGCCTTTTTAAGTTAATTACTCAAAGGGCTTCGGTCTTATTAAAAATCAGAGGGCAGGAAGAGACCGACGCGCTGGCATGAGTCAATCCATTCAGGTTAGAATAAAAACTTTAATTAACCACCCAAAACGTCTCCCAGCACATGTCCATGATTAACTGCAAAGTCATTCTTCTTAAGATCTTTCCATTTTAAAACATCAACTTTACTAATCTTTATTACAAACTATAAAATATATATTTGGAAATTAAACTAAATTAAATAAGGCCAGGTGGCACAGTGGCACAGAGGGAAGTGCCGTCACCTCACACTCACAGCAAGAAAGGTGGCGCAGCGGTATATTCCGGTTCGGTTTAAAACTCGGCATTGCCACCGGTCAACTGGGCGCCATCTAGCTGGCATAATTAACAGTGCCTGCAGCAGACACGTTTCTGCTAGGGCGGGATGACCGGACTATGTGGGTGGGGTCTTCAAACGCTGTGTAAGGACCCTGACCTGACCCTCAACTGCAATCAGGGATCCACCAGCAGCGGAAGACAAATTGACTACACTAAATTGGCGGAAAATGGGATACAATGCATAAATAAAATAGAAAAAAAAGAAGAAGGGCCTGGGTTCGATTCCCACATCATGGAAAACATGGTGCATGAAACATGTTTTAATGTATATTCATTACAAATGTTTTTACCGTGGTTTTTAGTGTTTCTGCCCAATAAAAATAAAACATTTTACTACAGTTTTACTCATCACATCCCCAGTGCCATCACTGTCATGTGTTGGTCATGCAGTACGACACACACCCCTTCATAAATCAGAACACTAACTACAGTGCCAATTAAAACTGAAAAAGACAATCACAATAATTAAACCCCCACCAACAACACCCTCCGCAGTTTGTGTTTTACGACTGAAGATTGAGCATGTTCAGTGTGCTGAGCTTCAGAATGAGGCGAGTTCATGTTTGTTATTCCACTTCGTATTCCTGCCTCTTTCTGTCCGCCTGTTTTTTCCTTCGTGCTTCCCGGCCCCATGAGGTGCGCCAGTGAAGCGCACACACACACACACACACACACAGTGTGTTTTAGGACTGAGGATGATGTGAGAGTTAGAAATGGAAGTGCAGCACTAGGAGAGGATAAACATGGCCACTGTGTGTTTACTCTGCTCTGTTTATTTTGTTGAACCCAAACACAGAGAGGAAGAGCGGCACCAGCGTTCTGACATCAGAGACATTCAGAAAAGGTGGATAATCACTCAGGACTCAAAAGTCTATAAATGGACCATTTGTCACTTGGGTGAAGCCATGACTGGTACCACTTTTGTACCTTTAGTTTATATATTTTTCTAAACCCACTTTTCAGAAAAAGTTTGGACATTTTGTAAAATACAATTAAAACAACAAGCTGTGATTCTATTGAACCTTAGTACAAATAAATGACTTTAAATGTTTCGGCAGACCAATGTGATTGTATTTTGTTGAAATAAAAAAAATTTGAATTGCCCATTTGTTCAAATAGTACTTTCATGGTGAAAGAAAAGTCTTTTACCATCTACTGCAAATAATATTGTTAAAAGGCCAAAAACCACATTTTTACAGTGACACAAAGTTTATCATTTAATTCATAGACACAGAGTGTGTGTGCTTGACTGGCCTGTCTGCAGTCCAGCTGTGTCTTCTATTGAAAATGTTTGGCACATCATGAAGAGCATTCTTCTTTGTACGTTTGTCAGTAAAAAAAAGCTTCAAGACAATGAACAGATCACAGATTCTTGTTTTTATTGCATTTTACAGAATGTCCCAACTTTTCTGAAAGAAAAACTCATAGATCATTGTCTATAGTTTGGTCTATTAGGAATTTTGCATGTTCTACTCATTTGTGGGTTTCCTTTTGGTACCCCAGTTTACTTGATTGGCGACTATAAATTGTGGTTATTAGGTGATTAGTCCAGAGCCTATACCTGCCTAGTGCGCAGTATTTCCAGAGGTTTATAAACACACAGATTCAGAAAAGTAAAACAAGACAGAGTTGCTTCATTTTCAGGACTGACTGAGGCTGGCAGACGTACATGTTTGATGAAGAGCTGTGCCAGTCTCTCTGGTTCCTCTACACATTTCTCCAACTCACCCAGGAAATAACTGCACAAACAAGAGAAAGTGAGAGGGGATCAGGCAGGATCAGGTAGATGGACACACACAAATACCAACACACACAGCACAAACTCACATTGGGCGTCATTCATCTTGGCTGGAGCTATATACTTCTATATTTCTACAGAAGTCTGGCACAACTGTACCAGGGGCACAACACATTCTTTTTTTGTAGAAACACACTTATCAGGGTGCCAATCAAATGCAACACATCACACACCCACAAAAGTTGACGTCAAAAGTGTACAGACTGAATGATTGTACACAAAATCTTTAGGTTGATTGTAGGTTTTGTGAAAATATTCCAGATCAAAAATGCCAATAATGCCAAACTATTAATTGTCATTTATACCATTATTAAGTTAAGCTAGTAATCCTAACCCTTTTTAATTTGTGGACCCTGTAAGTTGGCCTGTTGTATGTCAGTCCATGTGAATGTCCTGAACACAAACACTACAGTACAGTAATACCCACTCTTTATGCCAGTCGTAGATCTGGTGTATGTTGCCGAACACTATTTTGTCTTTTCCCTTCATGTCTTCTGGTACTCCCTTAGTGTTTATAGTGGCCATGTAGCCCTGTAAAAGATTCCACACATACAGTCAGTTCCAGTAGAACAAAATAAATCATTACTCATACACACATGTACTGTATACACACAGTAGTGAGGCAGCTATGAAAAATGTCCTGTACATTTAAACACATTACAGCCCACATTAAATTCTATGCAAATGAGCATGGTCACTGTATTATTAACCCAATTCAGGTTTGAGCTTTTTGAAAAACTTAATTCCCCCTCGCTTTAAATGATCTTGTGTCTGAATAGTTAACCTCACCTCCACTATGAGTCCCAGATCCTCTACGTACAATTTCTCTGTCTCGATCAGCTCTGTCAGTACATACCTGCAATAAATAAATAGGTATACTCATGTATTTACTCATGAGCGAACAATTTTGACAGTGCAACTTCTGTCAGCCTGAGCATATTTAAAGTGTCACTGTACTTAAGCACTCAACACAATTTGACAAGTGTTAAAACATAATGTATCCTCATACTTTTGGCCATAAAGTGTTTTAGTATCAATTTAAACCTTTTTTTTTGTGTGACAACCTTTAAGAAGTTAAAATGAACAACACCTGGCTGTCAAACGGGTAAAATGAGCCACTGAATTGTTTTAGTGTACCAGAAATGCCTACCAGATTTTTTGAGAGGGGTCAAATGAATACAGTTCATCACACTGTACAGTACAGGAACAGTTCATCATGCTGCTCCAAAATCTAATCAAATCAACTCTTATTTACTGAGAAGAGTTCAGGAGTGCACTAATGGCTCAGACGTATATCCTACAGGTAACCTATTCGATGTAACTTTCAAGCTATACATTTCACACTGATATACCGTAAGTAGATAAAATTACCCACTGACTAACAATTTCCATAATCATACTAAACCATTAAATCTATCCTTGGCAGTGTTACATATGCAAATACTCTATATGGCCTAATCATGAGATTGTTAGACATCCCAAACAAACACAGTGGGCAATGATATGGAGTTGACCTCATTTCCCTTTGTGGTCATAACAGCCTCCACTCTTAAAGGCTTTCCACAAGATGTTTAAGTGTCTATGTGGCCATTAAGTCTAAAGAGCTTTGTAATTGTGGGCACTGATTTCTGATTAAAGGCATGGCAAATTCCAAAGGCGTTCAGTGGTTTGAGGTCAGGGGTGTGTATTCGCCAAATTCCTTTACACTAATCATGTCTTTATGATCCTGGAAGCATGTAATGTACAGTATTTTAGATCATTTATTTTATACACCTGATAGGAGTGTCAGGCAGAAACACCCAAATTAAAAAACTAATAGGAGTATATATATACTTTTGGTCATTTGGTTATAAAAAAAAAAATGTTTGTTTAAGAGGAAAAGGTTTAACATACACAGCATTATTTTTGCAATTAGATACGCACAATCACCACTGCAGTACAACACCCAGATAGGAAGCAGTGATTGTGCCAGTCTGTCATAACTTATAAAAGTAAGAGTAAAGTATTTATTTACTCGTTAGATGTTTTACTTGTTTCACTGCAGTTTTATTTTTATTTGATTGCTGAAAAACTCAGAGAACATATTTTTACATGGTCATTATGGTTGATTATGTGTGGATTGAAGGGTAAAAAATGGCACTTGTATTCATTTAGGGTCAAATACACAACACAATAAAGTGAGCAAAAAAATAAAAATTATTTTATATAAACTTCATTGTATGGGCGTAACTGATCATGAGTTTGTTGGACATGCTGTTTTAAAATCAAGAGTCCGTTTGGTTGAAATAACTATATAGAGGGCCAGGCACTGGTGTTTGACTGGCTAGACATAACAATTCATCTGAAATGGTTTTGAGGATGTATTTATTTATTTACTTAGAACATTAAGAGAATTTTGGATTTAACCAGGGGCGTCCAAACTTTGCACAAGGCAGTTGGTACATCTGTGTAATTCACAGGTACTGGACTATTGATCAGAAGGTTGCTGGTTTAAGTCCCGTGACCACGGTGTACACGCTGTTTGAACTCCTAAACAAGGCTCTTAACCCTCAGCCGTTTGCACTTGATTCAGTCACAGTTGTAAGCTGCTATGGATAAAAGTCTCTGCTAAATGCGTTAAATGAATCAATTAGTTGTGTTTTGGCAGTGATGGGCAGTGACAGCTCAGTGGTTAAGGTACTGGACTAGCAATCAGAATGCTGTGAGTTCAACCCCCTCCATCGCCAAGTTTGCCACTGTTGTGCCCCTGAGCAAGGCCCTTAACCCTCAATTGCTTAAAATCCTGTTCAGTCATAACTGTAAGTCGCTTTGGATAAAAGTGTCGAAATGCCGAAAATGTAAATGTTTTGTCAGTAATTAGGACAAGTACTGTAGCTTTAAGCTACAACAGGAAAATAGTATTTTTAAATTAGAATTGCAGTAAAAGTGGGTATTAAAAGACTAATAACGTACATTTTCCCAGTATGGAGATGCTACACACCTTCTATGTAGAATAATAAAAGTCCTATAGTGAGGGATTATGGATATTTAAGGTTAAATTCTGTAGTCTGTACACATACATGCTTTTCTCTAAGGCACTCCTGCGCTCCTCCTCACTGTCCACTGAGGCTGACGATTGGCTGGAGCTGTCGTCTATCGACGCGGAGCCGGTGGCGTCTAGATGCAGGTGACTGGATTGTGTGTTCTGAGGAGACAAAAGCACCAGTGCGATGTTATGAAATGTAGGTAATACAGACAGGAAATGACTTTTGTAGTCGGTTGCCTTGGTGACAGAGATGATTATCCAGGCAGTGACAGTAACTGAATAATAAGAGAGGTTCGGCGATTTCTAATGTCACATTATTGCAGTGCATGCTCACCCGCTGATGACCGCGATCAATGTGACGTGGCGCGCCATTGTTCACGATGATGATAACAAATGCTATCAAATTTGAATCCTGTCAGACGTGGAACGTGATTAAGAAGAGGAAGTGCACTGAAGTTCCTGTCTTTGTTTAAATTATGAATTTAATTCTTTTTTGTTCCTGACCTCAGCTAACCTCCTCAAAAAGTGATAAGGAATGTGTACACATGAAAGGGATGCAAAGGGATACAATGAGTATACACTGAGCTATCACTGCCCATCACTGCCAAAACACTACTAATGAATTCATTTACTGCATTTAGCAGACACTTTTATCCATAACAGCCTACAACTGTGACTGAATCAAGTGCAAACGACTGAGGGTTAAGAGCCTTGTTTAGGAGTCAAAACAGTGGGGACTCTGTGGTCACAGGCAACCTTCTGATCAGACCAAAAAATTGAGGAATTAAAGTATGACCAGACCATGATGGTGATAAAGTCCCGTCATTATTTACCAGACCTTTAGTAACAATACAGCTCAGCCGACTTTCCCCATCATTTGTACACGTCATGTCTACAACATGAACTGTCATGCTTAGCACTAATGACTATTTATTACAATAGCGGTGAATCAGTGGTGCATTATTAACAAAAACAGCAGGTTCTTTCTGTGTGGAGTTTGCATGTTCTCACTGTGTCTGTGTGGGTTTCCTCCGGGAGCTCCGGTTTTCTCCCACAGTTCAAAAACATGCAGTCAGGTTAATTGGAGACACTAAATTGCCCTATAGGTGAATGGGTGTGTGTATGTGTGTGTGTGTGTGTCTGCCCTGCGATGGACTGGCGCCCCTGTCCAGGGTGTTACTGTGTGCCTTGAGCCCATTGAAAAGCTGGGATAGGCTCCAAGCACCCTACCACGACCCTAATTGGATAAGCGGTTAAGAAAGTGAATGAGAGTGAGTGAGTTAATTTAATTTCAAATTAACAATAAACAGACTCTTTGTTCAGAGCTCGGCTTGAGCGGTGCGGTAAAAAGTAATCAAAGTGCGAATATGAGACGAATCTGCATTTGTGTGGAATAACCATCAGATCCAGTCTGAAAGCTCCACATGTATCTGTGTTTAGCTGGATTTTCCTCACTGTTTCACTTTTAAACTTGTGTTATTTTACATGAGCCCCAGGACCATGGAGCGCATTAACAGGTTTCCCATACATCCTTATTGGAAAAAACCCCCTGAAAAAATCCCCTGAAACTCAATGCCTTTTAAACTCAACACCACTCCCAGAACCAACTGACGTCGAGTTTTAAGGTACCACTGTATAGTGTATTACTGCAAACCACCAGAATACTTGGGTTGCATTGAAGATTTCTCCCCCACATTTGTGTTTGAGATTCGTTCTCTTTGCCTCTTTTGTCCTCATTTATATTCGTCTTACATCACACTGGGTTGTTTTGCTATGTTACATGTTCTGTTGTGCTTCGTGTTGCATGATGTGATGTTTTGAGCTGCTGGTTGATCTTCCCCGTCTGGTGTAAAGGTTTCCTGTTTAGCTTAGATGGTTTCCAGATGTGTATTGGCTCTGTGTACAAGAGAGATCTCCCTTGATGATGTTTATTTTTTATTTCTACACCTTGTTTTTCTATACCCAGAAGTCCACTTTTATACACAGCTATTTAATAACAAGCCCGGATTGTTGTGCTTCCTGGCGGAAATTATGCTAAAGTTAGGTTTAGCCAAGTGAGGCCTGTTTATTATTGCTCTCATTTACCTATGATGAGAAATAGAATAAAAGTGCTAAATCTTTTGCAGGTTTCTACTAATAAAAACATGCCAGACAGTTATTTGTGTAAAATGCAATGAATGAAATAAATCGTACTGTTTAAAAACATGTTATATATACGTTTGTTTGGGGGCAGAGGGGGCAGAATTGCTTCAGCAATTAAATATTCATTCTGAATTTTCCATTAGCAAACAAACAATAAACTCTCTGGATCCTGGGTGGCTACTGCACAGAAGCAGGTGAAGTAAAATAAAGGCTGTTTGTGAAGGCAGTATGACATGAAGTGCATCACTACAACAAGCAGCCCTGAATTCAGCCGTGTACAGTAATAACACAGTAATATGCATGAGAGGATGACCGGAGAGAGCCTGACCCAAATATTTTAATCCTCTGTACTCTCACTCTTGTCCTGATGTCTGTCAGTGCGATCTACCAGGGATATGAGGTTAAAACCATGAGCCGTCAAAAAAAGCACTTGTGTAATTTTTCACTTAACCCAAATTGTTTAATCAGTCAGGACCTGTGATGTTCATCACCTGCTGTGTTAAGTTTGACTCGTGATGATGGTCTATCACTAAATGTTTTTACAGCTCAGTGCACTTATATACTTTGCTCACACAGCCTCCAGTTATTAAAGAACCCTTTTTAAGTACAGTGGTACCTTGTAACTCGAAGTCCCCTAAACGTGTCGAGAAATTTGTACTCTTAAACTCGACGTGTGTGCAACCGCCGCTTTGCTCATCGCTTGGCTTGAGCGGTGCGGTAAACCGTCATCAAAGTGCGAATATGAGACAAATCTGCATTGGTGTGGAATAACCGTCAAATCCAGTCTGAAAGCTTCACATGTATCTGTGTTTATCTGGATTTTCCTCACTGTTTCACTTTTAAACTTGTGTTACAGCTCAAGGTGCTGAGGAATTAGAGAATCAGCTTTTCCGAGATTCTAAAAAAAAGCTTAATGTAACTTAATGTATTAAAAGAATGACACAGGAACACTAAACTTCTCTTAATTATTAGTGCTCACAAGTTCTTTGCACTAATGAAATTGCTCGCTCATTGTTTTAGTACAATAAGTTACGTTAAGCTTTGTGCATTGTCACACTACATAGGAAACAATGGCACAGTTGGCACAAAAGCGGTTTTGTTGCTTCTCATGTGAATGCGTCGGGATTGAACTCGCTAAGGAATACAGTATTCCAAGATCAAGCATCTCCACAATTAAGAAGCATAAGGAAACAATAAAGTGTTCTTTATATTACATTTGTGTTTTTTCAGTGTATAAGTGTCAAAAACAACCCCATTATTTTACTTTAGCCTAAATTGTATGCAGTTACACGGGACCATGGAAAGCATTAACAGGTTTCCCAAACATCCTTATGGGGAAAATACCTTAAAACTCAACGCCTTTTAAACTCAGTGCCGCCCCAGAACCAGCTGACGTCGAGTTTCGAGGTACCACTGTGTGTGTGTGAAGATGTGAGTGACTGAATGAGTGAGTGTGTATTCATGCATGCATGTGCTCACTGTTTCTGGGTGACGCTGGACCCACCACAACCCTGATGAGGATGAAGCCGATATTGAAGCTGAATGAACAATAAATGTGTTGCATGAGATTGAAGCTCAGCTAAATGATACAGGGGTGCACATACTTTTTAATAGCAACACACACACACACACACACACATTGGTGTGGAATAACCATCAAATAGAAGTTTCTGTAAGCAAGGCTGCTTTAAACGAAAAGACTGACGTTCAGCTCTACAGCTGCTCAGACTGGGTGTGTGTAATGACATAGCTGTAAATCAGCATCATTGCTGCTGCTGTTATGCTTTTAGGTGATGCTGAGTCTGCAGGTGAAAGAGGTGATAAATCCCGGAGTACTGATTTTTCAGTTCTATAAAGCACAAGGGGAGCATGGGAGGGGAGCTAGATCAAGCCGAGGAGCATTAAGGCTAATGTTTGTGTGATGCCCGGGGCTGTGTGTGTTTTTGCTTGGCTCTGGCTCAGGTGCACACATATGTGTGTGTGTGTGTGTGTGTGTGTGTGTGTGTGTGTGTGTGTGTGTGTGTGTGTAGAATTTGAGTGTGTTTGATCAGTGTGTGTTCACACATCCTGGAGTCAGCACTGTTACAGACAGCCTGGTTACTAATGACACAGTCCATCCTGTTTTTCCTGGCTCTCATTACACTGCAGTCAAACATAGATCAGTGCTACTGCAGCCCTGTCACACCCCCGTCCAATCTTTACTGTCCACGCTTTCCTACCACACTCTGAGCCTGACCTCACATTTAAGGCATCAATCAGACGCTATTAGACAAAATTTTTTACATTTCAGACAGAATACAATGTAAAAGGGTCTTAGGGGCCGTGCTTGGGGGACCATCAGTGGCAACTTGACAGTAGTGGGGTTTGAACCAGCATCTCTTGAGACTGCACTGTGCTTTGATTTTGATGAAACTGGTTTTAAATGGTCCTGCAGTCTGTCCACAGTGAAGAAAAACATGTATTTAACAACAAGTGTTTTGTTTTATTTAATGTTTACCTAATGACCAAAAGTATGTGGACACCTCTTGTCTTTCTAACAGGTATAAAAAATCACTGATATAAACTAGATCATATGTTTCCAGCTTTATGATTGATTGATTTATTACTTTATTGATCCCCAAAGACAAATTGCAGTTACAGTAGCAATTCACACACATCACAAGCATCTCACAATGCATGTCAATGTTGTGCAAATTAAACAAAATAATAATTATATATAAAATAAATATATATTACATTAATAAAACATATAATTCATATAATAAAATATAATAAAAAAGCAGTGAACTGCACAGACTCTGACATCAGATCACTAAACATCTAGTTAGTCATGCCTTCCTGTCTAGCTGACCTCAAAAATGCTCTTTTGACTAAATGAGTAAAAATTTCCACAGACACACCTCAAAATCTGGTGGAAGAGTAGCCACAAAGTGGTGAGTGATGGTTAAAAATGTCATATTAATGCACAATCAGCTTTATTCGCCAAGTATGTTTACACACACAAGGAATTTGTTTCCGGCTGTTGTTAGCTCTCAAGCTTTTGAAATAGAATGTCCATCAAGCCCATGGTCAGGTGTCCTCATACTTTTGGTTATACAGTGGATCTCTTAGTATAGAGACTGACCTGTGTTTGATCCAGTGACGTGGAGCTCTGAAATGAATCGGACTGAAGACCATGGGATTGTAGGATTCCTGAAGCATCTTCTAAAGCAGGTAGACCATCTCTCCATTCCTGCATGCACAAGAACAAGCAACAATCAGCGTCATGATGCACAGGGTGTGCAGAAAATAATAAGACAAGCACCTTTTCCCGGGTCTATTTCAACCTTGCAACCAATATTTGTGAGCAGCCTCCACCCACTAAAGTGAGCATTAAATACGGTACCATGTCCAGGATGAACTGCCCAATGCTCTTGAGTACTAGAGAGTAAAATTGATCTTCAGTGGACAAACAGTGCTCACTGTGACAGATGCAATCCACGTGTGTGTGTCTCGTTGTCCTATGACACCTGTACAGATGTGAGTATGTGTGTGTTCTTACTTGTGTGCCAGACCTTCTTGTCCTAAACTCATGAATGATCAGACATTCATGGTCATGCTCAGGTGTCCACATATGTTTGACCATATAGAGTATAATATAAGGATACTACACTATCACCAGACTACCACAGATTGTAGTTCTGGATTTTCTAGCTTTAAATGTTCCAGCTCTATAAGTGAGTCCTGGTATCCTAAAAAAAGAGTAACCAATTTCAGTCCACTTGTATACTAGCCGGGGGTGGCCGGGGTATTAATGGACTAGATTCTAACGCATGAGCAGACTGGACACTAATATAAAGTGTATAATGTATCTAACCAGCTCTTTTTCGGTGTTGGTGAAGATGATGTTGTCCTCTCTGCTGTTTCCCAGCTCCGGGTTACTCTTGCAAGACGGAGGCGGCGGTTTGCCCTCTTGTCTACGTGTTGCTCTCTCGCCTTTAGTTCCTCCAGCTGCCCCAACGCTCAGCTTGCGAACCGGATTGGTCAGCCACTTCTTCAACGTGCTGACCGAGCGTCGTGAGGCAGGCGAGTTTGGGGCAGAGCTGCCTGACGCCTGGGGGGGTAGAGAGGCCACCGACGTGGATATACTTCCCTCGCTGCCCGCAGCGGAGTAAGAATCTGCACACACAGGGGAAAAAAGAGGACAATAAGTCTCTCAGAGGATGAACGGGGGAAGCAAAATAAATAAAAGCTGCCTTGCATAAACACGGTTCAATCGTTCACACACGACCACAAAGCAGCACACAGCTGTGGTGCACTAAACACGGGCATAAAGAGACTACTGTTCACGGGTTCGGTGGTTTATGGGCTGAGAGGACAGTAGTAGTAGTCAGTATGGATTCACTGGCTCTGTGCTTTTAAAATTCATTGACAGCTGTTGGAACCACTGAAGTAAATTTGGACTACATTTTAAAAGAGTAACACTTTATGTGAGTCACGCCTCGTAAGACGACTGTAACCCTGTCATAAACACGTCTGGCCAGATGTCATGAGTTTACATACACTTGTATGTCATGGCACTTCTGAGATTTCAATGATATTGCCGCTGTATCTTTGTGGCATAGTCTCCTAATTATGATTGAGTGCAGTTTGAGAGTTCTCTGTGCCCGTAGAAATATGGAAGATAATTAAAACTGTAACCTTGTAAACAGAGCAAATTTGTCTGTATGGTCAGATGATTTAGGAAATAAGAAAAACAAGTCTGTTGTAAATTACAAGGTGCTAGAACATGAGAGCAACTGTCCACAGTCAAGCAAGCTTTTCAGCAGTGTTTAGCTGCTTTTGTAATATTTCCAGGAATCTAATTGATGAAGGATTTCTGTCATTTAGTCATGTAGGGTCAAAATGTCAAATACAGTCATGGACAATTTTGTATCTTTGATCCACCTCACTTGCACGGCTTTGGACTATGGGAGGAAACCGGAACCCCCAGAGGAAACCCATGCAGACACAGGGAGAACATCCAAACCCCACACAGAAAGGACCTGGACTGCCCCACCTGGGGATCAAACCCTTGCTGTGAGGCAACAGTGCTACCCACCGAGCCAGTGTCACCCCAGTTTGTTATTAGTATAAAAACTCTGAAACCACTTTGTAAGAAACTGTGTTTATTTAGAAAAAAGAACTAGACAGACTTTGAGAAATTTGTTTTGTTGAAGCAGAACTTGCAGGTCGTGGCCGTCTAAGCTTTTTGTCTGTGCTTCTCTATACTGGCAAGCCTACGGTGGACATCATAGCACACCCTTTGATTATAACATATGAACTATCTATATGAACTGTGGTCCTGATACACCATCATAACAACGTGCTGTAGCCACGTGCTGTATAACATGACCTGGGAAAAAACGATGCTTCTGGGTGATCACAGTTCTAAATGAAATCACCTGGAACATAACTGTGCTGAATTATAAGCTTTACCAGTAGTTGGCATCTCCATAGACTCTGAGCCGATCATACTGGTTGAGTGTATGAAATGAGGGACCTTTGTTCAGTGTGACCCAGAGGATCTAAATTTAGTCCCATTGCAACTGAAGCTGTGAGTTCAGTGCTGGTGTCACAGGGACCCTGGGAAGGGAGCAGGGGGATGTGGACAGGAAGCCAATTTTAATCCTCACCCACAGGAAGGGACGCAAACTTTTTTCGTTTTTCTCACCACGTCTAGATTCAGTTTATTTCCTATATGTACATTTACATTTACATTTTCAGCATTTAACAGACGCCTTTATCCAAAGCCACTTACAGTATTGTGACAGTATACAGTCTGAGCAATTGAGGGTTAAGGGCCTTGCTCAAGGGCCCAACAGCAGCAACCTGGCAGTGGTGGGGCTTGAACCAGTGACCTTTTGATTACTAGTCCAGTCCCTTAACCGCTAGGCTACAACTGCATGAACATCCTGTTAAGTAATTACCTTTAAAAGCTCCTAAAACAATTTAGATTATTTACTCGAATGTGAGCATGTCATGAACAAATCCACATCTGTAACAGCTGGTAGCAATACGTAATGTCTGGGTTCATAATAAAGATCAGGCAAGTTGTTAACATCAGCAGTGCACCTGAATGCCCTTTGTGGCAGGGTTGTGTAGTTCCTAAGTCTTCTATAAATTACAAGCTGCCAAAACATGTTACTGTCTACAGTCAAGCAAATTTTGGATTGCTATGGACCAAAGACTGTAGCGAATGTAGTGTAGTGGAAAACTGGCACCTTAAAGTCTGGGTTTTGTTCCTGACTTTGCAAAAGAGCACTGTTTCATGTACTTTCATGTAGTGGTTTCAATCAAACAAACTCTTTTATGTGAGCACAGAGAAGTTACCACACAGCTGTTATCCTAATCACTAACAAAGAATTAGGAGTCTGTGCTACAAAGTGGGCATTACAGAACGTATAGAGGATTATAGATGATATTATAGAACTTTTTTATTATAGAAAGTGTTTATTTGTTTACTAATTATTAATCTAGTTTGCTGTTTGTGTGTATTACTCGATAGATGTATACATTTCTGCAGTGTAGCTGACTTAGTATGTAAACGTAACGTAAAGATGCAAGTGTTTGAATGTGTTTGAGTAATTCAGTCACAGAGAAAGAACAGTTACTAAAACAAATAAATCCCCAAACTGTTATACATGTTCCTTACAGATGTATGTAAACTTTTGAACAGCGCTTATCTATATTAAATTAATCATCAGACAACCACAAACACACCAGCAACACAAATCAATAAATTTTTTATTATACAAAGTAATGATAAGAATGTGCATATGATATAACTCCACAGTTCTAAAAAGAAATATCACAGATGTTCCTGGAACTGGAACAAATTTATGAAACAAGTGTTCCCGCTGTGAAAACTGCTTAACACGTCTTCACAGGATTTTTCAGCCTAATATGAATTAATAGCGTAATAAAGGAGCTGATCTCAGGGTAAATGGAATTTCCTGATGTGGGATTAGGATCAGCTTTTTAACAGTTCGCTTCAAACGTCAGGTGCCGGATCGGTTCTAAATCTCTCTCAGCATGTTCTCGAAGTTCAGCTCTTATATAAATCAATTCAGCTGCCAGTTCAGGGCTAAAGAATGTTATCAGAAATCAGGGTCTGTACGACGAACAATCAGCCATTGTTTACAACATCCGTCACAAATCAAGAGTGACGAATCAAACAATGTGCTATCCATCATCTGAGCTCATACACACGTCATGTAATGATTCCACACCATAAATCCGCTTATCAACTTAGACTGTATGGGGTTTATCAGCCAGAACTTTTTGTGTCTAACATTTACAATTCCAGTTTTGCACCGACTCTATGATATGGAGGTAAATATGTAGAAAAACGTGAGCACTTGTACCAAAAATTGTATCTAAGTGGATAGATAATAACTGGTTACACAAGATTCAACAGTTTAAGTTTTTTTTCTATTTTATTTATTCATTGTTTCAGCATAGTCAATTTGTCCTCCGCTGCTGGGAGATCCCTGATTGCAGTCGAGGTGGGTATATTGCTGCTCACGCCTCCTCAGACCCACACGCAGCCCTTAGCGGAACCATTTTTCACCTACGCACTCTGTACAGGCGCCTCTCTATCTACTAATCAGGGTCCTTACACAGCGTTTGAAAACCCCACCCACATAGTCCGGTCATCCCGCCCTAGCAGAACCGTGTCTGATGCAGGCACTGCTAATTATGCCAGACTGGTGGCAGCGCCGAGTTTCGAAACGAGGAGTTCAGAATCCCGCTGCGCAACCTGGGCGCCCATCAGTTCAAGCTTTTAATGTCAAACACAGTCATGGACAATTTTGTATCTCTAATTCACCTCACTTGGACGTCTTTGGACTGTTAGAGGAAACCGGAGCTCCTGGAGGAAACCCACACAGACACAGGGAGAACATGCAAACTTTGCACAGAAAGGAGCCGGACCGCTCCACCTGAGAATCGAAGCCAGGTCCTTCTTGCTGTGAGGCAATAGTGCTTGTATTCTCCATAAAATGAAAATCTCAGCTCAGATGTTGCATATGGCTCTGTCTAGTTAGCTAGCTCCTGGCTAGTTTACAGAACTAGACAGAGCCATATGCAACATCTGAGCTGAGATTTTCAGAGCCTCATGCTATACTATGTATAATATGGGGATGTATTTGACCCCCAGGCCAGACTCTAAACATATCAGAATTATTCTGACTCCCTTTACATGTAGATTTCCCATCTGGAAGACCACAGCACCCGGTAAACACTGTTGTTCGCTGCATGCAAACACACGATTTATGCTAACAGCATAAGAAAGAGGGGAAAATAAGTGCAGATGGAAAACTTTGGTTTTGTCTCTCACATACTGTTGGACAGAACATTCCTGGCAGCCCCCCACAGTGCATTCTTCTGAGCATGTGTTTCAGTTCAGGGCGGCAGGAACTCGTTTCATGAACTCACAGCCGTTACAGCAGTGTAAGATGATCCGGAATGTAAAGATGGATGTTCAAAGCTAAGCAAACATCTTTTAAGAATACAGACAGAGGGTATAATTAAAGTTTTAACTAATTCTAATAAAATTCTCATAACTGTGTGTAATCATGTCTTTAAATCATTCCACATACAAGACTAGTACAAGCTTTACTGTGTTTTTTTTCATGTTGGTGGTGTGTGTGTTGTGGGAAGGTCAGGCAGACATGCAGCTGATTGTGAGATCAAAAGAATCGGGACTACTTGTTCTGAAAAGACCGAAGCACACAGCTGGTGGTGGTGTTTTTCATACAGATCCAGAGCTGTGGTGTAGCCAGCCGTTCCTCACGATCTGACGTCTGATCTAACACGGGAAAGTTTTCTATACATTTAGTTTTTACCTTGAGTAACAATTCATGGTTTTATATGTTAAATACAAAAAAACAGGTGACCAAAGATATATTAAATTGGTGGAGAAATGTAAGATGCCTCCAGAAAAGGTGTACTTGGAGCAGGGGTGGGTAATTAAGTTTTGCAAGGGGCCACATGAGAAACTGGGACTGTTGTGGAGGGCTGATTGTAATTTTGCCAACATGTTACGGTGAAGATGGATACACTCACATTCACACACACACAAACATACAAATGTAGGTAAACTGAACAAATAACAGTCCTTTCTTAATAATAACAATGTTGTTGTATTGCATGTGTGATCTACACTTATTTATGTCTTATTTCTAATTACCACTGACCTCATCCCGGCCGGTCAGAGACACCCAATATGGGATGTGGTCCAGGGGTCGTACAACGCCCAGTTTTGTGGGGATGGGTACTGCAAATAATTTATACATTTTATATGTTCTGCATTTAGCAGTACTGTGACAGTATACTGTCTAAACAATTGAGGGTTAAGGGCCTTGCTCAAGGGCCCAACAGTGGCAACCTGGTGGTGGGGCTTCGAACCCCAACCTTTCGATTACTAGTCCAGTACCTTAACCGCTAGGCTACAGCTGCCCTCAGTTAAAGGAATATCTATTCTACAACAAGTGGTCTCTTGTACAGTGACAGTGACCTCATTCATAGGGCACAAGAGGTCACTCAGTAATTTGATGAGTATGAAAGGCTGCTTTCACAAGACAGGCGTTTGGCGCTTCATTCACCACAAGGCTGGGCATATATTGGCGCTTACTGCCTTTCACATGATACACATCAAATTCCACTTTCTGCTGGCTGTGCCTCTGAGCGGCAAGCTTAAAAACAATACACAGTACTGACAATATTGACTGACAGTTTATTCCCAGTTTGTAACAGTGGTAGCCTTGTGGGTGGAGCTTTGGGCTATCAATTGAAAGGTTAAGAGTTTGAATCTCAGATCTCCCATGCAGTCACTGTTAGGCCCTTGAGCAAGGCCCTTAATCCTGTCTGCTTCAGGGGCGCCGTACAATGGCTGACCCTGCGCTCTGACCCCAGCTGCCAAAAACAAGCTGGGATATACAAAGAAAGAATTTTGTTGTACTGTACATCTGTATATGTATATATAACAAATAAAGACGTTCTGTTCTGCTTTGTATGAAATGTATTTTAGTTTGAAAGTCAGGTAACATCATTCCCACTGTAAAATACAGTGGTGGTAGCATTTCACATACTGCCCCAATTTTACTAGAACTGAAGTTAGTGTAGAATGATTTCAATCATTTCTTTAAATGCTTTTGGAAAAATGGATCAGTAAACTAATCTTTTGTCACACATGGTACATCAGAAGATAAAGAACGATCTGTGCCACTCACAGTTGAGTGTGTGTATTATACAGATCATAATAAAAGATCCAATTGAAACTGACAGACTGATCAGGGCCATCGGTTGTGACTCATTTCTCTAATGGTGTGTACGAGAGAGAGAACTGATTCCACAGATTCATTTTCCTAATGCGATCGCAGCACCATTCGGCAGATTAGGTCATTAACAGCTGAACATAACAGCTAGGAATGTATGGCCTGTGCCATCCATCACAATCGAGATCGGTTACCGTCCTCTTTCACTGCTTCCACTTTCTCATCCTCTCACTGTTTTTTTTTTTCATTTTCCCTCTAATGGCTCTCCTGAGGTCTTGTTCCTGTCCTCAGCTCAATGCTTCTCGAGAAAAGCTTTGTTGGCTCTAATACGCACTTACACTTACACTGCAGTCGATCAGAACTGATGTGTGTTTGTACTCTGTATTGCAGAACATTGGCTTTGAAATATAAACAAGATGATTTAATTACTGTATGAATCTAAATAGCCAATCTTGTTTTGAGGTCTATCAGTATGGCAGAATGAACTGAAGAATGAGCGAAGGAAAAAAAACATTTGAAATAAATCAGGGATCTAAAGGTCAACATGCACTCATATCGGTTCGGTCAGCTGATATAAAAAAGAGAAAATATGAAACTACAGCCACACTGCCAAGCTTAGACCTCCCCTCTTAACTAGCTAAAAGGATACTTAAAAGCAAAACAGCACTTTTTAACAAAGTAACAGCAAATCCAGGTCTTTTAAGACTAAAGTCAGGTACAGTGGTAGTCTAGTAGGTAGAGCTTTGGGTTATCAATTGGAAGATTGTTGGTTCAAATTCACTGTTGGACCCTTGAGCAAGGCCCTTAACCCTGTCTTCTCCAGGCAGCACTGTAGAAAGCACTGTAGAAAGTGGACTCTGACTTGTGTCCAGGAATTTTGGTCTCTGTGGTGCTTTGTCTTTTCTAATTGGTCGGTTCACCTGTTTAAGTGGGTGTAAGTATAGCTAAGAGTTGCACACAATGTGAAAGTACTACCTTTTCAATAAGTCAGCTTTTTACTTTTGTGTCCAGCTAGAGCTGTTCTGGAGCACTCGTAGAGCAACAACAACTCGGCTGGTTATTTATGAATGAAAGTAAATTCCCAACACCAACATGTATAATGTCAATCATCGGCTAACTGCATGAAGTAAAGTCCGTACAGACACATTTTTTTTATTAAATTCAACCCCATCCAACAACTTTGAATTGGGATGAATTGGAATTTAAACCTTGATCCATCAATGCATGAAAAGGGGGACCAGCTCCGTATCACCACCCATGGTTTTTCATGTTCAACAAGCCTATATGTATATAATGTATGTAAAGTGTCCATTAATTTTTCTATCATGTAAGTTGTGTGAGGTAGTGGGTGTATTTAAACTTAAAATTAGTATAAATGTAACCATTTAACATCTTTTTTATATCTAACAGAAACCAATTGTAGCATTTACAGCAGATCTGTATGTGGGAATGTTTGGGGCAGTTATCTAAGATCTTAGCCTTAGTCCTCCAATCGATTATGCCATGGATAACTGCTGAGGCAGCCATTAAGCTGGTGTGTGTGTGTGTGTGTGTGTGTGTGTGTGTGTGGTAGCAATAATGATGCAGCAGTGTTCATAAAGTGCTGTGGCCTTGTGGGACCTAAAAGCCTTTAGTCAGCTCTGGGTTGGCCATGCCACAGGGACTGTGTTTGGCGACTGCCCAAGGCTAATACAGTACACTGCAGTACGGCTATTGTGCAGCATAAACACTCACGCCTCTGCACCAATATCTAACTTTAATCAGCAGGAGTAATACACTGACAAACGTCCTTCTATGTCTGACTGATGTAGCACACATCCCACAGACAGAGTACCAAATACTGGGTTTCCGGAAAATATTAAGGTATTGCTGTGTACAATCTGACAGCCAACCTATGAACCAATAGTAAAAAGTTACTTTGGTCAAATATGTACAGGATCTAAGCAGATACTATAGCCATCTGTGGCCAGGAGTTCAAAAGAGCATAACTGGCCGTGATTTATTGATGGGAGAAATACCATTCCTCTCTTGAATTAGGCAATCTTAGGATTGGCAGCTGGAGAACAGCATCATTAGGTTCAGGTGTTTCGCCGAAAGCATTTTAACTTCAAACAGTTGGTATACAAAAATTTATTTTAAGCTTACCAAGTGAGTCTCACCAATATCTGCTAATCTGGGAGGTTAAGAGCTAGACACTTCCGCCAAAAATCGCCAAAATCACCATTGCCACTGGTCGGCGGACCATCTAGCGGGCATAATTGGCAGTGCCTGAAGACAAATTAACTACACTGAATCAGGGGGAAAATGGAAAAAAAATGCCTAAAATAAATAGAAAAAAAGAAAAAGGAAATGTTGGTTGGTTGGTTGGAGGCAAATATTTCTTCAGTAGTCAGTATTTATGGACCATCTTTTTCCTTATATTCTGCAATTCTACTGTATATCACAGTATTGACTGTAAGATTTCTGTAGTTCTAGGCTTTCATAAGTTTATCACATACACCTTTTAGAAGCACATCAGACCAGGCTTTAGGATCATACGAGTGGGAAAGCATGTAGCACACAAACCAGTGCTTTCTCAGCCTAAATAAAACAAAAGTCAATAAGCAACACCATTAAAAGGAGCGAAGTCATGCTGCTCTGTTTTTCTTTCTATAGCACTTCAGCTGCACTCAGCCCAGACCTCAGATTATATTTCGACTACTGAGAGTAATAAGAACTGTATGAGGCTCAGGCTGGACTAGCGCAACAGTGATGCAGCTAAAACACTGGCCATATAAATCACTGCTGTAATGTAATTCACCAACAATCAGTACAAAGACGTGTTAGTGAGGTGAAGTGGAGAAACTAAATTGCCTGTGATGGTGTCTGACATTAAACTTGAACTGATGAATCATCTGTAACCTGTAGCTACCTGCCCTGTCATGAATGGAACCAAAGTGTTAAACATGACATTAAAATCCTATAAATAAATTAATTAAATAGTCTGACAAAATATGACGGCTTAGAAATATAAATATAGCAATAAAGATTATAAATCTAATTTCAGTGATTATAATTAATTGACCACAACTGGTCATTCCTTTGTGTTCATGTTACGATGACCAGTGTACATTAAAAGTTGGCAATAATTTGACACAGTTTACTATGCTACTAGTTAAATAACCAGAACCAGAACTGTCCCTCTTTTCATTTCACAGCTATACACATTAAAGACAAACATTACTGGTTGGTGATGTTTGCCTGCCAGTTGCAAAATGTCCTTGGATTTCACTTCAGAATAACGGTCATTTAGTGGATTGGTTACTCTCAGTTTTTGTTTGGTGGTAATGTAAATAAATGTGTGATTGTGTGAGGTCTGGAATGGAGTTGTATCCAGGGTGGATTTCTCTTTTACACTCAGTGTTACCAGAATAGACTCTGAATTAAACACAACCTATGAAGTGGTTACATAAAACACATGAATGAATTCATTGCTTTAGTGTTTGAACAGCTTTGGTTGGATGCCAAGACTTTTAAAGAACTTCCCTGGGATTCCAGTTTAAGTGTGTTTTGTTTTAACTAAATTTCTGTTACAGATGCAGTGAGTATATAGAACCGGGCACAAAACACTGGATTATTTTTTTACTCGTGGTATATAGAGGTTCTGCCTTCAGGTTCATTTTTACCCACTAATGTGCCCTGATAATTATGCTCTTCTCCATATTTGGTGATTAGACCCTGCATGCATTTTCTTTGCACTCCATTTGCATTCCTAATGAGCACAGACTGTTGGCTGTTTCCTCTTTTGGCTTTTTCATCTCCCCTACTGCCTTGTTCCCCTAACCCAGTCATGCTCTCTTTCAGCGCTGTGGAGATCCGCTGCAATAACCACTGACCCAAATTGCTGGAATAGACATTAAATCACCCAGCCGCCAGACTTAAGCTGCATCAGGTCTTTCTGACCCTTTGATTTTATAGGAAACCTGGAGGTTTGAGTTCTGAGTGGAGGTTAATGCTGTGGAACTAACACGAGCTTTTATGTTTAGCAGGTTGTGTGTTTACTTTTTACCAAACTGCTTGGCAAGATGTAAGTGCCATGGAAGAGGGTTGGTGGGCAAGGAAACAGTCATGACGTGGAGGAGAGTTGAAGGAGAATGATAACGGTACATTTCTGGTGAGGAAGGCAAGTGTAAAACTGATTTATGGAGAGTGTTCTGACCTCACATTTACTCAGAGCCCTTTTGTACCAGTAGGATGCTATTGCTGGTTATGGAACCACCTCATATAAAAATATGTATAAAAATGTGACTGTTTAAAACCAATGCTGTGTTTAAATGAATATGGAACTACAGTATATGCCACTGTTATATAACCTGACATCTGTTGTTTTACAGGTAAAATTAAAGTAAATGTATGTTACAACAGTCCTGGTATCATCTTAAGTGACAAAAACTTTATTATTTATTGTGAGTTTTCTGAAAATATGACATTACCTGTTTTACCAGGGTAAAACACAGCACACCTTAAATGTGGTCACCCTAGCTTATGTATTTTCACCTTTAGATTAGATAGATTAAGATGCCAATCAACAAGCTTCTAGTACAGAAACTCTGGGTGGATCATTGACCAAACTACTCTGAAGAATTGGTGGATAAAAATCAGCACAAACATTTCAGTTCAGTAAACATGTTCCTAACAGGGTTATTAGCTTTGGTAATTTTAATTATAGCCTGATTTTCTCTTCTAAAATCAGTTTTAAGATGTAAAAACTGTGGTATTAGCACACATAGTATACATATACATGAGTCAACAGCCCATAATCAAAATGTCCCTGCCAATCCATTTTATCTAATCAACATGTTGATTGTGCTATGTGACTTAATATGAACGGTGGTAGAGACAGAATAAACCCATATAAATATATTTTGCTGATTCTTCATTTCACTAAAGTCTGCTAACAGTTGTTACATGAGTCCAGTTGGGAGTAGGGAGGCTCGCTGTGTAAGTGATTAAGAGACAGAGAAAAACCACAAGTAATAAAAGAGTAGCACTAAACACACAGCAGACCAGCAGCCCTTCCACCTTCCACTTCTCAGACCATCCCTCAGACCACATGTAAATACCACAAAGATGAAATGAAAGAGCTGATAGATCTGAATCTGGCATATTATATGACTCCTGAGATAAGCAGCTCCCATTGATACAATCATACAGACACAATATAGAAAAGTAAAACACATACATCTGATGAGACAGTCACGTGAATCATGCTCAACACCAAGATTCCTGAAAAAATAAAACAGCAGGATCCACACAAGCACTCTGTGGACTGTGGTTTTTGCAGCGTTTTACACACCACTGACACTAGTTTGCCCTTGGTAGTGCTTTTTAGTCAAGTGTGCATGTCAAATGCTGGGAATCAGTGCAAGACACTGACAAGAAACAAAAGAAGTAAAGCAAGCTAAGAACACGGCTTTGGCTTATTTACACCAGCAAGCTGTTATTGCTGCAAGCTTACAGGATAAGGTGTCTAAATTAATTCCTGCTATTTAATCTGTATTTATTATGCATTCATTGTTATTTATGTATAAGTAATCCACAGATCAGATGTAGATGTATTTGATCTCAGCACCATATATGATAAGTTGCTTATATTTGTATAAAAAAAAAGTCTGATTGCATGTAAATTTCGCAGTGTGAGCCCATGATTACAAATTAAGTCTGGTAAAGCCAGACTTTTTACTTTGGTTTAAAGATGAATGGAAACACAGACAGGGCCAGTGATAGCTCAGTGGTTAAGGTACTGGACTAGTAAACAGAAGGTTGCCGGTTCAAGCCCCGCCACCACCAAGTTGCCACTGTTGGGTCCCTGAGCAAGGCCCTTAACCCTCAATTGCTCATTGTGTTCCGCTCACTGTGTAAGTCACTTTGGATAAAAGCGTCTGCTAAATGCTGTAAATGTAAATGACAGTAAGTTTACATTAAAATCTGTGTAGAAATATAGACTTTAAGTTTTAATTGTACAGTATAACCCTGGCTGAAAATGAAGAGCTTGACGTAAAGGCAGTGACAAGCTTGTGGATAAAATTTCTTATTTAATTATCAATCATCCAACCAATCATTAAACCTGTCACTTTTTCCACAGAACACTTGACAAAAGTCAAGAAACATTTCAGATGATAAGATAGAGATGCACATTAGTGTCTTTCAGACCTCTATCCTGGAGGTACAAATCTAACATTCCTTCAGTTTGTCGCTTTATCAGTAGATGTGAGATCTCTGCCCAGGGCTATATTCTCACCATGCACCACGGGTCTTTAAAAAAACCACTGCATTCCAGCACAGCTGGTCCCAGCAACCACCATGGGCCCACATTTTCCTTTTAGGCAGAGCCGCCCTATCGTCTGGCACCACCACTGGACCTCGGCCGCTGCCCTCTCAGTGTGGTTTCTGGAATTAGCAAGGACGGCACAGGCTGCTGACGCACTAAATGAGGGGAAGGAGGGTGAAAATTTTACTTCTCCAACCACACAACCCTGGCGCAATAAATTCACTCAGCTTATTCTTTATAATGACACACTGCAGGAGGGTTTGTGATTGGAATCCGAGAAAGGTGCCAGCTACTTCTGTATTTGGGGCTGCGAGTGAATGAATTAAACTGACCAATTTTCTCATATGTGGTCATTCCAATTACAATGTAATCTATTGTATTACATCTGCTTTTCTAGAATGTAAGGGCTTATGTGCTTATTTTAGGAAACTGTTTCTTGTTAAACTGCAGGACTTTACTGTCATTGCGGAGCTAAATGTACCTAAAGGCAGAATAAAAGTTCTGCCAGTTTCTCACAGATTGCAAAGACTGCTAAGTGACTCTTTTATAAATAGAAAAGAGAAGAATACCAACCTAGAATACCAAAAGTGGGACCAGTCATGCTCTTTTGGACTGTGGCTCATAGAGACACTATGGCAAAGTTGGCTTAAAATGGTGATCTCTACGCGCCCAAGTGGAGCAGCGAGATATTCTACTAGCACACCAGTGATGAGATTCTGAACACACCGGTTCGAATTTCGGCTCTGCTACTGGTCGGCTGGGCGCCATCTAGCGAGCACAATTGGCCACCGAGTCTGCTGGGTGAGAAAAGACCGGACTAAGTGGGTGGGGTCTTGAAACGCTGTGCAAGGACCCTGGTTAGTAGACTGAGGCTCCTTTGCAGAAGTGGATTAGCTTCATCTGCAAATCCACCGAAGCACGCGAGGAAACTAAGGGGATCAGAGGGGGTGTGGATCAGGCAAATATACCCTCCTCAAACACTATCGGGATTTCCAGCAGCATAATAGCAATAAATGGTGATCTCTTAATAATGGTAAGTTAAGCTATCAGATTAAGATCAGAACACAGGAATGGAAGGTTTACATCCCAAAGTGGCCACATAGTGTTATGTGTGCATGTGAACAAAATTACAATTATGATTTTGAGCAACACGTATTCCTTCCCAAGAGAACCTGAGCAAGCCTGCCTCTTCACCTCCTGGCCTCTGCACTGATGCCTGATGATTAGCCTAGGACTTACAGAAGGAATAATGTAAATGTTGCTTTACATGAGGAATTAAAGGGTACCCAGGAGGATCAGGTGGCTAAAGTAGCTAGTAGATGTGGAAAAAGAAGACAAAAGATTAAAAAAGCATCTTTTTTTACTTCATTTTGAGTCACTGAAGTGGAAAAACCTCCTCAGTTACATTTGGCACACCCACTTAACATGATGCCAGAAATGAGCTGGAATTACAAGTGGCAATTAGATGGAATTATATGTGCGCGAGCAGGACACAATCTAATTGTGAGTGGGACATGATGGAAACAATCTCATTTCAGATAAACCTAGGATGATTCTTTAAAATCATGTGGGCAAAAGACATTGGTGATGCAACAGAAAAGTGTTCACACTAAAATCAGAAGGCTGATTTCAAACTCAAAAAAGAAAAGTCATTAAATTACACTTACTCACACATAAATTGAATGATAGAATAAATGGAAGCTACAATACACAGCGTAGCTTACTTCACTGGTTGAATGTAAACCTAGAACAACCAGGTACGGTCTCAAAGACGAAAATTCTCGTAGGTGTTTTGACCCCCCTCTGCGTCCACAGATTTGGTTGGGAGTTTTCCAAACTCAGTTACACAACAGTTACCTAAATCGTGTTTTTAGCTGCTTTACACTTCGACATCTTGGGCATTTTTATATATTTTGTTGATGCATTTTCTCCCCTTTTACTCTCTTTTAGCACGTCCAATTGCCCGATTGCGTCATGCTTCCTCTCCACAAATGCAATCCCCGCTCTGATTGAGGAGAACGAAGCTAACTTACACCCCCTCCGACACGTGGGCAGCAGCCTTATGCATTTTGTCACCTACACTTTCACGAGTGCAGCACGGATCAGCACTGTGTACGGAGAGACACACCCTGAGAGCACTCTTTTCTTATCTCTGTGCAGGCGCCATCAATCACCCAGCAGAAGTCATAATTGCATTAGTTATGAGAGAGTCCCTATCCGGCTTTTTAATATCCCACCCCTATCTGAACAACAGGCCAATCGTTGTTCATGTTGTTCATGTCAGCCGGCAGACAGAGCTGAGATACGATACGAGGTATTTGAGAGCCCAGCTCTGGTGTTCAGCGTGTGTTTTACCGCTGTGCCACCTGAGCGACATCTTGGACATTTTGGCTAACCGATTGCTAACTGAATTGCTGTAGGATTGCTAGCACGTCTCATAGTGCAGATTAACCAGTAACTGTGAGGCACTTGGACGCTACACAAATGAGAAATGTTAAATCGCTAAACACAAACCTTACATTTTAAATTTCACAGCAAATTGCATATTATGCAGGTAAATGCTCTTTTCCCAGCCTTGAATTAGGTAGGACATTATGTATAGGTGACGTCAGTTAGCGTTGCATGCTGACCTGCCCAGTGACAGTTTATAAAGAGGTGGCAGGTGTGAAATGTCTAGTAGGAAACACTCGCTGTCTTTAACCCCACAGATTAATTAACTGTTGTGTAACAGCAAAAAGTCTTTAAGTGGGTCAGAAGTTGATCTGCGCAAGTTCTTTTTTTAACTACAGCTTGGGAAATCCAAACATGCTCAGTTCATCATTCGTCCCTTCATTCGTCCACACTCGAAAGTCTGCACATGTGCCCTTAAAACTAAATAATAATACATACAATGTGTTTGTGCTAATGTTACACATTACAGAAGCTCATTATGTGAGTCAGTGTGAATATTAAGCGACCGGGTGCACAGCATCTGTTTGGCTCATTTCTCAAACTCCCATCTTTATTCTTCGCCATGGCTCTTAGTTTTTTCGAAGTCACATTGCCATGGCAACTGAATCCGGGAGGAAGAGAGAGAAACATCTACATGAAGGATAAGCAATCAAAAAGACACAAAACTCAGAGATATAATATACAATAAGCTCAGCTGCTTTTCTGAGTTACCGATGTGACGGCCTCAACTACTCGATGATTAAACAACAATTATGTTTCAGTGTACTACAGGTATACAGGTGTTTCTCTGTCAGATTCACTATGTGCATACACTGTGGTGCAGTATACAGCAACAATTATTATTTGATTACAGGTACACCGTATTCTTTCATTAATCTAATCAGGATTGAAGTGGGTCTGGAGCCAGTCGTGGAAACACTGGGTGCAAGCAAGTAACACTAGACAGGATGCCAATATATTTCAGGGAATTCATTCACACCTAGGGGTAATTAACAAAATCAAAGGCCAAAACACCTACTGGCGTATATTAGTACCCAGTGCAAACTTACATGAACCTCAGTCCATATAAACCAACAATTGCCAATTTATCAGTTACAAACTAAAAAAGTAAAGCCCCTTGTGTCTTTTTGCCCTTTACTTTATTTATTAAATAACATTTGAACTGAGTGTCTGATTCCCCAAAACTGAACTGTCATAACAAAAGATTCTGATATATTTTGTTGTCATATTAATACACTTTATGTACTGGGGCATAAAGTCATCATATTAAACAGGAATGTGTTTATTTTAAATAAAATTTCTTTTTTTTCCATTTTTCCTCCCAGTTTTGTCCCCTAATTTTGTCCCCTAATAAATGTCATATCCAATTACCCTGGTTGCGTTACGCTTCACCTCTATCGATACAACCCTCCACTGCTGACTGAGAAGCTCCACAACTGACACACACCCCCTCCGACACGTGCTCAGTACCGACTGCCTCTTTTTACCAGCACGAGGCAAGTTCATATGCGGATCAGCCTTGTGTACGGAGAGCCACACCCTGATCAGCATTATTCCCCAAATCAGCCAGCAAAGGTCATAATTGCACCAGTTATGAGGAACCCGGTCTGACTTTTCCCACCCTGTGAACAACAGCCAATCGCTGGTCATGTGGCCATGTCTCAATCAACAGAGGGCCTGGAGTGACAAAACCGTGAGGTCTAAAAGCTTTCAGAACTGTTTGCACTCCATTTTCAGGAAAATGTTAAACAGTTCCCTGTTTGGATTCACCTCTGGGAACAGAAGCTCCGGGTGTTTGCCAACACAGACAGAGAGAGACCTTTGTGCCGAAAAACACAATTCTAAACTCCAGCGCTGAAACTCCGGCACTGAAACACACCCCAAAGGTCAGAGAAAGTCCTCTTCCTTCAATTACACACAAGCTGGTGTCTTTCTAAGGCAGTATGAGTGGGGACTATTTTAAGGCACAAAGGACAGTTTATGTCTTGACAAACGAGGAATTTTAAGGAGTCCATTCATGTCTCGTCTTATTGTTTATTCTAAAAAAGGTATGGAATGCTATGCTGCATTTAATAACTCATTCTTATCCCGAGTGCTCACAAACACAAGCGCTGGAGCTGGAGACACAACGTACACACGGTACAAGTTTTAACTTTAAACATATCGCCTTTACTTACATTGCTTACATTGCCTGTGCTTGGGCTGAATTTGAACCTTCTTGCAAAGGACGAGGATATACAAACAAAATACAAAGTGGATTGAGAAAATATTCAGACCCCTTAAGTTTCTGCACATTTTATTGTGTTGTACATTTTAATAGATAAAATTTGCCTGTTTTAACCATCTTTAACCAACCAAGAATAAAAAACTGAAATCTGTTCTTCATAAGTGTTCAGAACCTTTACTGTGGCACTTTAAGTTGTGGTCCTGTGCATCCTGTTTGCTTTAATTATCCTTGACAGTTCTTAATTGGAGTCCAATTGTTGCAATTTGAATTGATTTGACGTGTTTGGCAAGAGTGGTGAGATGGAAGCTGGTGTTAAGTAAAAGGCATATAACATTCTGCCTTGTTTTGTAGTTTTGTAAACAGCATGCAAAGTATTCTGAATACGTAAGGAAAAACGGTCCAATAAAATTGATCTGATAAAAAGAAAACTCCTTGGGAAGAACAGCAAGCTCCAAGTATGCAAAAAACCAGGCAATTCACCTAGCAAACACCATCCCTGAAGCATGGTGGTGGCAGTGTCATGTTATGTAGGTGAGACAGGGAGATGTATAAGAAATATGAAACAGATAATTGCAGCCAAATATGAGAACCTCATTGAATAAAACCTTCCCTAGAGCTCATAGGATCTCAGACTGGAGCAACAATCATTACAGTCGTACATTTAAAACCTATACTGGCGTGGATTCAGGTCAAGTTTCTGCATGTTCTTAAGTGCTCCAGCCAAAGCCCAGACCTAAACATTTGTGGACAGACCTTAAGACGGAAGCTTGAAGACACTCCCCATTTGATCTGACTGGGCTACAGGGCGGCTGTAGCCTAGTGGTTAAGGTACTGGACTAGTAATCGAAAGGTCACTGGGTCAAGCCTCACCACTGACTGGTTGCCACTGTTGGACCCTTGAGCAAGGCCCTTAACCCTCAAAACAGTACTGCAAGGTGCTTTGGAAAAAGGCGTCTACTTACTATGGATGGATGGATGGATGGATAAATGGATGGATGGATGGATAGATAGATAGATAGATAGATAGATAGATAGATAGATAGATAGATAGATAGATAGATAGATAGATAGATAGATAGATAGATAGATAGATGATAGATGATTTATGTGGTACAGGCAACACAAACAATACATCTTACTCTCTATCTCTCTGTACAATCTGGTCCCACTGTGCTTTACAAGATAAGATAAAGCCTCCACAAGGAGGCATTTGTGTACAAGTTTATTTTTCTCTGCGACTCTTTTTTTTGGGCTCATGATTATTATTAGTAGTAAATGCAGTCAAGATGATTCCAATGAGACCATACAGAGACTGTTCTGTTTCTCCAGAAGTATTATCATGTCCATCACTATTCACCCCAACAAACCACACCCCCTAAAAACTTTTACAACTTTGATAGGATGAATCCTGTAATTGGAACCAAGTAACATGATTTTTATTTTGTTTCGCTTGTTTTAACAAGTACGTACAGTTTGCATTGGGTTTAGTAACTGTACTTTCTATTGTAAAAGCAGGACGAATATAGTAGCACCATCTGAAGAGGAAAAAAAAAAGAAACAGATCAGCAGGGAGGGAGAAATTAAAGTTACAAGGAAGCAAAGGTGATTCGTGCAGAGAGGGATTATACAAGCAGCAGTTGGACGGAGATTAATATAGCCCAGCTGACAGAGAGACAGACATAAACAGAGAGATGGAGATTTGCCCCTACAATGATCCTAATCCTTCACTTGATGTTCACATTCCACACAGGAAAATCATCTGACTTCTTGACCACAATTCAACCGGGGCTCCTTCTTAATCCCGCTGAAGGAACTGTGTATATGATGTGTCAGAAAAGTGTGGAAAAATAGGAAAGAAGGAATGTGAGGGGGGTCCCATGATTAAAAATACCTCAACATTCTCAACATTCAGCAGCCACAATCCCCAACGTGTTTGTTTCTTTTCAACTGCTGCTTTGTCCAAGACCAAAACTAAGAACTGGAGAACAAAGACAGGAACAGAGATCCAAGATTTGGTACAAACAAGAACCTACCGCAGGCTGTGGTCACCTCAAAGTTCTCCAAATCAGCCTGATTTACACACAATACCCAAAGTAGAAGGTTGGAATGAAAACAGTTACTTAAAATTCAAACCCACAGTCAAACATCCAAATTTGTGAAACACTACATGGCACAAAGTGGGCATCACATTCCAAAACCATGGGCTTTAATATGGAGTTATTTACCCTTCGTCTATAAGATTATCCACTCTGCTTGACCAGACTTATTTGTGTGGTCAAGCACTGATGTTGTAAAGGAACACAACCTATCACAGGTCTTTGGTCATCCTCCCTCAGACATCGCCAACTATGACTGTGTAGATGCCCAACAGGCCAATGGCATCGCTGACATCTGAGTTTGGGTATGCTAGAGTAATAGACTGCTGTGCCACCAGAGCATCCAGCATATGCAATTTAAAACTTCTACTATTCTCTAGCATAATGGACAAAATGCTGAATCATTAGCTTTGTTTTAATAGTGTATTTAAACTTCCTTGGACAGTGATGAGTATTTATAAATAGAATAAAACACTGAAAAGTTAACAGAAGCTCTGATATCACAGCTGACAGGTCAAATTCTAAATTACTTTATTAAATTATTAATGCTCACATACTGTATGTGAAAGTCACTATGGTCATCACATATGTTTACATTTATATTTTCGGCATTTAGCAGACGATTTTATCCAATGTGGCAGTACTGTGACTGTATACTGTCTAAGCAATTCAAGGTTAAGGGCTTTGTTTAAGGGACTTGAACCACTGACCTTTCAGTTGCTAGTCCAGTACATCCTGGTGTTGCTTCAGTAAAAACAACCGGGTTTTTAAACATTTTCATGCTGGCACAAAAAACTTAAATGAAAATTTAATTTTAAAATATATGAAAAGCAACACATCAATATACATAAATAAAGCATGTTTTAAAATGAGCCTGCTATGATGGGGTGCTAGTAATAGGGGTGTTTGCCCATGCACATTCAGAAATTATCGTATTTTAAATGACATTAAATTACATATAAATATGTACAGAGGTTTTCCAGGTCATTAAACTATTCATCAGTGCTTTAGGATTTATATATATTAGATCATATTTATGGTAGATGACATGGTCTGTGGTATAACAGGAACATATGTGAAGAAATCATGTTACTGCTAGAGAAGCGTCGCTCTGAAATGGTTTTACTTCTTTCTGTATCACGTTTGGCAGCAGACGATAAATATGTGGCCTGAAGATGCTGTATTCTATTATTGTTTATTGACTGGAATAAAGAGGAGTGATGACCAGCAGCGTGTGCTCTAAGTCAGAACACCGAATCAGTAAACCAGTCCTGTTGATCCTGCTCACCTTGGCCTGAGATGTGTTTTTCTTCTGAGTTTCCTCAGCTTCCTGTTTTAGGGGGGGGGGGGTCAGGAGGTGAAATAATCCAGATCTAATACTCTGGTTTAGTTTATGGTTACAGGTGTCTTTTGTTTTTCGATCGTCTCTTTCCCACCATTTCCCTAAGTGCCACAAGTGATTATCTGAGAAAGTGCTATTTCATGCTTGGCTGTGTAAGGTCAATGTGTGCTGCCATAATGTCAGTATAACAAACTTTAAGTACCTCATTAAAGCATACACATGCCTGTGTAGTTACGAACAGAGGAACAACTTCAGCGCTCAATGGTAGTGATTGATATTAATGGTTGTGCAAGTGCCTGATGGGAATTATAAGGGCTTATGAGCAAAGTTTCTTAATTGCTACTGGACACGGGGCTCACTGAGACCATTCAAGCCTGATGAGCTTGTAAACAAGTAAATAAAAGCTACAGTGCAGAAACAAACAGCATTTTAAAGCTGAATGAACATGATGGTTTGAATTAACCACAACAAGCGAGCAAGCACCGTTTAGAAAAAAATGAGCCACCAGGTAAATAAATAAAATAAAAATGTTAGGATGGAAGAGAAGGGTTTATAATAGAAGCACAGAAGCTTAGTGACACGTTAGTGTATCACCTTAGTACAGATAAACTTTGTCCCAGAGATGATTCAGTTCCGGGAAACATGATTCCTTTAGTGTCTCGTTTATCGTTATGCTGCACTGAAGACAAACATGAACGGCTGGCACATGAGCCTAATCAACTCCAGAGTCTCTGCAATATCACTTCCATAAACATTAAAATGAGGAATGCACTCTGTGCGGGTATGTGGGTGCATGGATCAAAATGGGTAGAAGCCAAATTCAGCTAAAAATACAATCCTGGATCAGTCCGGATACCTTGATTTGGAATGCGAGTGGATGTGCAAACTCAAGAATGCAGCATGGAGAGGATCGCGCTCATCATTCGACTCCAAATACATTCAGCTTGTTTTTTTATTCCAGAGCCTCCAGAGTAAACATTCAGTCCTTATTCAAACATGATTAAACAGTCTTATGTAAACCACCCAGTTATACCCGATTTTACCATGGATTATGCAGCCAGGGTGCTAAAAAGATGTGCCATGCAAGACCAGAAGGAATACAACTACTATAACTGTATAATTCATTATAGTATATAAAAATACATATAGTATAATTAAATACAATACACTATAATCATAATCATAGGTAAAGGTACTAACACAATATGGACTACTTCACCTACTTAGTGCAAAAGACTTGAAATTGTGGCCTATGCTGTTTATGGAATATCTAAGTTATCTACGACAATTATTTCTAGGACTGCTTTTATAATATCTGTAAATTACACTTCTAGGTAGCCCCAAATAATAGAATTATCTCTAAACCGCATGGAATAGCAACAGAGTGATGGAGATCTGATATTACGTAGTGCATACATACACTACAACACTACACTCAAATGCTCCTTTCATTCAGTGGGCACAAATTCCCTCAGACAGGGTAGGGGGTGCTCAGGCTGCACAGCAGTCTAATGCGCTGGCCCACCATCGCTGGGATCTTGATCTCTCGATGTGATTCTCAAGACATGCTATCAACCCCCACAAATCATGTACAGCAGTGTCCTAAATTATTGGCTGTAATTTTGGAATAGTCCAACAAGCTCTTAATCAATTGTCTATATAGTATGTAAAATGATCAGGCTGACCTGCTAGAACCAGGCTTACCAGCTTTTAAAACCACTCTACATTCAATCAAATTATTTTCAGCAAGAACCAGCCTGTGATCATCCAAAACCGATATAAAAACCATGAATCCACACCAACCTGACCAGCTAGAATCAGTATTCCAGGATTCAAACCTCTATGGAGCCATTAAACCAGACCAACCTAACCGGCTAAAACCAGACTATAAATATTTAGCATCTCAAAACAGCCTGACCTTGGCCTGCCTTGCAAGAACCAGCCATATCAGAATCCGAAAACCATCAAACCACCTAACCTAACAGCTAAACCAGTATTCAAAACCACTGCAAAACCATCAAACCTAAAAGCTAAACCATTTACATTTTCGACAATTAGCAGATGCTTTTATCCAAAGTGACTTACAGTACTGTGACAGTATATTGTCTTAGCAATTAAGGTTTAAGGGCCTTGCTCAAGGGCCCAACAGTGGCAACCTGGCAGGAGTAGGGCTTAAACCAGCAACCTTTGGATTACTAGTCCAGTGTCTAAACCACTAGGCTACAACTGCCCTTATTCCAGTATTCAACCAGTATTCAAAACTTCTGCAAAATCACCAAACTAGAAAAGCTTACACAGACCGATCACACGTGGCAGGTTAGCAGCTAAAACTAGCCTGATGGTCCAGATTGTTTTTCAGAAGTGAAATGTTTTAAACAGCTCTCCTCTAACGTGATTTATATTAAAGCAGCTGGCTCTCACCATAATCCCCTGCATTAGAATGATATTCACTGACTTGCAGCATGCATTCCCTCAGTGGATCACATAACTGCAGGCTTAGTGCCATCTCGTCCACTGATGGAGATGGCAGGACTGTCATTTTCCCTTAAAGTACATGCAGAGAGAGCAGGACTGAAGCAGACAGGAGATCAATCCATGCACGGGGACGAGCTGAAACCAGGAGCCTCATTAAGAGCACTGTTTACACTTATTTACACACTTCTCGTTCTAAGCAGCAATAAGTGACAATCATCTACTCAAAATATGTTTTGATAAACGTCCACCTTCAACTGAAACAATGACTTTTTTATGAGATTTCAGCCCAGCTGACTTTTGTTTGCAGTTCAGTGACACTCGATGACCGTTGAGAGTACAAATCTGATATTAAATTAGTCTCTTAAAAATAGTCAGCTTAAATTCCCCTTGGTCACTAAAATTAATAGTGGGTAACATGGCAAAAATACACTATATGGCCAAAAGTATGTGGACACCATACCATGTGCTTAGAGAACATCACACTCCCATAACATTAATTCTTGCTCTCCCTCTCAATGCAGCAATAACAGCTTTTAATTTACAGGACAGACTTAAGTGTCCACATGATTTTGGAGTGTGTCTATGGGTATTTGTGCATAGGCCTAGTTTTGTAGTTGTCATTGTAAAGACTGTAGATTGTTGGGTTTTAGGTCAGGGCTCTTTGCAGGCAGCTGGACTCCTTCCACAGCAAACTTGTCTAACCTTGTCTCTATGCACATGAGCACAGTCATGCTGGAACAGGAAATTACCTTCCCAAAACCATGAATGCAAAAATAAAAGTAATAAATTTAATGTATAGGATTGAATACAGTATATACAGCTGGCATTGGGTGTGAATAAAACATCTAAACTCAATAAGTAAGAGGGGTGTCCACATACGTTTGGCCATATAGTGCTATAGTATGTGTTACGATTTTACAAAACATTATTATTATACAAGATGGGTATCACAATCTTTTGGTAATATACCAGCAAAATTAAAGACAAAGTATTGTACCATTAAATGCACACAAACAAACCAGACCAGCATTAGCTGGTTCCCAGTTTAAGCAATTTTCTTCTGCAGAATATTATTGCAATATACAGTATTTATCTTTCTTTAAAATAGCTGACTTTTACTTAACATTCGTACTTTGGCTATACTAGTATTATGAATGTGAATTGGAATTATTTAAGTGAACCCAGGCTTTTATTTTAATAACAAATGCAGTAGGTGTGTATTCTTTATAGTAGCAGTCAAGATGAAACCGGTCCATTTTAATGTGTTTGCTTTTTTACTTTTATAACTTTAGAAAAAACTTTACATTAAACTTTACATTTAAAAACTATAAATATAATAAAAAACAAAATACTTGCACTAAGTATCTTTAACCATTTGATGTTGTCAAAAGCAAGCGTAATGTAGCAGTTGTAAACATGCACCTGTCCCAACTTTTTTAAAATAGGTCAGCCAATGTACCAACTACTGCATTTTAATTAGTATTTTACTTAATGTCCCAATTTCTGATTGAGGTTTGTATTTTAAAGCCCAACGCAACATTGATGTTACCATATTATTAAAGAAAACAAAACAGATGATGTCCAGCTGTGCCCTGAGAGAATGAGGGCAGATGTGCACGTGTGTCTGTTCTTGGATTAGTCAGATATTACGAGGTAGTTCTCTTCCCTCATTGTGTTTACCAGCTGTAGTGACATCATACTTCCCACTGTTTTAATGAAACACACAACCTCACGGTTCTGATGTAAAGATGCAGCTGGCAGCTTTACCCGTATAAATGAGGGTTTAATATGTGCGCTAGGATTAAATCTTGTCTGCCTTGCATTCAGTGATTCTGAGTGGTACAAGATGATAAATGAATAAATTATGCATTCATTTTTGGTCATGTTGTGCTGTAGTTTTGGAATCAAGAGTTTGAATCTTAGTGTTGCTATCAGCTAAAACACCCGAGCCTGCGTACCCCTCTGCTTTTGGAAGAGGTTTCACAGGCAAATTCATTACAAGTTCAACAAGGAAAAACCTCCTGTGTCCCATATGGGTCGCTAAAGGGGTTCTTTAGGTGAACTTGAAGCCCAAGTTCCATTTTAAGAATATATGAGATTAATAAACACACCACATGTGGGAAGTTTTGTGCATGTGGACATTTTAAATTAACTTTCTCTGTTGGAAATAATTATACATCAAAGGTCTGGATTTATTTCATCCACGACTTTATAAACGAGGCCCCTAAGATTTGTTCCCACTGCTCAACCCCCTGCTGTTTCATAAACCCTAAACCCATGGACATGTACAGAGACTGTGCAGGATTTATTCCTGTCACATGTCTATATACACACTCATGTACACACTTATGTTTACTCATACAGCATTCCTGCACATCATATGTACAGCTGCTTAAAAGCATTAGTAAAAAGAGTGTGAAATCTAGCAATTACCAAAAGAAGTGGCAAACATCTGTTTCTGAGAGTGTGTGGATGATACAGTGACACATCAAATATACCCACACACACACACACACACACACACACACACACACACAGAGAGAGCTGTGGGTAATCAGCAGCTTGTCAGCGGCTCCAGCTCGAGAGCAGAGATAAGCATGAGGAGGAAGAGCATCTGTCACAGGAGATTTCAAGCAAACGACTCGGAGGAGAATCTAAACAGCAATGCAGATTAAAGAAAATACAGTAATACTGAGGTATGTGGTGGTCCATTACTCAGCCAGAAAGTATGAGATACCGGAGGCACATCCTGATATTGCAGAGTGAGATGTGGCCCTGGGTCAACAGGGGAGGTGCTTAAATTGAAATTGTTCAACCAATTGGTCCCAGGAACATCATCTATGTGGTCCCAGGAACATCATCTATGTAGTCCCAGGAACATCATCTATGTGGTCCCAGGAACATCATCTATGTGGTCCCAGGAACTTCATCTATGTGGTCCCAGGAACATCATCTATGTGGTCCCAGGAACATCATCTATGTGGTCCCAGGAACTTCATCTATGTGGTCCCAGGAACATCATCTATGTGGTCCCAGGAACATCATCTATGTGGTCCCAGGAACTTCATCTATGTGGTCCCAGGAACATCATCTATGTGGTCCCAGGAACATCATCTATGTGGTCCCCCCAAAATCATTGTTCCAAGCAAAATTTTAACAGTGTGAAAGCATTAAATAGATTTCTCTGATTTACCATTAGGTTAGCCAGCTAGCTTAACTAGCTAGCATAGCAAAAGCTATCAGAGATTAGCCAAGCCAAGGCTACAATATCTAAAATATTATTCTGTGTAAGCAAAACCAGTACTACTACATGTTAAAAGCATGTATAACAAGAAACTTCTAAAAGAAATATCTTACCTTCTGTAGGGGATTCAGTGCGTGCCATGGAGCTTCTCTGGTTGAGGTTAAAAATAAAAATAAAATAGAAAGGCCCGGCAAATGTGGTGATGTCATTGCAGCTAGTTTGTGATTGGTTGAACAATTTCAATTTAAGCACCTCCCCTGTTGACCCAGGGCCACATCTCACTCTGCAATATCAGGACGTGCGATACCGGAGCTCGCTCTCAAAATAGCAAAGAAATGAAGCCAGCGATTAAATCACTGCAACAAATGAGTTAAAGAAATCAGCTTTGATATTAGGAGCCACTATTATGAAAAATATAATTAATATAAACTATATAGAAATTAAAAATTTAACATTTTAAGGAGAAAACTATAAATAAATTCAAAAATAATTTGTAACATATAGATATTCTTTTTTAGTTAGTTACATAAAAGCTACACGAACAGCGATTGGCTGTTGTTCATACAGGGTTGGAGTCAGAGCAGGGACCTTATAACTGATGCAATTACAACCTCTGCTGGCTGATTGAGGCGTCTGGACAGAGTCGAGAAATAATGTGTTAATCAGGGTGTGGCTCTCCGTACACAAAGCTGATCCACATATGAACTCGCCTCGTGCAGGTAAAAAGATGCAGTCGGTTACTGCACACGTTGGAGGGACACGTCTCGCTCTCCTCAATCAGGAGTGGAGATCAGCATCGGTAGAGAGGAAGCATAATGCTATCAGGTAATTAAGAACATAATTATTAACAATATAGGCCAAATTTGTTGAAGATAGAGTCACTTTTTCAAGAATAAGGTTAGAATTCTGACCCTTAGGAATGTTGTTTAAAATATGTTTAAAATAAGGTTGTAATATTTTGAGATAGTCCATACGTCAATAATATTTGAGTCATATAATAGATGTTAAGAATATAGTTGATATATTCTGTTGATAACCTGTTGAGTATATATGAAATATTAATAATAAATCTATAATATTTTCAGTATTGAAGCACTATATTTTAAAAAATGAGCATTAATAAAGAGTCATTTAAAAATAACTGAGAAGGATTTTTCACAGTGTGTGTAAGGGAGCTGTGTCCATTAAGTCAAAAGACCAATTCTGAGGTCAAGCACTGATGTTGGACTCTCAATCAATGTTTCAATTCATCCTAAAGGTGTCCAAAGAGAATTAGGTGAAAGTGCTGGACAGGCCACAACACAAGATTGTTAAAAGAAATGACTTGCATTCAAAAGTGGGAGGGAGTAAAAACAAACAAGCTGCTCCATCAGTTAAAACATCAAATTTAAGAACATTAGATTTTTTTGAGAAATAGCCTGCTGTCCACCACATCTCTTAATTTGTCACCACTATGATCACTTTATACGTGTAATACTCTGTATTATTTATAACTTTTGTTATAAAAAGTATTTTTCCTTAATTAGAGGCCCTAAAAGCATGACATATAAACTGGATGGATAAAACATGCATCATTTAGCAAAATCTCATCAAAATAGGAAACGTTTTGCTATAATCACTGCCAACTAGTTAACTTTACTCATTCTAGCAGTTCCTGAGAATGCATCTTGCTTTTTTAACCCTTAACTATCATTTTCTGACCATCCTACATCAAGATGTGTCCAGCATTTAGAAGACAGTATCACTGACCTCTGACACGGGCGTAACAGCAGCCGCACTTTGCCAGAACTTTTCGGAACAAGTGTTGGCAGGCACACCCCCGGTGATGGTGAGCGCCCTTCATCGTGTATTCCAATCACTGCCGGTCAGTCTACCAGACAGGGGCATGACCCATGGTATCCACGCTCTTTAATCCACACATTTACCAACTTCTGCCCTCTGTGTTGTATGGAGTAAATCCCATTGGAAGGAGATAGTCTTGGTGGGCGTCCAGAAAACCAAACAAGCAACAGTTGTTCATAAAAAATGAAGCCTTAAAATCCAGATATTTCAAAGGAACAAGTTAAAGTGTAGTAAAAAAAAAAGAAGCCATATCAGCTAACTCCCTCTGTTTTCCCCATGCAGCATTCCTCCCTCAGCTCAGCGCCTGGTACAATGATCAGACAGCACCACAGGCTGAGAGCGATGTAAAAAGCAAGACCGGCCGGGAGGGGGAGGAGGTGGAGCTCCAGTCAGCAGCTCCAGTCACTGGCTATTTCTGAATACAGCTCCCACTCCCCTCGTATTTCTGTCCCCCTTAAGACCCTCTTTAACGCCTCACATTCAATGCATTTTGATCAATCACTCCATCATTCAGCCATCTATCTTGTTGTAGTTCAAACCCAGGCCGCGCTAGCGTCAGTACGCTTGGCAGATCTTTTGTTCAGAAGCTTCCAGATGGACAGGCAGAAACCCAACACCACCCAGACTCAGCCTAAAGATAAACATAACTGCATGTGTGTTTTATATTCGATGTGCGAGGCAGAAGCTATATGTCTTGATGCCGGGCTGATACATGAGTGGCTTACATAAATTGCTGGACACTGGGGAGAAAGGGAAGAGGTGGAGGCGTTTGTTTACCGCACACAGCAGCAAGACGATTGCAACAGAAGGACACAGTGACAAACTTTTGATAAGCTCAGATCCAAATATGTGTGTGTGACCAACCCAGTGTATTAAAAACATTCAGCCCACTAAGCAACTTTCAGATTTGCAGATTGGCTATTTTTATTACTTCTCTATTACAGCCTTATAATACTGAGCACCGCACACTCAACCAGCTCAGTCACACTGCTGCTACTTTACATGTATCCAATTACCCGACTGCATTATGCTTCCCCTCTACTGATGCTCATCTCCACTTCTGATTGAGGAGAACGAGACTGACTCACCCCCTCTGACACGTGTGCAGTAGCCGACTGCATCTTTTCACCTGCTCGAGGCAAGTTTATATGTGGATCTGCTTTGTGTACAGAGAGCCACACTCTGATCAACACATTATTCCTCGACTCTGTGCAGGTGCCATCAACCAGCCAGCAGAGGTCGTAATTGCATCAGTTATGTGGTCCCGGCTCCGACTCCCACCCAGTATGAACAACAAGCCCATTATTGTTCGTGTAGCCGCCCAGTCAGCCGGATGGCAGAGCTGAGTTTCGAACCGACATGTTTGAAATGTCAGCTCTGGTGTGCTTGCGTGCTTGCTGTGCCACCTGATCGGCCTCTGCTTTCTTTTCTAATGGTAACCAACAAGTACACGTACTGGCAGACATGACAGATTAAAGGAAAAACTAATATAAAATGCCTAGTGAAGGAGGTGGGTCAACATGACATACCAGACCAGATTTTGGCTCCTTGATACAGATTCTAAAAACGAATTCAACACATTTTTTCCAAAAGATTTTTCCTCCATTGTTGTTTCAATCATGATGGTGGAGAGAAGCACAAAATCTCCCACTGGTGTTTAACTGGGATAAGAACTGATGACTGTGATGATCGTAGCATATAATGTATGTAATTATAATACTCATTAAACCAGTCACCTCTCACAGTGCACAGTCTTGAAACGTTCATTTTTATCTGAAGCAAGGATTAAACCAAGGTCTCTTGGACCCTGGGGCTGTGGAGCACACACACTACCAGGTCCGCTACCATTACCCCAGTAACTTTTGTAAAACAGCCTTACTAGCCAAACCAAAAATATATATTTTAATGTTGCCATAACCTGAAATCTACCTATGTGGGTACATATGGGTAACTATTTAGTGACGTTTCAGCACAAATGCTTTGACAGGTTGAGGGGGAGCAGGTCTGAAAAATTCCACTCTAATTGAGCCAGCATGTGCTAGAGGGAAAGTTTGTCTGCTCTCTCTCTCTCTCTCTCTCTCTCTCTCTCTCTCGCTCTCTCTCTCTCTCTCGCTCTCTCTCTCTCTCTCTCTCTCTCTGTGTGTGTGTGTGTGTGTGTGTGTGTGTGTCGGAATGTAGTGTGCTGGAAGATATAATAAGAAGTTCATTAGACAAGTAATCAGAAGGAGTATGGTTATAAGCTCAGCTGTAAGAATGCCATCAGCTAAGAATCGTGCTGAGTGCTTAAATTCCCCTTCCTTTGCTCACCCCTTTTCTTACTTGCCCTCTCCCCCTATCTTTCGTTTTCTCTCACCCCCTCTTCCTGTAACTAACCCTCTCCAAACTCTCTCACACTCCCAGCAAGTGGCTGTGTGTAGAAATGTGTCCAGTCTCTCTAGAGTTCAGTTATAGAATGTGGTACAGTAGAAGAGAGGGAGCTGATGTAAAGGCTAGAAAAGATGTAAGAACTTGACCTTTAGGTTAAACTTGTCATGTGATTGCCGCTCAGGTGGCGCAGCGGTAAATATACACTAGCACACCAGAGCTGGGTTTTTGAATACATCGTATCGAATCTCAGCTCTGCCATCCGGCTGGGCTGGGCGGCTGCATGAACAACAATTGACTGTTGTTCATAGGGTTAGGGGCAGGTCGGATCATGGGTCCTCATAACTGGTGCAATAACGGTCCCTGCTGGCTAATTGATGGCACCTGCACAAGGCTGAGGAATAATGCTGATCAGGGTGTGGCTCTCCATGCACAGTGCTAATCGGTATACATGAACTAGACTCATGCAGGTGAAAAATGCAGTTTATACAGAGCACCTGGCAGAGGGGCCGTGTGTCAGCTGAAAAGCGTCCTCAGTCAGCGGTGGAGGGTTAAATCAATGGAGGATGCAATCAGGGTAATTGTACATGACTAGATTAGGGGAGAAAATTGGGGGGGAAAGGTTGGGAAAATAGAAAATTAAAAAAAAAAAACTTGTCATGTGATTATACGTGTGCACATACAGCTCTGCATTTTTAAGCCAATTGTGCCCATTGAACAGCTGAGATTCGAACCCAGGAACAGCTTTTAATATGAGTTTCCCAAACTTGGTTTGAGAAGAACTTGAATGGCCTGCACATGAATCACCTTGAACTGAAACCTTGAGTAGGAGCAGATCCCATCACCTAACATCAATTCTCGATCTTGGATATGCTGTTATAGCTGAGTAGGAGTGAATCCTTGCAGTCCTGTTCCACATTCTTCTAGAAAGTCATGGTTGTAAAGACATGCATGATTATATAAGACCTCAGTGGGCAGAAGAATATCTGAGAGCTCAGGAGCAGCGGACTGAAAATGAATGCATTATCAGTTGTCAGCAGTAGGGGGTGTGGATGCTATAACACAGCTGATCGTCCCACTGCCCTCACCTTTCAGTGATCTCTACAAAGCCGTGTAGCTAAAGATAGAGGCTTCAGCACTATCTGTGTTTTTTAATAAGTATGTGCAGCGTTAACGCTAGCTAATAAAGATTTAAATCACATTGTGTTATTAATATATCCATAAATAATGCATGTGTAGATCCTGAAGCTATGTCCAAATATGTGACCTGTGTGAAGTCGCTGTAAGAGTTCATCCAATCAATTCAATTAGTTTTTATAGACCACTTTATCCTGGTTCTTGGTCAGGGCTGCTGCGGGTCTGGTTCCACCAGGAAACACTGGGCACAATGCATTTCAAGGATTCGACCACAAGACATAACTAGTTCTGCCTGTGTATAGGCTGGGTCAGCTGATTGCACCTGTGAGATTCAAACCCAGATCAACAGGGGTGGGGTAGTGTTATAGGCCGCTGCACCATTCCCAAGCAAAATTTGGCATGTTCTCCATGTATAAATTAGCAAATTTATTTTTGCTTAATTCTGATTAAATTAAAGTGTGTCTGGCACCACCCAGAAGCCAAGACCATCTTCTTCATGTTTTAGGTGGGAGGAAACCAAAATATCCAGAGGAAGCTAACTGGGGCCTGGTGAAGCATCTTTATTAGTCACCACTAATCACCAAAATCTACAAGAAAACAAAAACAGTAAATAATCCAGGTACAAGAGGCAAACTCACTCACTCACTCACTTTCTTAACCGCTTATCCAATTAGGGTAGTGGGGGGGGGGAAGGGGTGCTGGAGCCTATCCCAGCTTTTTCAATGGGCGCAAGGCACACAGTAACCCCCTGGACGGGGCGTCAGTCTATTGCAGGGCAGACCCACCCACACACACACATACACACACACCCATTCACCTATAGGGCAATTCAGTGTCTCCTATTAACCTGACTGCATGTTTTTGGACTGTAAGAGGAAACGGAGCTCCCGGAGGAAACCTGAGGAGAACATGCAAACTCCGCACAAAAAGGACCCGGACGGTCCCGTCTGGGGATCGAACTCAGGACCTTACAATGTTATTTATCTTCCTTTCAAAGTTTAATGCCTTCTATGCACCAAGTATACTTGGAGTACTAAAAACACAATGTGCAGGGCAGAAAAACACCCTAGACAGGGTTACAATAAACCTATCTGAATGTTTTTGGGATATATGGTATAACCATGCTGTCACACAGAGAACAAACTAATGTTTTATATACAAACACCTTTTTTCTGAACAGAAGGGATCTAAACATGACTGATTCTAGTTTAATTGACGGCTCACACAACTGCATTTCTCCTGTTGTGACCCAGTACCCATTTTATTGTCAGCAGTAATTCCACATATGCTACAAATGCAGCTAGTACAAATAAGCTTGGAAAACACAGGTGTAATTCTTTAACATGTTTACATTCATGCTGGCTAGAATTATTTATTTTTTCCTCTCACATGAGTTTCATATGATAAATACTAAGAAGCAAAGCAAGAATCCATAAACACAGACATCGAGTAAACAGTCATGTACAGTAACAGATGGATGGAGGACTCTGGAGTACAGAAGAGACCACAAGTAAGAAATCTTAATCACAGATTTATATATGTACGAGTTTTGGGTTCAATTCTCAGCAGTGCTATCAGCCGGCTGATTGTCCCATGTCTGAAGCAGGGATGCGATGGATTGGCGTCCTGTCCAGAGTGGTCATACCTTGTGAACTGTTCCTGGTGCTTTCCTGACCAGAATAAATCTGTTAAAGAAACTTTAAATCAATTCAAATTTATGTGTACAGTGCTTTTTACCATAGACATCGTCTCAAAACAACTTTACAGAATCCAGGACCGACGGACCAAAAACCTCTGTTGTGCAAGCAGAGGGCGACAATGGCAAGAAACAAACTCCTTTCAAATTACAGGAAGTATTTCGAACTCGGTTCGAATCTCAGCTCTGACATCTGGCAGACTGAGCATCTACATGAACAACGATTGGCTGTTGTTCATACAGGGTGGGAGCCGGATGGGGACTCCTCATAACTGATACAATTACGACCTCTGTTGGCTGATAGATTGCGCCTGCATAGAGTCAAGAGATAATGCGTTGATCAGGATGTGGCTCTCCAAACACAAAGCTGATCCGCATATGAACTCACCTCATGTAAGTAAAAAGATGCAGTCGGCTACTGTACACGTGTCAGAGGGGGCGTGTGTCAGTCTAGGCTCTCCTCAACCAGGGCAGAGATCAGCATCAGTAGAGAGGAAGCATAATGCAATCGGGTAATTGGATATGACTAGATTAGGGGGAAATTGGGGGGGGGGATTACAGGAAGAAACCTTGAGAGGGACCATCCTCCCTCGGTGGCCTGGAGAATAATTTGAATGAAAAATGTTGGAATAAAAATGAATGAAGGTACTGGATGCACCGAGAAATACTGGGTTCAAGGCAGGAATACCCAAACACCCCCTTCCAAGTGTCTCTGAACCTTAGATATGACATAAATTAAGCTCCAGTTTAGGAACTCTCTCTATAGCCCTAATAACAAAGCTCACTTAACCTGAGAGCTTGAATGAGTCGTTTTGGAGAGCTGGCCCGGTGCCGCAGGGTTTGATTTAGTTGGGTCTTAAGGAGAGTAAATTGTTTACCCGCCTGTCGGAAAGTCAAGTCCACGAGTTCACAGGAATAGCCAGGACACACATTTGTTCACACTACCACACCCTGCAACTTTTAAACACACCACACGTATCCACCAGCCCACCTGCATAGACAAGCAGGGGGAGTAAGTACCAAGTGGTGCCTTTCACAGCTCTCCTTAAATTCAAGCCCCCCCCCCGCCCATTCTTCTGAGCCCCAGTTCACTGGAACACACAAAAACTGCACGCATTAAAAACTGAGTTTCTTTTTTTACACAGATAAGAAATATTCCTCCAGTAAACATGATCCACTGAACTCCTTCTTCTAAATTCTTGTAATAAAATCAAGCCTCCACTGATTATGTAAGAGTCCAACCTTGACCCTTGTGTCCTCGCCTTATAAAGCAGCACTTTCACAATCATCTCATTAATGTGCTGCACAGACGAGCTCAGACTGATTTCCAGGCCTCATCTCGAACGGTACAGACTACATTCATAGAATACAGAGTGGATCTGGCTTCGGGTTGGGGTTCAATCCAGTCCTTTGGTGCATACCAAAAAAGATCAGTCTGCTCATATTCGTTTCCAGCAGAAAGGTGCCAGCGCTATTTAGAGAAGCAAGAGAACTTTTTGAATCTTTTTAGAGCCGTATGATTACATAACCAAATTGGGAAATTCCAGAGCATGGCATTTACTGTATAAGTAACCATGTAGGACAGTGGTATTAAAATTTTGTGTTCCAGTTCCTAAACCAGTTTAGAAAGGAGTGGTACCTCTGACAACTGAGAACTTATACTTCTAGGATAAATAAGAAAGACATGAATCAGTTCACTTGATGCCCCGAATACACTTGAACAATCCTAGATCATGTATTTAAGAATTAGTCCAGTTCCAGATGCCCCAGCCTCTGTGGGCCTGAGGGTTTGATGGGTCGTGAACTCTAAAAGAAACGACTTTTAAAGACGACTCTAAACCCCCTATAAAACCCCATAAACCCCCAATAAACCCTATCTCCCTACCCAAATGATCCTGATCAATGCTTTACCTCCGCTGTTCAGTTCATCACAGGAACATGACAATGTCGTCTGGTGAAAACCCAACATATATACAGCACAGACGTCATCGACCAGCCCACTAAATCAAGATACACAACACTCACACTGCATTCTGCACCAATACAGGTACAGTATATTCCTAATTCTATGTTTTTAACTTAGCTGTTGTTAATTGCCACACGATTGCTTAGTCACCACAGGACCTGCTTATTAATCATGCCACAAAATAAGATTTTAAAACGTGCATATTATCACTTCAGTCGTGTAGCATTAACAATATGTGTACATGTTCATTCCTTATGATTAGATCAACATTTTGCTGGTTGGCTGTCCTGCTTTTTCTTTCAGAAGCATTAACAAGTACAGAATTCCACAGCTGAGATGTTAAATTGGAAGGTTGTGGCTTGGGGGAGTCTTAAACACCAGGATTCTGTAAAACCAACCAATTTATGTAAAACCAATGAACCAAGTGAATGAAGCCGCTCAGGTGGCGCAGCGCTAAAATACACTAGCACACTAGAGCTGGGATTTTAAATACATCGTATCGAATCTCAGCTCTGCCATCCGGCTGGGCTGGGCGGCTATATGAACAACGTTTGGCTGTTGTTCATACAGGACAGGGAGCCGGATAGGGACCTCATAACTGATGCAATTATGACCTCTGCTGGCTGATTGATGGCGTGGAGGAATAATGTGTTGATCAGGGTGTGGCTCTCCGTGCACAAGGCTGATCCACATAAGAACTCAACTCATGCAGGTGAAAAGATGCTGTCGGCTACTGCTCGCGTGTCGGAGGGGACGTGTGTCAGTTCACTCTCCACAGTCGGGGCGGGGGTCAGCACCAGTAGAGAGGAAGCATAACGCAATTGGGTAGAAAAAATTGGACAAAAAGGGAGAAAATGCACAAAATTTATTATTGATATTATTATTGTTATGATTATTATTATTATATTCAAATAAAAATTAAAAATGTAATAAAAACAGTTCTGAACTATAATAATGATAAATCTATTACTATATAGTTAAAACACACATGCTTTAGTCATGGTTTTACAGACTCAGGCTCACCTTGCACTTAAAGATGTCTGAATACTTTTAGGCTGACGTTTCAGGCCGTCGGTGGCCTGCTGCCCGGAGCAGAGGCGCTGAGGACGACACTCTATCAAAATGTCACCCACTCAGGAGCAGTGACCTGAGAGCCCGTCTGCTCTCCATAACAACCCTGTTTCACTTTCCAGCCAAAAACGCTGGACTTTGACCGTATTCACATTTGCCCCTGCTGTTTGTGTATTTGATATCACCATCTGGTTCTTATTTTCTGTCACATAATTTAAGCCACTACTGTGGATCAGAACTGAAACGTAAGGTGGACGTGCTATAGTGGATATTAGATAACGCGCTGGCATATGTGCCACGCTCGAGCTCTAATCATAATATGATGAGAACTAAAGTAGTAATGCTGCACCTACTTTCTTACACAGTCATCATCCGAGTGTGGTGCCTTCAGACCTGAGCTGGGACCAGGCCAGCTGGAGCGCTGGGGCTCGAAGACCCTTTTAAGGTCAGGCCTGGCTCAGCCATCTCATCCCCGGGGAGGTACAACTTTAAATTCCTGCAACTGTTCTTTTAAGGCCCACATGTGCACAAAAGGTCCATAAAGTTGTAAATGAAGTTCATAAATCATGTTGGTGGATAATAATGTGCTGCATTAAATACATTTTATTAACTTAAGCAAATTACCCTGCTGTATTCAGAGCTAATGACTGTTTAACTTCATTTACATTTTACATTTAAAGCATTTAGCAGATGCCTTTATCTAAAGTGACTTACAAGTGAGACAGTACACATTGCAAGCAATTGAGGGTTAAGTGCCTTGCTCAAGGGCCCAACAGTGCCAAGCTGGCAGATGTGGGGCTTTAACCAGCAACCGTCTGATTACTAGTCCTGTACTTTAACCACTGAGCTACCACTGGCCATGATAATGATGGGGTTTAATAACAATGCAACAAGCATCTTCTGATTTTGGAATGGACCACCTGCCTTGGAGAGGGCAGGGGGCACAGATTGCAGTATCATGACCACCTGCCTTGCCAAGATGACTGTTAGTGTCCAATTGTTGAATCAACAGCCTCTACGTCTCATTGAGTGTTAGTTCACTTTATCCACAAGGCCCTTAAAATAGGCTACCAGCTCTTCTGAGATCTTCACAGTTTGTAATTAAATTAGCATGTTTTCATGCTTGGATGGTGCAGTGGTAAAACACACTAGCCCACCAGTGCTGGCATTTCAAACTTTTGGGCAACTGGGTGCCTATACTTACAATAATTGGCTTACTACGACCTCAGTGCATGACTCTCCATGCACGATACAGATCTCCATATGAACCAGACTCATGCAGGTGAAAAAGGAATGACTGGCTGGTGCACACATGTCGAAAGGAGGTGTGTGTTAGTCATGACCCTTCTCGGTCAGGAGTGGAGGTCAGCAGCAGTAGAACTGAAATACGTTTGAGTAACTGAATACAAATTGAATTTGCCTGTGGCCGCCCAGGTGGCGCAGCGGTAAAACACACTAGCACACCGGAGCTGGGATTTTGAATATAATGCCATCCGTCTGGGCTGGGTGGGTAGGACAAAGCCGGATAGGGACTCCTCATAACTGAGCGAATTACGACCTCTGCTGGCTGGTTGATCGCGTCTGCACAGCACAAAGCTGATCCACATATGAACGCGCCTCATGCTGGTGAAAAGATGCAGTGGGCTACTGCTCACGTGTCGGAGGGGACGTGTGACAGTCTCGCTCTCCTCAATTGGTACGGGGGTCAGCACCAGTAGAGAGGAAGCATAACGCAATTGGGCAAAAATTGGATGCGCTAAAAATCGGGAGAAAAAGGGGCAAAATGCATTTTTTTTAAATTTGCTTGTGGCAAGTAGCTAATAGCTTAAAAAGTGTTGATGACTTTATTTTAACCAAAACTAAATGTTAGTATCAAAATTCATTCCATAAGTTACTGAGTGTGTTATATAATGCCACCTTCATTGTGAAATACTGTAATATACATTATCAGACAGTGGCACGTCACTGGAGTAGATAACTGAATAACACTGAATAACAGAAAGCACAAGTGTGTTTCAGCAGAACTCCAGAGATCAGCAAGAAGCTCATAATTCCACAAATGTGTCTGTGCTGTGAATACCAGTGGACCATGATACATTCCAGCGTTAAATCCTCACTGTGTGTGTGGAACATCTCTGAATAGTTTTACTCTAAATAGATTTTTGGATAGTCTTTGATCTTTACTGATTTATTAACAGTACATTACTTACTGGACATATTTGCTGTTCTACACACTATTGCCATGCTTCAGTTACAGCACGTTTCTGTTCATTTAGGTTTTTGGTATCTGTTGATTTGCTTGTTTAGACTAATTTCGTGACTCTGGTAATAGTCAAGCTGAACAACAAATGAACAACACTGTTTTCCCTGCAAGCTTTATCTATGAAAATCTATTTACAGTTTAGAAAAATCATGATCAGTGTTTTGTTTGCCTCTGCAAAGCTTTGTTTTCTAGCAAACGTGTTGTCCTGTAAGTCCTTCTCTATATAGTTTACATAAAATGATGGAAAATAAATGGATAAGAACATGATGTCCCGACACAGCAGTTACCACACTGGCAACATTCAGGGCATGCAGAAGAAAAATGAGAGTGCAGTAAGTGATCGCATATGAGGATGGAAATCCCTGGAAAAATTAGGCAATGGAAAGTTGAAGCATTCATCCCTGGTGAGTGAAATACATTTCCCAGAATTTAAAGAACACAAAGTCAACATTAAAATGCATATTTAAAAGTGCTAAAAGTATGTGTCACCTGTCCATCAGCTTCTTCAGCATCTTGCTCTAAAACCACGAGCATTGGCCTATAACAGCCTCCAGTCTTCTGTGAGAGGATTTTGGCAGTGTGCCTGTGGGAATTTATGCTCCCTAACTCAAGTGTTTGTGAGGTCAGGTTCAATCAGTCTTCCAATTCATCCCACTGGTGATCAGTGGGTTTAAGGTCCGGGTTCAGTGCAGGTTAGTAAAGTTGCTTCACAGTCAACCTTTCACATCGTGTTTTTGTGGACCTTGCTTTGTGCACAGGGGCGGAAACGTCTCAATTTAATTGATTTTAAAGGTAAGAACATTCGTTATTATTTTATTATATTTTATATTATTATTATCATTATCATTATTATTGTTCACTCACTCACTCACTTTCTTAACCGCTTATCCAATTAGGGTCGCGGGGGGGTGCTGGAGCCTATCCCAGTTTTTCAATGGACGCAAGGCACACAGTAACACCCTGGACGGGGCACCAGTCCATCGCAGGGCAGACACACATACACACACCCATTCACCTATAGGGCAATTCAGTGTCTCCAATTAACCTGACGGCATGTTTGTGGACTGTGGGAGGAAACCGGAGCTCCCGGAGGAAACCCACACAGACACGGGGAGAACATGCAAACTCTGCACAGAAAGGACACGGGCCGCTCCACCTGGGGATCGAAACCAGGACCTTCTTGCTGTGAGGCGACAGTGCTACCCACTTAGCTACAGTGCCGCCCCATTATTATTATTATTATGAGGCGCTTAAGTGAGGCACACCACCGCTGAGGTTCAGGATCTAATCTTATTAGTGCTACCGGCCAGCAGGGCATCTATCCAGATATTGTTATTAATATTATAATTATTATCTGTGTAGATTATTTATATAATTAATATACTGTATATTACTATATTATTATTAATTGCTTAGTGTCTGTGGTGTGAAGATTTCTTTCCAATTTTCTTCCCAATCTAGTCGTATCCAATTACCCAATCGCATTTCACTTCCTCTACTGCTGCTGACCTCCACTCCTGACCGAGAAGGGCCTGTTTTATCCCCCGTATCTGTGTAGATGCCTTCATCAGCCAGCAGAGGTCGTAATCCGGCACTCCCACCTTTGGTCAAACCATTGTCCGTGTATCATTGAGTTTGAGATGTCAGCATTTTGAGATTATGACAGTTTATAAGACTAAATAAAAAGATATGAACATGATTTTTATTCATAAATATAATTTAAATAAAATAAAAGCCGATTTAAATGCCTGGTAAAAGATTCCCTTTTAAATCAGGAGTCTATTAGGTCTGCATGCACCTCTCTGTTTGTGAATCAGTAGTTTAAAAGTGAAGACATTCGGGAGCCTAATGTTGTTTTGGTGAAAACTGTCACAGTTTTGTGATTCCATTCAAGCCACCAGAATAAATTTTATTTCTAATCTTTAACAGAGGAGTTATGTCCTGCACTTTCACCCCATTCTGCAGTAATGAGAACCAGCGTCTCCTCATCCTCACCAAAGCATAGACATTTCACTCCAACTCTCCTTTTAAATCTATTAATGCACCACTAAAATTGCATTAGTCAGCAAGGCAGACATTTCAGCATTTAGCAAGCAGGTTTTCAGACCTTTCTGAGCTGAAGTAGATACGGTTTCTAAACCATTATAGAGTTAGCAGCAATTAAACCCCTGACTTCAGCATGGAGTTGGGAAATTTGAACCTGGAAAAGCTGGTATAATGAGTATGTGGGGAAGCCGGTCAGCTCGCATCAGCAGAAGATGGGACAGGAAAAAAACAGAAGCTTGTAGTTGTGATATAAAGTGGTCTGAAGGTAATATTTAGTGGAGGCTGCACATTCCATCAGACTGAACGAATTTGTAATGAAGATTGTCAACACTGCCGCTGCATTTAATGCGATACCCTGTACAATCAGCACAGCAACCATTTATGTTCTGCAAACACCCATTTTGGTTCCCCTGGGGTGGTTACAAAGCCCCTTTTGTTTCATTGCACTCAAGAAAAAACCCAAAGCACGCAAACATTTCCTGAGCAAAACAACTTTCTTTCAGTGGACTTTTTTGCAGAAAGGAAATCTTTGCTGCCTTTTCAGGGCATCTGGAAGTTGTTCCCTGTGACTGCTCATCAAGATTTTTTGATCAGGCATTAGCAGGGGCCCAGACCGACTCATTGGTTTGATTGGGCGGATCTGATTATCAGCACGGACTGGGCACTTACAGGGTGTGGTTCATTAACCTCAGGCAGCACAATGTAACAAATCCAATCTGATAAGAGCCATATTACCTCTGCTTATCTCCAAACAGTGCATTCCTGGCCATGCTAACCATGCCTGCTTCACAAAACATTATTATCTCCTTACTGTGGCATTTGCCTGGTGGGTATCTGTAAACCAACAGCTTTAAATACAAAACAGAAATCAAGTGCATTTAAATCTGGTTCTGCATGCACATGGCGCATGTCCAAGATGAGTTCAGAAATGATTAGATTTCCAGTTTGGTAGATGAGGGATGTTAATAAGGGATAAACATGGCCCCTCGTACTTTTGTACTTTAAATAAAAGTACAAATGCGCTGAGTATGATGTATTAATTACTCAACGATTTATTCATCTCCAGTGACGGCACTTTTTAAAACTCTATATATTTCAAAAACAAACTATATCACTTTTCTACATCGTTTGATGATGCATTTTCCCAGCATCGTACAAACTTTTTGATGCCATCAGCAAACAATGTTTCTGATTGAGCCAGTAGCCACTGATTCATCAAAGCTGTCACATCATTACATGATGTTTGTTTGTTTATTAGGATTTTAACGTCATGTTTTACACTTTTGGTTACATTCATGACAGACACGGTAGTTACTCATTACACAAGATTCATCAGTTCACAAGCTGAATATCAAACACAATCATGGACAATTTAGGATCTCCAATTCACCTCACTTGCACGTCTTTGGACTGTGGGAGGAAACCGGAGCACCCGGAGGAAACCCACGCAGACACAGAGAGAACATGCAAACTTTACACAGAAAGGACCCGGACCGCCCAACCTGGGGATCGAACCCAGGACCTTCTTGCTGTGAGGCGAGAGTGCTACCTTTGCCACCATGCCACCCTCATCATCACCCAAATCTTCTTCTCCTTAAAGCTTCTTTGAGCGTCCAAAAAGATGGAAATCAGATGGAGCTAAATCCGGACTATAAGCGTCTCTCAGTCTCTCAGACACGACTGATTACTCCTCCTCCCACCCTCACCGCTTATAACCAAAATATAAAAGTGTGAAACAAGTGAAGGTGAATTGGAGATACTAAATTTGGATTTAATCGAAGTGTGTATAAACATTACATGCTTTTAATTAGTTGCAGCAGTTTGGGAAAGGCCAGTTACTGTTCCAGCATGATTGGATATATTGCATATAAAGACATGACTTAATGAGTTTGGTGTGGAGGAAATCCAGCAGCCTGCGCAGAGCCTCGACCACAAACCAAATGAACATCTCTGGGATGAATTAATACATCCATTCCATGTCTGGCCTCCTCAAGCAACATCAGTGCCCGACCTCACAAATGCTTTTTTTTTTTTTAATGAAAGGGTCCACATACAATATTAATGCCCATGCTTTTGGAATGGAATGTTCACCCAGCTTATGAATAGCCAGCAGAACTGGGAAACTTGACCACTGTCATCATTGATGGATTCAAATCTTGTCTGAGCAAAACAAGACCAAATAAGGCATATCTGGCTTACCTTCTTTGTCTTTTTGGCCTCTTTCGGGGCTGTTCTTAGATGACCTCGCCCACTCAAGACTTTCCTGATCCTCGTCCACTGCCAACTCTTGATTTTCCTCTGAGTCCTAAAATGCCCACACACAGGAACGTAAATACAGAAACACAGAAACCAAATCTTTATTATGTTTTATATTTAAATTACAGGTTTGTTTAAACAAAATTCAGTCGTTTAAACCAATAAGGCTTCAGGTTTGTTTAATTTGTTGCATCCAGAACATGAAATATCAGATTATCAGAGTAATGCACTACAGGCCTGAGACATAAAGTCAAAGCCATGAGAGGTTCATTACAGGAAGTAGTCCCTCCACTCCACTGTGATTTGAGGTGAGTAAATGTTCTGATCAGCTTTAATTAAAATGTTCTGGTGCTGCTCAAATGAACAGTTTAAAATTCCTTCTGCATCCTCAACAGATTTTATTCTGGCAAACAACTGAGCTCAGTAATTAGGACTGATGTCCACTTTTGGCCATGTAGTGTATTTTTATATGAGATTACAGCTCTAGTCTCATTGGTTATTGGCACTTCTTAGTATGAATTAGGGCTCTGTGTCAAATAGTCACTTCTAGAGATAGTAGGTTGTTTTTGTCCATGTTGAGTGAAGATGGGGTACAACAGGGTCTCTTAACTGCTGTCATAAAGGCCAACTGTCCTAAAGTCTGAGGGTTTTCTAACACATCCAAACTAATACTAAAATACTAAATCTTTCTATTTACTATGAGTTGAGTTGTAGTTGACAGCTGATTATACTTTCCATCAGCATTGATGAAACGTCACCAAATTTTATAATCAACATACCTGATTTAATAACACTTAACAAAGCCACTGGATCACCTCACTTCACCTTACTAGAGTTTCACCATTCAGGCCTAAACAAGTGCCTTGGTGAACACACCCCACTTGTTAACTGGTAAAGAATAACACTTACATAATCATACCATCTCTGTAGACCACCGCCACTTCAAAACCCCTAAATGTGACCTGTAACCCCATGGAATTACATAATATCGAGTCTGAAGGTGTGAACTGGTGTAAAATCAGGGTTAAACCCATAATTAGATGACATGTGGTGACGAAAACCTTGTTTTCCTCAGAAATAGTAGTTCTAGTTTGACCTTTGGTCCTTCATGCCTCTTTCAAACCAGTTGTTGTCTCTGTTCAGAATGTGTACCTTGTCATCTTCAAACGTGTGCTTTGTACTTCAGTAGGTCAGTGAACAACTCCTGACCTCAGGAATCTGCCCGTCTTTGTAGGGACATGCGCTCGTAAAGTGGTGGTTTTAATGTTGCACAATTCTATTTATCCCACACTGAAGTGGAAAGAGTGTCTTATCTTCTTCCACTTGTGCATTTAGGAGAAAGGATTTATTATAAGCATTAATAATAATAATAATAAAGTCCTGGGACCACTGCTGTTCAGATTACATAACAATCATTTTACAGATACAGGTCAAGAACTACGTTGTTTACAAGCATTTTTATCTTATACCTGTATATACTCTATATCTCCTCATGAAAAAGCATGTTTCTTTTTTCTGTTTTTCTGTATATAGATATAGTTTTGTATATGTTATTATACACCAGTCAGGCCTTCCTGATATTGTGTTGGTCCCCCTTTTGCTGCCAAAACAGCCCTGAATTGTCAAGGCATGGACTCCACTAGACCCCTGAAGATGTGCTGTGGTATCTGGCACCAACATCTTAGCAGCAGATCCTTTAACTCCTGTAAGTTGTGAGGTGAGGCCTCCATAGATCGGACTTGTTTGTCCAGCACGTCCCTCAGATGCTCAATTGGATTAACTCAATTGGAGTTTGGAGGCCAAGTCAACACCTCAAACTCGTTGTTGTGCTCCTCAAACTGTTCCTGAACCATTTTAGCTTTGTGGCAGGGCGCATTATCCTGCTGAAAGAGGCCACAGGGTGAACATGGTCTGAAACAATGCTTAGGTAGGTGGTACGTGTCAAAGTAACATCCACATGGATGGCAGGACCCAAGGTTTCCCAGCAGAACATTGCCCAAAGCATCACACTGCCTCCACTTGCCTTTAGTCAGTGGTCATAATGTTATGCCTAGTCAGTGTATGTTTTATGTTTCTTTTAATGAAGCATTAAACAAAATCAAGGAAAGTGCAAGTTTTTGACTAAGGCCGTAATTTCAAAAGATTTCTCTTAATAAAGAGTAATAATGTGTTCATACTTCCTAATATATCACATGTGTAATGTTCTGGAGAAACTGTTTCCTTATGATCTCCAGGAGTCGAAAGTGACTTGGCTGAACTTAATAATAATGAGTCAGTGTGTTGTGGGTGATTTACAAAAACAACTGTGTGCATGACAGCATGTACAAAGAATTTAAATAAGGCATTTACAAACCACATTTCCGAAAGACTTTGTGGCAGTTTGTGAATTGCAGTAAAGACCAGAATCTGTAATTTGTTAATTTTGTTGAGCCTTCATATAACTTGCAACATTATAAAGAAATAACTTTGAATTTTTTGGCTGACAAGCTTAACTGTATGTTGTAAATAAAAACTAATTTAATGCATTTTCTTGCATTGTGGTTTGCATCCCTCTGTAGATAAGCTACATACTGTATTAGTTTGACACGTAATGGAAAAGATGTAGTAATTGACCCTGTCAGTCTTTTTGAAATACAGTTTTATTACAGAAGTTGGTTTTTAGACTGCAAGGAAACACTTAAATTTTTTATTTAAAACAAAATTTATTCAAAGTGACTTACATTACCATGAAAGTATACAGTCTGAGCAATTGAGGGTTAAGGGCCTGGCTCAAGGGCCCAACAGCAGCGAACTGGCAGTGGTGGGGCTTGAACCAGCAATGTTCTGATTACTAGTCCAGTACCTTAGCTGCCTTCAGCTGGTTATACTGGTGAATTGAGGAGTCATGGTAAGATCACAACAACTTAAGGTACAAAGGTTGTTTTCATTACTACCATTAAAACAACATTATCACTGCACAAAGTGGAATTTTTTATTTATCTATTGTATTTTTTATTAGGATCTTAAGCTCATGTGTTACACTTTGGTTTCAGTCATGACAGGACAGGTACTTACAGGTTACACATGATTCATCAGTTCAAGTTCAATGTAAAACACAGTTTGAGCATCCACCATCTCTTAAAAATACGGGAAAACATATTGTAATTTTTTTTAAATAGAAGAAAGGAAAATAAAAGTGGTCACACTACAGAACTGATTACCTATAAGGTCTTCTAATATTTTGATTATCTTCAATATACAATAGGTTCATAGCTTAGAAACCCAGAAAATTGAGGCAGCCAGTCATAGCTGAATTGACACGGCTGTATGGCTTTGCAGGGGATAAAGAAAAGTATTCATATGTTCAGCTTTTAACTTTTAATATTGTTAGCTTTGGCTAAAAACTGTTGTTATTATTAAGTAATGTCAAGCTGATTTCTTCTCCTGGTGACCACATGGATAGAGTTTCTTCAGGATATCCTGCCTTCTGTTCAAGTCTTTAATGGTTTGTACATGGTTCCTCTAATTATATCCTTCCATCGTTTAGCTGGTTTTCTTATTCATCTTTTACCTTTAACTCTTCCAAACATAATTGTACTTTTCAATAATTGGTTCTTCTCATACGTCCAAAATACAAAAGCTTTCTCACAAATCACTCAATGTTTATATATATTCTGGCAATTTTAACAAATTAAATGTTAGTCACACTGCAAAAAAATAATTTTGATGACTTATTCACAAAAAATATATATAGCTTGAAGCAAATATAAAAAGTAAATGAATTTAGGTTTAGTTTGAACCATGCTGGTCTTTTTCTGCTGTGTATAAACTATGAAGATGCTAAAATACATTTCCAAAGCTTAAGATTATCATATATACGTGTATAAATGTTGTTAAAGAAACAAACTAAATGAAAGCTAGCAGTTTTAAGTGGTTTGAAACCCACTGGTTCATAATGTTACTGTGACAGTCCTATCACTTTGGAAATAATAATATTTACATTTGCATTTATGTCATTTAGATTAAATACAGTGCAAGAAATTGGAGGATTAAGGGTCTGGCTCGGAGGACCAACCTTGAACCAGTAAACTTCCAGTCACTAATCAAGTTCCACTGCTACCAAATTACTAGAGTCCTGAATTGTTCCATTTGTTTTGCACCTAATTGTCCGAATTAAACAATCATGTGTTGGTATAGTGTTACTGTCGTACTTTGTTGTTAGTACCAAAATCCGAGTCATTTACTTTTCAAATGTTTTCACATTTACTTTTTAGACATGGATATGTTTAAATATGCTCTTATATATTTTTATTTATACCTCATATATTCCAGTTTGCTGGTGTTGTGCGCTAAACATTCCTAGCTTGTGTTCGAGTGGGCCGTGGGTGTCAAATAGCAAGTATTGATCTCTGTGGGTTGGTTTCTGGTAAGCACTACATTCTGTGCATGTTTGTGGCGTTTTCTATTTACAGTTACATAAATCAGTGTTTATGTTTTATAATCAGTGAGGAAATAAAGTAGAAGCAGTGAGAAACGTTTGAAAGCTGCTCACAACCACAATCATTTTAATATATATTAGTAGTCGTTAAGTGCAGGTATTATTTTTAGAGAAATGTAAAATATTAGGATTATTTCTCTCTGCACTATGTAGAAATTATTTGGAATACCGATCTAAAGCTGACTGCACACATCACAAGATGAGAACGATTAAAAAACACAAACAACAAAAAAAAAACAGAAAGTGTTGTATATATGAATAACAACAACACTTTGTCCTGAACAAAGAACAAACTGGGATACTTATACACACACGGATTACTGGAGAACAATACAGCACAGATGTGTACAATGACAGGGCACAAATCACAGACAAGGGGGCGTAACAGACACGGGACATTGGTGTCCTAGTCGGTAACACTGTTGGGCTCTTGAGCAAGACCCTTAACCATGCCGTACAATGGCTGACCCTGCGCTCTGACCCCAGCTTCCAAACAAACTGGGATATGCGGAAAAAAACATTTCATTGTACTGTATATCTGTATGATATATGACAAATAAAAGCATTCTATTCTTAGACTGGACAGGGAAACACAGACATGAAAACAAAACAGGGTGCACAAGCAGAGGACCGATGAGGATGTTACACCAGGACCTTGACACTTCAGATTAAATTGATTATTTGATTATTATTATTGATTAATGGAGAATAAATGTATGTAATTTATTGGTAGGCTGCAGTATGAAGATTTTGTGGAATTAGTGGTATTATAAGTGTAATGAATGTTAAAAGTGAACTGGTTCATTTCATATACACTATAAGCACAAATAAAAAAAAAGGTATTAAAACAAACAAAAATAATTCAAAAATATTAAAAAACATAGTTCACACTCTTTTTCAAACATTTCTTTATTAAATATATGTAATATACCTGTAATATATCTACACCGATCAAGCATAACCTTACTTTTAAAAACATTCTATATTTTTTGTATAATATATTCTTTAACTATTTTGTAGTTTTTGTAATTACTGTGGCGGAGCAGTCACTAAAGCATTTCACTGCCAGTTGTACTGTGTATGACCATGTATGTGACAAATAAACCTTGATTTGATTTGATTTGATTTGACCTTCCTAATATGGTGTTGGTCCCCTTTTTGCTGCCCCACACGTAACAAACTGTGATGCTCTGTGTATTCTGACACCTTTCTATCAGAACCAGCAGTAACTTCTTAAGCAATTGAGCTACAGTAGCTCGTCTGTTGGATCGGAACACATGGGCCAGCCTTCGCTCCCCACGTGCATCAATGAGACTTGGCCACCCATGACCCTGTCGCCGGTTTACCACTGTTCCTTCCTTGGACCACTTTTTATAGATACTGACCACTGCAGAGCGGGAACACCCCACAAGAGCTGCAGTTTTGGAGATGCTCTGACCCAGTCTGGCCATCACAATTTGGCCCTTGTCAAACTCACTGATATCCTCACGCTCGCCCATTTTTCCTGCTTCTAACATCAACTTTGTGTATAAAATGTTCACTTGCTGCCTAATATACCCCCCCCCCCCCACACACACACACACTAACAGGTACCATGATGAAGAGATAATCAGTCTTATTCACTTCACCTGTCTGTGGTCATAATGTTATGCCTTGTTGGTGTATAATATATCTGTAATAAACTTCTCTACATCTTACCTAATTAACCATTTTTCTATCCTATTTACATTTACGGCATTTAGCAGACACTTTTATCTTTTTAAGTATACAGTCTAAGCAATTAAGGGTCAGGGGCCTTGCTCAAGGGCCCAACCGAGGTGGGGTTTGAACCAGCAACTTTTTGATTACTAGTCCAGTACTTTAACCGCTAGGCTACAGTACGTCATATAACATTCAACCCTGTTTATTTTATTTTCTCAACATCTAGTCTTTATAAACTGCCTTTCTTGGTTGATGCCACTAATCTTAATAATAAAAATAGCACATGTATATGACTGGTCAGTCTCTCTCTCTCTCACTTTCCTCTTTTACTCTGATCCAAACATGTGGCGGCCCACCAGAAGCGATACCTGGTCTCAGAAGAACCTTGTTCTAAGAAAAGAAAGGAGAAACTGTGTGTCTCTTTCCATGTTACTTGTTTTGTTCCTCCCACCGGTGGAATGAGTTTCTCTGTGTTCCATCCTGCCTCTGATTTCTTGATTTGGTTGCTAATTTGGTAATGTTATTGCATTTAACGACGGAACAAGCATCCACAGCCCTAAGCAAGAAGCAGACAGACGGTTCGATTGTACTTAAGAGACGAGCCTTATAGCTGTGGTAAGGAGTCCGGCTGCATGGCCTGTTGGGATACAGAGAGACGTCTTAATCAGTGCTTCTCTGTTTCCTGCGTTTGTACCATGTCCAAAGACCAGCCTCAACATTTGTCGTTGTACCTATGCCAGAACTTGTACCCTCCTCAGCATGCCCACCTCCCTCCTTTCTAACTCACTCTAGGAGGAAACATCATCTTACCTCTAGAGATGTTCTGATGATGGTGATGGAGAGCGCTGTCTAACACATCGGTCCTAAATCACTCAAAGCTAATTTAGCCCACAGACTATAATGGATTTAGTGCACAAATACCTCAACCCTGTGTCTGTCACTTTTCCTGTTTATCTGATGGAGAGGAAGAGGACAGGATGTATAATTCAGATTTAGTTCCAGATTCTGTCTGTGTTTTATCTTTTAACAGCTCATCTCAGATCTGGAATGTATTTATAAAGAGTGTTTGTTTAGGAACACGATGACAAACAGGCTGGTAAAGTAGTAACGAGAGTTTCAGTACCTGATCTATACAGATACTTGAATACATGGGTGGCACAGTGGTAAATTACACTAGTCCTCTAGGCTTTGTCTGAGGAAGCAATGGCCAAGGCCCCGTGATCGATTGTTGTCTTGTCCGGGATTTGTTACTGCATTGCACCCAGTGATTCCTGGGAAAACAGACCCACCATGACTAGTATAAATCATGGCCATTAATATAGAGTTGCCACACCCCTCTTTCACTTTGACAGTTAAAACAGCTCTTTTGTGAAAGCCTGCCCCAAGAGTTTGGAGTGTGCCCCTTGAAATTGGTGTTTCAATTCATTCCAAAGGTATTTAATGGGATTATGTCTCTGACATTAATGTACAAGGTTCCAAAAGCAAAAACCACCTCGCTTGTTGTTGGGTTTTCAATGGCTCACCATTTATTGTGGCCAATATCATCCATAGCAGCCTTTAAACCCATATCTAAAGCTTGTTTGACTGTGGACATGCCAGCATGAATTACATAGGCTTAGGTTGCCAGTTTTTTGGCAAAGTGATTAGTTTTAATTACTTTGTTCTTACTGAGAGTCATTTGTACAGATAATCACAGGACCTGAAGTTGCTCAGAAAGTGACTTTCTTGACCTGAAATTGAAATTGATGATCCACTTTGAGATCTTGTGACCCACTGTAAGACTTTTGGCTCAGTCTAAGGGGTGCAGTCATATTTATATAAGCACCAAAGTCACTGACGAGCCATTCTGAGCCAAGGGTTGACACTACAAAACTTTCTACACCACCTAATATATCAGCTAAATGTAAGTATATTATCATTTGTTAGAAAACATAGAAAAGAATTAAAATCATTCAGTTACAGACAAAGAACTCTAACTAAGGTTAGTTTTAAACTAAGGTAAGTTTTAAAGAACTAAAAGGCTGGAGCCTATCCCAGCTTTTCAATAGGCACACAGTAACACCCTGGACATACACACACACACATTTACCTATAGGGCAATTCAGTGTCTCTAATTAACCAAACTGCATGTTTTTGGACTGTGGGAGGAAACTGGAGCACCCGGAGGAAACCCACGCAGACACTGGGAGAACATGCAAACTCCACACGGACCACCTCACCTGGGGATCGAACCCAGGACCTTCTTGCTGTGAGGGAACAGTGCTACCCACTGAGCCACCGTGCCGCCCTGTATGCAAAATAGTTTTGTAGAATGTATTTGTAATCTAAGCTCTGAATCTGTATAATTTATTATTTTAGGAATGAGACTCATAAAGAGGAAAGATTATGTGATTCTGTATTTTAAAACTGGCTGAAACAATATAAAGCATTTATAATACTTAATGGTTACAATATAATTGTTGGAGTTTTGTTAAATGTTATTTATAATCACATATTTGTTATTATTAGTTTATTCAGCTTCTAGGGTTACATGATGTACTTTGTAAGTTCTGAATAAACAAGATTTGTGTCAAAGGTGTTGACGTTTATCTACTACATTTGTATTAGTGAGGTTTAAAAACACTGTTGTTTTCCCTTAGCAACAAATCCGACATCCATCATTTCATAATTACCATCCATCACCAGATTTGTACTGGATTGTGTAAAATGTTGGTGAATTTAAAACTCCCTGAAACAAAATAAAGAATGAATAAAAAACTTACCCACTGCTGGCTGGGCATGGCCAGTGAGCTCAGCATTTCTGCCATGGCACCTATGATCTGATCCGTGCGCCCCTGGTTCTTCTGAAGAGCTTTCATTGTGGGCTCCTGTTCCTGTTCTTACTTGGTTTATTTTCCTTTAGCCTTCAGTATCCCGGGATTGTGTGAGGTGCGGATATCAGAGCTCCTGTTTTCCTGGTCCACTGCAACTCTTCAACACATAAATAATTGATTGCTGAAGAGCTGAGGGTGCTTTTGTCTGGACAGGCATGTGCGTCCTGGTTCCACACCCCTCTCTGGTTGCTGCTTCTTCTAATCCGATACAGGATGATGCACAGCAGAGTTCAGTCAGGCCTCGTCCCAAATCACTGATGTCTTTTAGAGTAAGTTTACCTCACAGAACATCCTGCACTTCTTCAAATTCAGTTTGTCCACTCCTTAATCTGGACAGATTTTACTCTCCTTGTGTGTTTTCACCTTTCTTGCTGTGTCTGGACTGACCACGTAAAGTCAAAACCCTAAGAAGTCCTTGTTTCTCCGGGCTGTTATTGGCTGGGTGGCTCTACCACCCCTTCAAAAGTCCGCTCCTCCTCCTTCTCCACCGTCCTCATCGCTCACTCCCTAATGCACTCTTGCACAAGACCTGGACTCTTAAAGAGCCTTTATTTTTTCCTTCATCCTTCTGGTTTGCTCCTGCCGTCCACTGCATGGTCTTCTTTGTTATCTCCGTCCTGAGCTAATTTATCACACATGGTTTGTGTAAACTCCAAATAAGGTAGCTGGAGTTGAGACCATTGAGCACCACTCCTAACAAACACTGCTGTCAGGAGTTATTTATTGCATCCATCCTCTCATATAAAATGTACTAGAAAACATACGGTTGTGATCTTCTGTCACTGAATACTGAACACTGTATGCTAAAAAACAAAGCACCCTATTGGGATTGTATGAAGTAAAGAGCGTTTATTATGTGTGTATCTGTGTTCCAGTACTGTTATCTGTTATCAGGACTAATACATAAATACAATTTTTATAAAGTAGGTGTACTAAAGTATAATAAAGTATGTGAACACCACATAATTTTGAGGTTGGGTTTTTTAGCCACACCTATTAATAACAGTTGTATACAATTCTACAATTATTACCTTAAACTTTTCAACCTTTCCTGTTCAAACATGACTGTGATCCTGTTCACAATGCACATGATTTGACAAGTTTGGTGTGGACAAACTCCAGTAGTAGCCAGGCCGTCTTGTCCAACATCTGTATCAGACCCCAGAAAAGCTCTTTTCACCTAATAGTTAAAAGTTAAAATAAATACACCTGTGTTATGTTAACACTACAGCCAGACATTAGGAATCAATGTTGAACCTTCACGAAGGAAATTCCCAGTCTGTCCTACCTTCCCTTAGACACCCCCTGTTGTGTCTTTAGAGCACCTGACCACGTTTCTGGTACTGCTAAGACCTCTGTGGCACCTGAGCGCCACACTTCATTAACTCTAAATGAGGGCAAGAAATAAATTCCAAAAGCTGTAGGGTGAAATCAAACCCTATATAACACAGATTCAAATTTCTCTATGGAAATCAGAATTAGGTGTCAGAATCATGTGTAAGGATCAAACTTAGGACATTGTGGTATGTGATGCAGCACCAACACTTCCAGTAACATCACTGTATAATTGAATACACCATGCCTCCAAATATTTTTCTGAGGTACTCATTAGGTCTCTGATTCATTTGAAGAAATGTCAAATATAAATTTATACAACCAGAAGCAGCTAAGTTGAGAAATCCATTAAATATTACAGTTTTGAGTTCGGGGGGAATTTATAGCGGTGTGTACATGTTATTGTAGGCTTAACTGTACTGTCTGTAAAGAACACGTATATACATTCCACCATCTGCTGCTTATTCATTTCACATCTGGCACAGGCTCAGAAAACTCATCCCGAGACTCACTAACGTTAGTGTGCGTCCTTTGTCTGCTGTCAGGGCTGCATGGAGCTGGAAACTTCTCCTGCAGACACATTTTCCTGAGATGATGCACAAGTTTGGTCGTTCAGGACATCAAGCAGAAGATTAACTGCGAAAAGGAGAAGAATGTGGAAAGAGGAAAAGTGTTTAAAATGAGTCCCACTGGCCCCGCTATACTAAAAAAGAGTGAGACGTATTAAAATGGCTCAGGGAAATATTGCCAAAAAGCTAATAATAGCTTAGCGCATGGCTGTGTTTAAAACTGGCATGGTTTCTAAACTTAGAGCCCACTGGCCCTTTCTTGTTCGTCTTCCCGCTCAGCCTGGAGTCATGTGCCAATCTGCATTAAAGTCACTCAGAACAGGCCAGTTAAACCATTAAAACATCTATATGTACAAACTCCGTCTCTGGAAAATTTGGGAGATTTTTTGTACAAAAGAGCAAATAAAAGATTTTTAATGTTTTCACTGACCAGCTTAAGTTTGCATTTTCTCCCAGTGTCTGAATGGGTTTCCTCCGGGAGCTCCGGTTTCCTCCCACAGTCCAAGGACATGCAAGTGAGGTGAATCGGAGATACTAAATTGTCCATGACTGTGACATTAAACTTGTGAACCGATGAATCTTGTGTAACCTGTAACTACCTGTCCTGTCATGACTGTAATCAAAGTGTGTAAAACATAACATTAAAATCCTAATAAATAAATAAATACTAATAAACCCCCATACCATGACTAACAATGGCTTTTGTACTAAAAAAGTTAAGTGGATTGAACATAAAAGACCTACAAAATTCATTACTTTTTGTATTTAAAAAATGATTAACTACATTATAAATAATTACAAAATAAAAACATTTGTTTAATCTCACAGGTTAAGGGCCATGTATTAACACAGCAGATTTGGAAATGGTCATTAATCATGATCAATAATGCAACAATTTCTTCATAAAATGATATTATCAGACTGTAGTCGGTGCTGAGAGAGAGTTTGTAGTTGAGGTTTGTCTGTGGCTTTGTTTTGACTCCTCCTTCTGGCATGATGAGGAATAACTCTCATTTATCTTCTTGATCAGAACAGTTACAGAGTGTAAAGTTGCTGACATTAGTATGAGACAGTAACCAATAAGACACAAATATTACGTTTTTTTTTGGTACTTTAAAGAAGTGGGTGTCACCACAGAGGATCATTCTGGTCCTCATACTTATATTTACACCAGAAGCCCTTCCTGGCACAGCGTGCCTTATTTTTATCTAGACTTTGGACCTAATGATGAGTTTCCTTCTTTTAAGTATCAGGTCAGTCTAACCTCATGTTAATTTCTGTCATTGTCTGAAGCTGTGTACAGTGTTCAGGTCAGCCGCGGGAGAAAATAGCGAGGAAGTCCTGCCTTCCTCCTGCCCTGCCTGTACCCTTTTTACCAGACATCATAGTTTATGAAAGACTGTTTCCTGTTCCAGCATTACTGCACAAAGCAATAATCATAATAATAATAATAATAAAGACATGAAGAAAAGCTCGGTTTAAAGAAACTCCAGTGTCCTGTACAGAGTCCTGACCTCAGCCCCACTAAACAGCTTTGGGATGAACTGGAACATCACTGGAGGCTTTGCTGACCAACATCAGGACATATTACAAAGCCTATATATACATGAGGGTTCTTTAAAAAGTTTCTGCACTTTATAAGCTCTGGTTGTTGTTTCTGGTTGAGCGTGTAGCCACTGATGCGCCGCTGCTTTCACATCATCATCACTTGAAAATCTTCTTCCCCTTAAAGCTTCTTTGAGCGTCCAAAAAGGTGGAAATCAGATGGAGCTAAATCCGGACTATAAGCTCTCTTAGTCTCTCAGACGCAACCGATTACTCCTCCTCTCACCCTCACCATTTCCAACCAAAATATAACCAAAATATATATACACATACAGTATGTGTGTGTGTGTGTGTGTGTGTGTGTGTGTGTGTGTGTGTACATTCGGGGTATGTATCTATTGTACTTTTCTATAACTGAAACCTGTTTACCCTCACATATTAGATTTGCACAGTGGTCTGAATTGGGTTTGAGTCTAAATTCTTGGCCAGTTCAAAACACAAATCATGCTTTTATTTATTTCCACTTACTGCTTTGTCCCAGTATAGGACACCCTACAAAAAACAGAGTATTTAATATTCAGCCACCAATGTTTGGTTAGTACATTCTTCTCAGCTCTGTGTTTACACGTGTAAACGTATGCATGCATGTGTGTGCTGTATGTAATATGATCTTAATATGAGTGCTGTAAACCTTCTACAGAGAACTAAAGCGCACATTTTACAGTCTCCTCTCATGCCATACTGGGATGGACATAGGAGGGAATATTCTGAGACAAAAACTTACAAATAAAAACATTAAAAGATTTGAGAAATAAGAATCTAAAAGTCAAGCAAGATGATAAAAACCTCAGTGAAGGAATCTCAACCCCACATCAACTGCAGAGAGCAAGCCTGTTACTGTTTCTGTCAGCTAATCCCCAAATCTCCTGTAATCAGGATGAGAGAGTGCACGCTGCCTGATCTAAAACAGTGACTATGTAAAGATGTCTGTACAAACTTAGAGCAGAAGGACTAAGAGACGAACAGGAGCAGCGTTTCTGTCTGTGTGGGAACAGAAAGTGAACAGAACAGGACGATACGTGAGGCCAAACAGTACTGATGAGTGACTGTTCCAGACACAGCCAGACAGTCTACTGAGCAAACATCATGGTGAGGCAACATGGATTACATTTTCTTATAGGGTATAATTTGGAATTTAACCTCAAGGAATTCTCCAGTGTGAGAGACCAGAGGAAGCGGGGCAGAGAGGAAAATCAAACAGGACTGTAATTAAAAAGTGCTCTGCCATGTGAATATAGTTTTGTTTTCTAAAGCTTCAGCAACTATTTTAACCTTTTACACACAGTACAATATTGTGATATTCTGTTATCAGTGAAAACGACAAATGTCCAGAATAGGAGCCAAAAGTCTGAGACCACTAGTGAAAATGCTTGTTTTTGCTTTTTCTTATTTAAATAATAAGTAAGAAGTTAAATCTTTAAAAATATTTTTATAGTGGGATATTCTGCTAGCACACCAGCGCCGAGATTCTGAACTCCTCGGTTCGAAACTCGCCATTGCCACCGGTCGGCTGGGCGCCATCTAGCGGGCATAATTGGCAGTGCCTGCAGGAAGGAATGACCGGAATATGTGGGCGGGGTCTTCAAACGCTGTGTAAGGACCTTGATTGGCCAGATAGAGGCGCCTGTGCAGAGTGCATGGGTGGAAAAGGGTTCCGTTAAGGACTGCGTGCGGGTCGGAGGAGGCGTGAGCAGCAATATACCCACCTCAACTGCAAGAAATTGGGGATCCCCAGCAGTGGAAGAGAAATTGACTACTCTAAATTGGGAGAAAATAGGAGTTGGGCCCCTGAGCATGGCCCTAAATCCTCAATTGCTTGCATTGTATTCAGTGCCATCTGTAATTTGCTTTGGATAATATGCTTTTGTCTGATAAATGCAGTAAATGTGAATGTTGCAAAGCAATTGCTGGCAGAAAAAAAATTCTATTACTGTAGAGACGTACACAGTAAGTAACCACTAGTTTTTTGGTGTTTGGGTGTCGCAGCGGTAAAACAAACTAGCCAATCAGAGCTGACATCTTAAACTCGCCAATTCAAATCTCAGCTCTGCTACCGACAGGTCAGGTACATATATGGACAATGACGCGGTGGGAATGCTGGAGGGGATTCCTCATAACTGCTGCAATTACGATCTCTGCTGGCTGATTGGTGATACGGATCCCCATTTGAACACGTGTTGGAAGGGATTTGTGTTAGTCACAGCTCTGCTCGGTCAGGAATGGTGGTCTGCAGCATTAGAAAGGGATTAGAAGCAAAATGTGATGGGGTAAAATGATACAACTAGGATTCAAGTATCCCCAAATATTTACAACGGGAGTCGGAGAAGTCCATTAAAGCATCTATAACTTAAGGTTTTTGTGGCTTTACACAATACTCTAATGTATGTTCTTTTAAACATTTAGGGTTTTAATATGCTGTAGGAATGAAGAGGATCACAGTTCAGTTCATTGCTTATTGTCTATTGTGTAGCTGTTCTTGCTTATTTCAGGTCATCCGGCAACTCTTTCTCATGACTGCTGAATCATATGATCTTCAGTATCTGTAGTGTTTGACCAGCACAGTGTAAATGTCTCACAAGGAACCAAACATTTTTAAGTGCAGAATATTTAAATGAATGAGATCATGTTAGGAAAACATAGTAGCATTGCAAGTAAAGTGGGTACTTAGGTGCCATATGGCTCCACGGTTCTGGGGACCTGCGTTCAGTCTTTTCCTCTGGTCAGTTGATATGTTCTTCAACATCTAAGTGACCCTGATCAGGATGAAACAGTTAATTATAAATAATGAATTGAAGAAACAGACTTTCTGAACTACTTTAAGGATCAATGAGAAGCACAGCATAAGAACCTAATAAGAACGTAGAAGAGCCGTGTCCAGGCTGCCAGATGAACCGCTCTGTTATTGGAACTGAACTAAGCATATTCAGTTCACTGAGGACAGACTGTTTATGGAACTGAAACAGAATGTTTTGCCTTTTTCTCTCGCTCACAGCCACTAACAGAACCTTTCTGTCAGTCGGCAACACTCAAAATGTGTTAGCAGCAATAACAGTTACATTTAGCTCAGTGCTTGAGCATAACGGCTGGTTTGTCTTTTTAGGAAGAAATGCTGAATGAGCAAAGATGGTTCTGAAACAGTTCTGCCACTAACGCTGACAGAGAACGTCACTTAGTCCAAATACAGGCCTTGTTCATCTGTGTCGTGAACACATTGCTTTACAATGATCATAAATAAACAGAATGAATTTGTGTACTGTAACACATATAGTGCTAAAATTTCACTGAAGGGCGTCACACACTAACACTTCACTTACTCTTGGGGGCAATTAATGACAGACAGACAGACAGATAGACAGACAGACATACAGTACATAAATAGATCACTTTAATAATCCCAAAGGGAAAGTCTAGTATTACAACAGCTCAGGGTACATTAGAAAAAAAATTAAGTAAGTAAAGGGCTTAAGGTAAAAATAGCCTATACTAACTTTTACATGTTTTACATGTTTTTTATTATTATTATTATTGTTATTATTATTGGTAGTAGTAGTAGCAGCAGTAATAGTAGTAGTAGTTGTAGTAGTATTAGATTGTACAAAACTGACAGGATTACCCTGGACAGGGCACCAGACATTGCAGGGCTTCAGACACTCAAACCAACTCCTGTCCCCACATAAGTGACCTAGCCGAAGTCCAGACGTAAACCCCATCAAAGCTTTGTTGAGAAATGTGACAATGGCAGTTTACAAAAGCTCACTATCAAATCTGATGGAACTTGTGCAGATCTGCCATAAAGAATAAAAAAGAAAAAGAAAAAGTTTTAGACACATCTTAAGAATAATTTAGGCAAACAGGATGCACCTGACTGCAATTTGGAGTGTCACAGCAAAAAAGTCAACACTGATTGTGTAAACAAGGGGGCAGTTTGTTTTTTCAAGGGTAACATGTGATCCACAGAATCGAAGTTGGAAATTAGCAATTGTAGGAATGTTTGCAGAATAATAATTAAACCCTTATCATTGCAGGGTCCTGCATGGGCAGCAGCAATGGATCGACTTCTTTGTGTGTGATCCCAAACTCTTGGGAGCCAGATGCCTACAGTCAAAGTCCTCATCCACGAGGATCCGGATCTGGGCCCCGGTCCAGACGAGGATGCCTCAGAGGTGTCTGTCTCTGGAGATGATTCAGACTCTGGGAGCGTGCTTTCGGATGACTCGATCCTTCCTGACTACAAACTGGAGGATAAAACGGCAGGGACGGCCAAAACTCTGTATCAGGCCTGTGCTAGGAATGAGATCGTGTCCCTGCGCAGAGTGCTGGATGCGGGTGTCACACAGGAAGACGTCATGGAGCTGGACGTCAACGGACGGGTAGGAAAATGGGTGTTTGGGATTATAATGACATATATAAGAAAATGGCAGAAGATAATGGGTGCTGCCCATTATATTGCATTCACAGGAACTTAAGAACACCTTTAATATTATAAAACACAGCTGCCAGACTATTTTATATGCTGCCATCAACTGATGAAAAATAATAGACATGCAGTCTGTACACTGCTGTCCTGCATTTTTTAATATTGGAACAGTACTTGTACTATAAACCACTGCACACTGAGATGGTCTTTTTTTCATCTTATATGAGCTTGTGTCCAGTGAATTGTGAGGCATTTCAGAATTTTGTCAGTATTTATAGCCTGTGTTGCTATAAGAAGCAGGTCTATTTTGCAGTGCCTTTAAAGGATCAGAGGTCACAGGCATTGATAATCAATGCTCCTTTTTAACCAAAACATGACAAAAATCAATGAAGTTAATCATTTGAAACGATTAGCATGAATACATTCTAAATTTCTTGATAAAACAAGTAATGGTAGGAGTGCAGACATACTCACTCTGTATCAAATTCAGCTTTCATCATGGAATCAAGAAAAAAAAAATTTAATACAGATAATAGTGTAGTCTTCACGTCACATTTTGAATGATTTTAATGATGGATAAAATTAAGCTTCTCTATCCTTTATTTCTTTGACAGAACGGCCTTATGGTGGCAGTTTCTAAAGGCTTTGTAGACATTGTGTACTCACTGAACCAGTGTCCATTTCTGGAAATAAATCACCGTGATAATGATGGAAACACAGCACTCATGATTGCAGCACAAGCTGGTAAGATATTTTAGTTGTTTAACATGCGTAAGACAAAATAGAATGCAGACTAATCAACTAATCATCTCAAATCACTGCCCTGCATCTCTACAGGTTTTGTGACCATCCTGACCTACATTCTGAACTACTTTTCTGGTGTGGACATCGAACTCAGGGACCATCGTGGCTTTACTGCTCTTATTAAGGCAGCCATACAAGGCAATAATGACTGTGTGGCCTCGTTACTTATGGCAGGTAAAAAAATGTTCATTCACTTATTTTCACTTCATCAAGTGGGGCACAGATCAGGAAAACGTAATGAACAGGGTACCCAGTTATTGCAGAGCAACACATAGTCAATACTCAATCTCCAATTGCCATTCTTAATTAATAATACACAGACATATGGATTACATAGTACACATGTACATGCAAACTAAAAATAACAAGACTAAGATTAAATTTAATGCTGAGTTACACAGATGAAAACAATATTTAAGAAGCTGAAAACCAAGCTAGAGCTAAATGTTTTTTAAAGAGCATTGTGAGGGATTCTAGATGAGTGGTGTGAATAAATTAATAAATAAATAATTAATAAATAAATAATTATGTTCAGTCATAGGGATTGTGGCATTTACCCTACAGAGTGATGCAGTGAAGTGGTGACGCCAACACAGGCAGGTTTAAAAGTCAGATCTAAGGACAATTCTGATCCATTGGCTAATCTAGGAGTCCTTACAACAGAGAGCACTGGATTAAGCATGTGTGGACTTATTAGGACTTATTTAAAGTCTCACTGGATAGCAGTCAGTCCTATTTATTGTTGGCTCAATAAAGGCAGCACAGGCCATTATTTACACATATACAGGTGTATGTGATGTAGCCTACATTGTAAATACAACATAATTTCATAATTTTATATTATAGTGCTCTTTTTCTGTTCTTTAATTTTTTTACATATAATTTTCATAGTTATTAAATGTAATGTGAAAATGTATAAGCTATAAAAGATTAGTGTTAAAATACCACATGTTAGTATTATTACTACTAAGGAAGTTAATCACATATAGATTTTTTTATTGAAATTGTTTTTCTGCTCCATTCCAATGTTTTCCTTCTTATAATTACAAGCTCCTCTGCTCGGTTTGTTAACTTTCCTTTCTAATTATCGTGTTGGCATGTTTCAACCACACCCATTGCTAACAGCAATATCAAAACAATTCTATAATGGCAACTTTGTTGGAAACATTTTGGGATATAAACTTTCCTGTTCCAGCTAGACTGTTCACAAATCAAGGTCCTCCAGTGGAACTCCAGTGGCCTGCACAGAGCTCTGACCTCAACCCCAATACACATCTTTGGGCTGAATTGTGAGCCAGGTCCTCTTGTCTAATATTAGTGCATGACCTGCACTAATGGTCATTTGATTAAATAGACACAAGATCCCACAGACACCTTTTCAGAAAAATGGATGTAGTGCCAACTCTGTGTTAATGCCCATCGTTTTGAGAGAAGTTAAACAAGCTCATGATCAGGTGTCCACGTACTTTTGGCCATACAGCGTATGTTGATCATTTTCACTACAATTTAAAGTGAAATATCATTGACAATAATAAGAACATTTAAATGAGTTGGTTCCTTCAGAGGCCACATGAGGGAGCAATAATATTGTTTTAATGCTACACTGGATGATTTTGTGATCACTTCCCCTAACGCAAGATACATTTTGTGATTGTTCCTGCTCAATCCCATTACATCATTAGTGCACTATTAATTGTATTACTGTTGTCATATCAAATGTTTATAAGTTCAGTTATAAGTTCGAGAACAGAAAAGCGTCTCCAGAACTGCAACTGATAAACATTAAAATGTCCTTTAATATATGATTTGAAATATAAACTATAGCTGGCCTATACTTTAATATACCTTTAATATATTATTTATACAGAGCCCGTTACCTGGTGTTACCTGGTAAAAACCCATCTTTATATAAGTTAGATTGGCGGCGGCCTGTTCTGGGTAGGTTGCTGCATTTTGCCAAGTGATTTCGGAAAGTGAGATAAAGCCGTGAAACTAGAATAGAACAGAATAATAGAATAGAATTAATATTTTTTGTGTGTTTCATATATAAATGACCAGATCAAATCATTTTGCGGTTCAACAGTTTACAGACTATTTAATTTTAGCAGGAATGACTTTCTTCTGTGCAATAGGTCCTGGGTTCGATCCCCAGGTGGGGTGGTCCGGGTCCTTTCTGTGTGGAGTTTGCATGTTCATCCCGTGTCTGCGTGGGTTTCCTCCGGGTGCTCCGGTTTCCTCGCACAGTCCGAAGACGTGCAAGTGAGGTGAATTGGGGATACAAAATTGTCCATGACTGTGTTCGATATAAACTTGTGAACTGATGAATCTTGTGTAATGAGTAACTACCAATCCTGTCATGAATGTAACCAAAAGTGTAAAATTCTAATAAACAAACAACTTCTGTGCAATGCAACCAAAACAGCGATGTTAATTGCAAAAATGCTAATGCCTAACATTGTGCCTTTTCACACACAGTTTTTCATAGGCCAAACTTTCCCAGATGTGTTAGCAAGATCTGAGAATTGGGTTATAACAGTAATTAAATTTTGAGGAAAATTTACCAACAGTGGCAAGACAAAGGTTCCATCCAGTGTTATTCTCTTTTACATGTTACTACTGGGTAATCACTGTAAAATGTTACAGACTTTAGGGCTATTTAAAATTTTCTAAACTGCTTTACACCTCACTAAAGTTTTATAAGCTTAATTTTATTCCTATTCCTCTTAATCTTAGGTGCGGACATTAATACAGTGGATTCCACACGAGGGAAGGATGTAAACGAATGGGCACTAAAGACAGGACACTTTGAAACTTTTAACAGACTCAGGCTGCTGATGAGCCGACCTCGAGCAGAACAATTCTGTGAAAGCTACATACCAGAATGGCCTGAACTTAAGCAGTTGGTGGACAAAGCTACATCCCCAAGAAGTGCGGGGCAAAAGGTTGCCCATTGCTTCAAGTCTACATTCACTGTATCCTTTCCAAAAGACCCTCAGGACAATGGTGTTCTGGATCACATGGTGCGCATGACTACGAGCGTCCACAGTCCCCTGGTGGTCACCGGCTGTAGCCCGCTGTGTCTAGGTAGTCCACCAGAAATTGGCAGAAGGCAGCTGGCAGTACCCGAACTGATGCAGCAGAAATCAAGCAAAGAGCTTGAAAGAGGTGTGATGCGCCACAGCAATGGCTCTATTTCATCAGCCACACCCACCCTCACCTCAACCTCATCAGCATCTCTGGCCTCGTGTTGTTCGGACCCAGAGCGTAGCGGCAGCATGCTTTCTTTGGCCTCCAGCAGCATGCGTAGGTTTGTTCCACGCAGCATGGCACGTCGCAACAGTATCTTCCCCACTGGTTGTATAACCAATATCAAAGTGACCAAGTCTGCTGATTCAACGCCCAAAAAAGAGAAGAAAAGGAAGATGACGAAAGGATACCTGGAGCCGCCTGTGTGGAAGTACAAGGAGGCAAAACTGGAGAAGAAAAAAGAGAAGAAGCGACTGGAGAAGGAGAAGGCAGATTCAGAAAAGTCAGACAAAGAAGCTAAAAGGAAGTCCAAAAATTTGTGAAAACCTAAAAAATGGACAGGAAGGACCTCAGACATTTGCATAACAATATTTTCAGAAAGTCCATGAGAATTTTTCTACACACAAAGTGGATCAGACATGGTTTCCCAAAAGACAGAGGGCACAAGGCAAGGATTAACCCTAGACGTGGCACCAGTTCATTACAAGACAGTTACCAGAGCGAGGATTAAACCTGTGTCAATATAGCTGTTTGGCTCCAATCCAATCCAAAATCTGGGGTACTACCATGCTGCCGATGTTTATTTGGATCATGCATAAAGAACTGGCACCAGTAGCACTATTTAGAAGCAGCTGTTGGCCTTATTTAATTGTTGTTCTAACACTAAACACAAAAAATATTTGGCAGCATTCGTCATTCGCCAAATCTTCAGAGAGGCAGCGTTCATTTGGGATCAAGCTAGTTGTAAAACAACCTTCAGAAATGTCCCAATGTCTGGCTTTGCTGTGTAGGACGAGAAAATATTACAGTGTTGAAAGTCATCACACAGAGAGAAAAACTACAAATCATCATGTTTGTACACAGATTCGTGTATATCATTACAGTCCTGGGATTTCCATGGTTTCTGCAAATATTTTTTAATGTGACTGATTGACACCTACCTGTTTGTCCAAAAAAAGGTCATAAAGAAAACAATAAGTGTCACTTTATGCTGAAAGAGAATTTGTCTGAAAAGTTAGATTTAATCCAAAAACCACCAAAGATCAGATCTGCAATCATAGATCTTACTGGAAAGCATGTGTCACTGTCTACAGTCAAGCAAGCTTCACATTACTATCAGCTGGACAATAAAAAGCAAGACCCGAGGCTTCCTTCTTTCATTGGGTATCTTTAAAGCATCTTTTCATTTGTATGATGCCCTATAGTACAATGTGATGTGCTTCCAAATCCAGTTGAGTCCCTGAGCAATACCCAACTGTGGCCCAACTTAACCCACACTTGCTTGCCGGGTATTCAGTCCTAAGTGTAAGTCGCTTTGGATAAAATGTAAATGTAAACCAATGGATCGTCACCCAAATGGTCAATAAAGGTGTTCGGGTTTTAGCTCATACAACCAGGTAGGCATTAATAAATTAATTTACAAGATCAGTTTTTTTTTGTTAATCTATACACTTTATGATTTACCAGAATCACCAGTGTTGACCTCATAGACCAAGTAAATTCAAATTACATTATCTTATCTTAAGTGACATTCAGACTTTTACATAGACACAAAGCCTCACACTGATTAACAGACTTGGATTTGTGAATGATTCATATACTATTGTACCTCATTTTACTGTGCAGTGCTGGTGCATTATTTTTACCCCTATGTTGTTAATCCCTGTGATCACTGTCTACAGCAAAGCAAAACTTTAAGATAAGCATTGAAAATAGACAACCTCGTGGTCCGCTGACCACATGCTTTTGGACATCTAATAATGTTTAAAGAAGTAAGACAATATATCAGATGCTGAACCTTAAAACTGCTGACAAAACAAATGAGCAGTCTGTGATGGTCACAAGGAAAAATAGAAATGATGAAATATCTTAAATGATTCATGATGCGAGTAAAAGTAATAAATACTGATCTGATAATCATTCTCTCTCGTGTCTCACTGATGTGAGCAGTTCCAGCTGGGCTTCCCATACTTTCACAGATTACAAGTCCTGGGAAAGAAAGGACTCCCACTAAAATTATTCCATTTTAAATGTCTCTTACTCGATTACAGAAACACTTTGTGCAGAATATAGAAGTGTAAGATAACAGTCATGTTATAGGCATGTTTTTTTCTTCTCCAGTGTCTGTAGATAATGAGTTTTTCTTGCATCTTGTGCAACAGAACAGTGCGGATTTATCTAATGTGCAGCATGTGCTTTCGGAATCAACAATTTTTTTAAATATTCAAAAAATTAGACTGTGTTGCTTTTAGAAAGCATTTTGCTTATCCAAAATTTAAGATATGATATGCGTAATCCTTGGCTTACGTAGAACATCGTGACTATCCCTGGAAGAACCCTGGCTCCTGGTTATGCGAGATGTTGGGAAGCTGCTCCTAATCAGGATTTTTCCTCAGGCCAATCCAGTCCTGTCTCTTAAGTCTGCTTCATGTTTATGTTTGTTGGAGGAGGCTTTAGAAAGCCATGCGAAGCTCACTGCGGAGAGTTTGGAGCATTCGTGGTTTATCAGAGCTGTAGTAGATAATAAGCTTTCATCATACAGTGAAGCAGGGCTATCGTTTTAACGTGAGACAGGATAATCCTGGTTGTGTCGGACAACAGTACAGTACATAGTCTCCTTTATATTGCATTGCTTATATTTTCATTAGTCATTAATTCATGTTTGTAAGCATGTTTTAAGCATTTAATAAAGTTGCAGCATTTATTCCACTGTTTTATTGCTCAAATACAGAAATAAGACGTCCAAATTATCCCAAAGGTGTTCAAGTCATTAGAGTTCATTTATATCCAGCTCATTAAACGTCTTTATTGACTTTGCTGTTTCCAAGACACAGTGATGCCAGAACAGGAAAGGGCCTTCCACAAACTGCTGCTGCATAATTGAAAGCACATTATTACAGTATTATATTTTGCTATTTCAGCTATGTCAGGATAGCTGTACTTTTGGGGCTTAGGGCAGGCATACCCTGTACAGGGTGCAATCCATTGCATAACTTTGGAGGAACAGGCTTTGTTTTCATATTCCTCCACCATTTGTGCCAGCACCTTGAACAGACAGTTCGGCAAGAAGATTCCTCCATTTGAGTACTGTAAAAAGGTGAATTGTCTGATTTAAATTGCCCCGTGATTGGTGAGTAATTAGATAAGTGTGTGATGCTTTGTAAATTGTCTCTATGTGTGGGTGAGTGAATGGGTAAGAGTGTAATGCCAAACAATTGAGGTCTTCTCCTAGGTGTATTCCTGGACTTGTGCCCAATGAGTTCTGGTGACACCAGGACCAAGGTGACACTTATCAGGATGAAATTGTTACTAAGGATAAATGAATACATGTAAAAATGACACTGAGATGTGTTTGTCCAAATATTATGATGGACATGTCTGAGCCAATATTACAACTGACATTAAAATCCAGGTGGGTTTAACGGGTTCACAAACTCTTTTCCAGCCAAGCCACTGTAGCTAAGCTGTTCATAAGAACAGATCTGATCTACACCAGTGCTCTCCAGCCACAGACTTAAAGACTGGAGTGAAATGAAAGGCTTGTGAGCGACAGGAAAACAGCAATGAGAGGCCGCATTCCAGCACAGCTGCCCCAGCGGGCCACACAATGAGGGGTGGGAACTCCACTGCACCGCTCTGGATATTTAACAAATCCTTCATCTGAAGTCTGGGATCAATTCGGGTCTGGTTTTATCAAGATGGGATCGGATTTGAGGAAGGAGAGTGTTTTGGTGGAGAGTAAACCTTGAAGAGAGAGAGAGAGAGAGAGAGAGAGAGAGAGAGGCTTGAAACTGTGTGAAACTGCAGATCCGTTCAGTCGCTGCTTTCAGTTCATCAGTGCTCAGATTGAGCTGGAGATACCACCGCGTCTTGTCTGGTCTTGTCTTGTAGATGTTTTTTTTAAATAATACCTTTTAATTTGACTTCAGATGAATTGTTTGTAAATAGCTTGAAGTCTGAACTGAGTTTACTTCACGCTTGTGTTGTTATCTGAAGTTTACAAGAGGATGTAGTAACCACACGGCGTTAAAACATCTGGATTAGGAGCGGATCTTCGACTCTACCTCATTATCATTTTAAAGATATGGTAGAAAATTAAATTTTGCCTCCTGAAACTATTTTGTAGCAATATGTGACCCAGAATTGACCAAACATCTTGTGGGTTGAACTGAAGAGGACAAAGAAGAAAAACCTGAGGTAAAAAAGGTTACGTTAAATCACCGCACGTTTATCATCGATAAGAGTCGTTACAACCGTAAAATCCCTCGTTTTCTGTCTTATTTTAATCTAACAACTTTGTTTTAAGATGTTTAAGCCAGGGTTGAAGTTTAAATGCGGGTTTTTCCCGGTCTTATAATGAACGCAAACTTTCCATAAACATCCAATAAACATTAGCGACATGCAGTCTAGATGCGTGGATATGATAGCTGTATCCCAAACGGCTCCATATGCACTACATGCGTGCACTATATAGTGGACCAAATACATCACCAATACATCAAAAGTAGTGCCCTATGTGAGGAGTATGAAGTCGTTTGGTACTCTACCATGTACATTATAATTTACTAAGAAATTTTAGAGTCTTTCTACAGGTAAGTGAATTTTTGTCCACAAAACGTTTATTTTAAATTGAATTGTTTTGCAGGGCAACATGGTGGCACAACAAATGGGTTTTGCATGGTAACATGGGTCCTGGAAACAGGTTCGAGCCATTTGATCTATGACAAATCTTTTTTTTTAAACACGCAGTAGGTGGATTTGCTTCTCTAAACAGACCCAGGGTGTTTTGGCTGTAACACAGGCATGATGTCTGAGGGGACATACTTTGTGTGTGCACTTGGCAGTAATGTGTTCAGGTTCAAAGCTGCTGATGCTCCTTTGGTTCTCTTGGGTCAGTTTCATGGTCAATTATTCTGATTCTCAACCAAATAAAAGCTAAAATAAAGGACTCAACGTTTCTGATGGCCAATATTACATCAAACCAGCTGCTCCAAGAAGCACACACTTTACCTTTAATGTAGTTTTCATACTTGAATCTGCACCTTTATCAGGTTTGGTCTAGTTTGTATGTGGGATGTTATTACAGGTCACACACTGATTTCTTATGATCACTGGATGACACACTTCTGATTTAATATGTGCAGTATTTATTCATTTATTTTTACAGGCCATAAAGTTAATCAAGGATGCGTAGCAAGGGAAAAAAAACAAGTGAAACAGTCCCAGTCTGACATTTGCACAAAGAAAAAACTATTATAGGTGCCAGGGTGGCATTATTACGCTAACCCCATACTTTGGGATCCAGGGTTCAGATTCCCAGCTGTGCTAGTGGACAGTCAGGGATCCACATACAGACATGATTGACTATGTCTTTGGGGGTGGGAGGGCTGAGGCCCTGTGATGGATTGCTGTGATGGATGGACCTTACAACAAAAAACTGTGCTCATGAGAGCTGTACCATTGTTTTGTCATCACTGTTGATGCAGTGAACTGTTCGGTGGGAAAGGCTGGAAACCAGGGAAAGTCACTTAAATAGTACCAATTAAATCATGACCAGATTTAAATATTTGATATAAAACTGAAGCTAACATGTCTAGAATGATCCAACGTATCTACTGGCATGTTATTTTCTCTCACAAGATTAGTGCAATTTTGTGTTTGGCCTGTTTTTGCCCAGAAGTGTATATGTGGACACTTAGGCTTGTTGGAGATTTTATTTTACAATCATGGACATTAGTATAAAGGACCTTCTTATCATTTGTGGCTTTACCATCCTCCACTCTTCTAAAAATGGTTTCCACAACATTTTTGTATCTGGGGAAATTTGTGCTTATTCGTTCAAAAAATGTATTTGTACAGTCTGGCTTAAATTGTCATTCCAATTCATCCCGATAAGGTCATGACTGTGAAGGTTTTGTGTTCCCGGGCTTATGGGAGACAAAAAGGGCTTTCACCAACATGTTGCCACGAAGCTGAAAGCATATCATTTATTTTTTAAAATAAATAACCTTTTAGTGTGTGTGGCCAGAACTCAGTAATTAGGAGATTCGGACATGTGGCCATATAGTGTGGCCATATTTAGACTTGTCCTTTATAAAGATTTGATATACTTTGACTGCCAGAAGATCAGAAAAAAGATGTCATAAGGGTCTTTAATTAAAAAAAAAAAAAAAAAAAACATAAGTGTAAGGACCAGGGACAATTCAAAACTCTGCAGGACTTTGAGTCTCGAGACTAGACCTAAGAAAGACCAGTTTATAAAATGTCTTTATGAGTCTCAGAATAGTTCTAGTTATCAAAAGTAGAATGTCTTTTTCCAGTTCCAGTTACTGTACAGCGAAATATGGAATATATTTAAGCACATATAAGGAGAACTAGAACTTTTTTCTGAATTTAAACCACACTGGTTTTTATTGCTCAGCTATTTCGAAACAGCATGGCTGACTTTTTTCCATGACATCAGAGGACTACACCGTGTACTTTAGGAACTACTGCACTGGAGCGGCACACAAACGATTCCTGTTGTTCTGTTCCTGTTACCTGACCACCCCCCACTCCCCCCCAAGAAGACTTTTTAGTGAACTTGGGTAATCCAGGATGTTTAAAAACTAAAAGCTTCTTATAAAGTAAATAGTATGTTTTTTTGAGAAGTTGGAATTAGTGAGAATGGAGGGTGAAGCTTTGTAGTCTGTAACTTTTTACATTAGATGTAATCAGGTTCAATTTCACTCTTCATCCTGAACTTGATTGCTCAACTTCTTGTGAAGGTATTTAATTAGATTTGACCGAAACACCACACCTGACCCCACCCTGCAAAATATATAGCACATAAGTACAGAGCTGTGCAAGCACATTGGAGTACTTATTGGGCTAGCTAGTGCTTTATGATTTGCAGTGTGGGATTAGAAAGTTTGCACTTTATGTATTGGTGAGATGTTACTGGCAGCCTGAAATCCAAATATGCTGCAACATGCAAACCTTTACCTGTACACTTAAAATCTCCTAACTCAAACAGTGATCGTGTTTGTGTGAAGCTCAGTCCATCAGTACACCACGAGAAATGAATGCGGGCCCCGGCCTCGGCTCCGGCTGGCGGGCTCCTCAATGGCAGGAAGTAAAGCCATCAATATTTACTTTGTGTCGGCAGAGCTGAGCGGCTGATTTCTGAATCCTGTTCCCACCCACCCTGACTGCAGCAATTAGAGCACAGGCAGACTGACTGGACCCACTGCCTGCTGCATTTTTAGCTCATGATTTCCTCCGATTTGGGGACGAGTGCCGTCATGTCGCCCCAGACCATTTAGGGATCTTGCATCCTAGTCATGTGGAATGCCAGGCAGATGTTCAAGTTTAGCTAAATCACAGCTGCATGGGACAGGATAAAAGATGAGAGTGAGACGTCTGGGCGGGGTGGGCGGGTAAGAATAGCGGATGTGACCTAATGTACATAAAAACTGAAACATTTCGCAGGCCTTTGATGTCTTTCTTTCTTTTTTCTGTTTTACAGAGATGGAGGCTGCCGCTGTGCTCTCACTTCTGCTTTCTTCAGTGGTTTTAACAGTCGACACAGTTCCCACAGGTAGATCTTACTTCCTACAGTGGTTTGGTGTGTCTGAATTGTATGTCCATATTAATTGCGTTCACGATTTGTACTGGCAGAGGGAAGCAGTTTGTTAATTTGTAATTCTTATGCCATCCTATGGAGCTTTGTGATTCAGCTCAGAACATTGTTACATGTATTTTCATTTCTCAGCATGTATTTGTTTGAGTAAGAGTGGCTGATTATGAATCAGTGATGTAGCGATTTGCTCCTTAAGCAGGGAAACAATAGAGTAAAGGAAATGTGTCTTCCTGCGCTGACTGAGCCCGCTATGCTTGACAGGACAACTTTTAATAAACTCACATGACCCTTGAGGGCTTTGCTTCTCAATAATTTGTCATTGTTTGTACATACAACCACAAATAAGAGAAAATTTGGAGAGTATGGAATATGCAAAAATGCAGTTTTACTTTGACTTTTATTTCAAGATATTGAAAATAAATTATATTTTGTTTATATACATCCATTCCTGCATTTCAGGCCTATAATACATTTCAACTTTGCATTTACCACTTTGTAACATTGCCATTCTTGCTTACAACCCTTAACAGATGTTTTGAAACCAAGGGTACCAAGTGAATATTTTGTCTTTTCCTTCAAACATGTCCAGTTTGAGTTGGTCATCTTCTAGACCTTCATCAGTGGTCACAGGACGCTGCCCTGGCTGGATATTTTGGTTGGTGGACTATTCTCAGTCCAGCAGTGACCATGAGGTGTTTAAAAACTCCATCAGCGCTGCTGTGTCTTATCCACTTATACCAGCACAACACAGACTAACACACCACCACCAAGTCAGTGTCACTGCAGTGCTGAGAATGACCCACCACCTAAATAATACCTACTCTGTAGTGGTCCTGGGAGAGTC